>NC_137033.1:20064895-20099895 GCF_032717465.1 Coenobita brevimanus
CTTTCGTACATCAAAGTGTTCATTTATATCATATTTCACATTTTTCTAAATTTTGTTCCGGGTGAAATCAGACCCGGGAACCACTGGCTGAGTTATGCTTTTATTTAGTTTTTATTTTATTTGGTGGAATAAAACATCGGGTTATGGCCTGTGGCGCGTGCGTTGCCTCGTGTGCGCGCATGTATGTATATATATATGAGTGTGTGTGTGTGTGTGTGTGTGTGTGTGTGTGTGTGTGTGTGTGTGTGTGTGTGTGTGTGTGTGTGTGTGTGTGTGTGTGTGTGTGTGTGTGTGTGTGTGGGGCGGGTGTACATGTGTGTGAGCTACCAGACTACCGTGTCACCGTCACTGAGGTTTCCGGCATTTCACTGATTTTGCTTTTTAATCCAATCACAAACTTGATGTCATTTTTTTTAACAAGGGGACGCCAAGAGGGGATCTCCAGCTGGGAAAAGATTATGTCTCTGTGTATTCCCATTTGTCAAAAACGGCTCTTCTATGCTGAACAAAATTATGCGGATGTTTAAAGAGTGAATTATGATTTACGCTATCGTAGTGAAAGGGGTATACTGAATTCTGGGGTAACAAGATGCGAGGAAAAACATTGTTGTGTTAAATCTATATGCAACCAGATACGAAATTTAGTGTTTCCATGTAACTATTTTTTTTTTTTTTCTCAGAAAAGCCTATTATTTGAAGAAGGCATCAGATTTCTCATGCAGCAAATGTTTATTATATTTCAGCTAATGACAGACGATTTTATGCAGCTAATACAAGCCCAGTTCTTAAAGAGCCTATATTAATAACATATAAAACCATAAACAGACAAGAGCACTCAGGAAGCACATACCTCCCCCAAAGTCTCAAAGTTTATTGCCGAGTTAGAATAGTTTATACCTTGACCAAAATTTTATTAACTTGTTTCCCTGATGGTCGCCAATCATTATTCCATATCTGGTTCCATTCCATTCGGTATTTCATTAATTTTTTCATTCCTTTCTCTCATATGTTTTTTTTCATCCAAAATTCAATCACTTGTTTCACTGGTGATACTCCGTCATTATTTCCAGTTTGGTAGTTTAATACAATGGACTTTCAGTAACATTGCTAACAGTTAGACAGAGAGGAAAACAGATAAACAGACAGACGAATAGATTTATTTACAGACTGACAGAGAGATAGGAAGACAAATCAAACATTTAACCTTGTCTGAGAGGATAATCCCTTACACAAATATGGCTCTTTCTGATTTATATTCTCGCTGTTTGTAGATAATTTAATGCATTTTAGAAAAGCCTAGTAGCGAAAGATTCAATGATGGCTATATCCATCCATATAAGTCCCAAATCACTGAAAGGCAAAAAAAAATCGTATGGCTAGAGCTGGAATAAAATGGCAGAGAGGGGTCAACCAAGAGTGAGTTAAAAATGACAGGTAAAAAATGAAACTGCTATGTAGTTCAAGTGACCCCCCTTGTTGTATTTTTAGCGTCAAGGCCATGAAATTCTATATATATTTCTGCAGTTTCTGGACGCAGACATGCGGTCGTTTTAAAACTTCGCCACAGGAATACTGGCGCAGTAAAAACAAAATATGCACACGCACACATACGACCACACACACATTGAAGCAGAATACACTGATACCCACCCACACGCGCAAACGCCCGCCCGCCCGCCAGCCCGCCCGCCCGCACGCACGCCCGCCCGCCCGCCCGCACGCACGCACGCACGCACAACCCACCCACACATTTTTCTGATGACTCCTTTTTCTGACATAATCTGTACCTTTGCGGAATTTTCCTTTGGTTGGCGATCTTTCTTGTGACACCTTATCACAGGTTGATACTTTCTTTTCTTCTGACACCCCTTAACCACTTTTCGCCCTTAATTGATTGTCCTACTACTAAAATAATCTAATTAAGGCACTGTTCTCAGGTTCTCAAGATGTTATGTTCTTTGTGGCACCTTCTGTTTAACTGGCACTTTCCCATCATCTCACGGTAAACTTTTCCACTTTTTCTCCGGCGTAAAAACTTTCCTTTATGGCACTTTCATCTAGGTGACACTTTCATGAGGCATTTTCTCCCTAACTAGCACCCCTTTCATCTCACTTTCCACCTAACCAGAGTTCACCCTAAAAATCTCGCCCCATTGCTGACGTAAACAGATCTTTTTGTGGGATTATCCTGACACATTCTTCGATATCTGGCTTTTTCTTTTTCGTAGTAATGCCCGCTTATGCCACACTCACATTCAATCCTGTCCTTACTCTCTCCTCTCTCAGCTCCTTCTCCTCCTCCTCTCTCCCACTAATTCTACTCCTCCTGCTCTCACACAACCCTTACTCTCTTACAGCCAACACTGCTCCTAACCTCACATCATAATATTCTTCCTGAGAGCCTACTCTCTCTACCCTCTCACAGCTCCGGCTACTCTTACTCTTTTTCTCATAGTCCCTACTTTCTCACATCCCCTAGTGTCTCTTCTCTCTCACATTCCCTGCTGTCCCCACTCTTCCATACTCCCTATTTTTTCACAGACTCTGTTTCCCCCACTCTCTAACAAGCTCTATTTTCACAGCTTTCTCACTGCTCTTATTTCCCTTACACTTTTACGGCCCCTATTCTCTCATAGCTCCTACTCTCTCGCAGTCCCTAATCTCATAGTCCTTACTCCCTCTCAGTCCCAGTTCCCTCACAGCTTCTACTCTCTTTCAGCCTCAGCTACTACCTTCCCTTCCCCTCCTCCACTCCCCTTCCCTACTCACTGGAGCCAGGGGAACAATGCGACATGTAATTTGACCTGAGACGAGGAGAATTTGGCCGGAAGTAAAAGTTGGGAAAGTGTCCGGAGGCAAATGTGGGAGGGCTGTTTAATGCTGGCACGAGTTTTCTTCCCTCCAACTTCTCTCCTGTTATTGTGGAATCAGAAACTAGAAGAAAAGAATCGGAGTACGCAACTATGAAATAAGGGAAGGAGTTTAGAAAAAAAAAATCCGCTTATTATTGTGAAATCCAGTGCATGTGAAGGGAAGCAGAATACATAATCATGAATAAAAATGGAATGGGTATCTAAAAATGAAGAACGATGAGTAAAGATTGATATTCTGACTCACTCTTGGCTGGATTAAATCACCTGACCTCACCTGATGTCGAATACTATAGTTGTCCCCATCTTATAGACGTCACAAAATAATAAGGAAAAAAGGAAAATAAAAGTAGAAAACCTGCACCTGTGTTTTGAAAAGCAATAGTAACCATACCCCATGACCACGAATTGTAGGGATTGTAAAAGAATAAAAGAGAAAGAAATAAAGGAAAAAGAAAAAAAGAAAAAACAAAAAGTGCACCTGTGTTTTGAAATGCCATTGTAATCTTACCCGTTGGCTACAATGACGTCTGTGTTCATTTTATTCTTTCTGTTTCTAGACGATTTTATTCAGTTGATTTACTTAACTGTAGTAATGAACAGATGAACGGGGCTGTTTTAAGCTTCATGAAGACGTTTTTACCTGGAGGGAAATTTAATCCGTCGGAATAGAGAAATCTCCTTTAAGCTGAAGAGAATCACTGGAGAAGTATTGAATATTAAAAGCGACACCGTACAGAATGTGGCAAGCCTTATTATTCACAAAAACAGTGGATATCTTTAATTAATTTCATATTAGATGCATGACGTGTAATTTAATGCTGAGCACCTGGCTTTCATATTAATTTCTAATACGTGCAGGTAGGAAAAAAAGTATGTCTGTTCATCAGGTACGTACGCATGAGAGAGAGAGAGAGAGAGAGAGAGAGAGAGAGAGAGAGAGAGAGAGAGAGAGAATTTTCACACATTTTTGCAGGTCTGAACACTATTACTCTCATCGAAGCACAAGAGTAATAAAAGACAAGGCTCTTATTCTGTTATGGAAACTTGGGGAGTGTTATTCTCATCAAACAGACAGAGATAAAATGTACTGTATTTCTATTCTGCCAGTAAGTAGACCGAGGCAAAGTTACTCTCCGCTTACTGAAAGAAAAAAATAATAGTGTGTTTCTTTTTGCCTAGAACACAGACGAGTTAAGTGTCACCTTTCCTCCTATGGAAAGAGAGAAACAGACACAAACATAAAAGAGAATCTAATTATCTAGCCTGCAGACGACCAGTGTAACTCTCATCGAATTAAAAGAGCAAAAAAAAAAAAGTGGAATCTCAATTTATCTAGAATGCAACCTTGGCCAGCGTTACTCTCCTCGAACTGAAAGAGAGTAAGGGGTGAGGTGAAATGGGAGGAGGGGAGCAGAAAGGGAGTTAGGGAAGGAGACACAGAGAGAGGGAGAGAAGGAACAATGGAAGAAGAGAGGAAGAGGATATAGGAAGGAGGGAAGGAAAACGGGAGAAGGACGGAGGGAGGGAGAACGAAGGAGAATGGGGGACTGGGGAATGGAGAGAAAGAAAGAGGAAAGAAGGAAGAGAAGGAGAAAGGGAGAAGAGAAAGAGAGAGGGACGAAGAGAGGGAGAGAGAAGCAGAGAGATAGGGAAGGGGAGATGGAGGGAGAAACACAGAAGAAGAGAAGGGGAGAAGGAGGGGTTTCTTGCCTCTGTATTCTCTCTGCGTCCCTCCTGCACCACCTGTTCCCCATTTTCCTCCACTTCTCTTCCCTTCCCTCTCCCCTCCCTCCCCCTTCCACCACACTCCACTCCCTCACCCTCCTCAACGCTCTCACACCCCTCTCCCCCCATACATCAACCCAGGAATTGGCACTCACTCTCCCTTTCGTGTTTCTGTGTCTCTAATTATTTGTTCTTCATTCAGTTAGCTATTGATTTATATACAGTGATTTATGTACAGTAATTCCATCTCTGCAGGGTCATCTTTTAAACGTTGTTCTTGCTGTTTCCTTATAACTTTATTCATCTTAGAGGAATAATTCAAACTGGAGAATTTATAGTAGATTTATTGTTAATTAATTCATTTGCCATACTAGATCGACAATATATATAACAGTTTGATGGTAGTTAGATGAACATGGAAAGATGTCATATTATTAATACTGATTATGTGATCCTTTTTTTCTCTGTTGGTATTTTCTGTAAATCTATGTTGTATAATGTGTATAAGTTCTGCGTTCCCTTCCTGGTACGTTGAGTCAGGATGTTACCTGCTGGTTCTTTACACCCTAATCTGTAACGTGAAGAGTTTGGTTTTCGTGAGTGCACGGTTCTGTCGACCAGAGTTAAAGTCTAGTGTGTTTTGTGCCGAACAAACTTGTGGCTGTTGTTGAATTCTTGTTGAATATTCAATGGCCCAGAATGGGTAACCATAAGAGTCTGGGATAAACGTGCGCTTGGCCTTTTCAATCCGGCGACACCAGTATTTTTCTAGCCCTTATTATCCCCTGAGGATTTTTATTCAGACTGGGATAGATTTTTCGAACTGGAGGGGTTAGGCTCAGCCATCATTAACCCCTTCACTTCCAAGGGCCTCTTCTTAAGTAATAAAATCGCTTTATAGAAGTGATCATTATCAGGAAAAATGGCACTATCTTTGTGAAGGAGTTAATATCTATAGCCCAAAGATTTAATTCATATTTCAATTTTGCTGGCATCCAATGCTGAGTAACCAAGGAGAGCAACATGAGAGTGAATGGGTTAGTGAAATACGTAAAGCCTCCAGTTCGAACAGTTTCTCCTGAGCTGAATATATTTATCTGGACGATGCTAGCATAAGATATAAATGATTCCCGTCCTAAATGAAATAAAATCAAAGATAAATGGCAAGAATATAAAGAAAAAATTTCTCTGGGCTGAAGGAGTTAGCCACATGGCAATGATAGGCCACACTTAGGTTGAACTAAATCATCTGACGGTAGCAAGAATAAGTAGAAAAGATTTCAGTCGTCGGTAAGGAGTCACGATATTGCACACGTCAGTAGGAATTTACGATATTATATTCCTGCTAATACAATGTGATGTCATTTCAGCTGAGAGAAATCAAACAGTCAAAAGATAAACCCCAATATGAACCCTAATATATACCCCATGTAGCCTTTTACTTGAGCTTCTGATGCTGCTTTGATTTTCACGTGACAAGGTAGTATGTCCTTGCAGTTAGTTATAAGCCAAGAATGAGGCTAAATTAACCGCGGGATTCTTATGACCTTTGTGCTGCTATTTACGTCGGTGATTTTGATGTGATTTGTGTGTGTGTGTGTGTGTGTGTGTGTGTGTGTGTGTGTGTGTGTGTGTGTGTGTGTGTGTGTGTGTGTGTGTGTGTGTGTGTGTGTGTCTGTCTGTCTGTCTGTCTGTCTGTCTGTCTGTGCGTGTGTGTGTGTGTGTGTGTGTGTGTGTGTGTGTGTGTGTGTGTGTGTGTTTGAATGCATTCATAGATACAAAATCAAGAAGAATGCAAGAGAAATGACTGAGAGAAAGCTTGACCTAACATAAAGACGCCAACTATACAAGTATATTAATAGATCAGCTGGGGACAATCCAAGGTAAGGAAATTGGAACACCTGAAGTTACATGTGAGGAAGATAAGCAAGTAAGTGGCCTCCTGGTTCTTCCTCCATTCCCTGTGCTAACACTACAGGCGGGAAGGTGTAGCATGGAAATGAGTTAATTCCAGAGTTCACTACAATACGTCCTCTCCTTTGGTAATGAGACTTGGACCATCACCATTTCACTTAGCCCTCCGTCCTTCTCTCTTTCTGTCTTCTCCGTCTCTCACATCTCTCACTCTCTTCCCTCCCCCCCTCTTCCTTCTCCCCTCAACACTCGCCATCCCCATTCTACCCTCTACAAGCTAACTGTATACCTTTTGATATTTTATGAGTCTCCTCTTACACTTTCATCAACTTCCACTTTCGCTTTGATTAACTTATTTCTTTCTCACCTCTGTCTAGCCTGTTGCCTCCCCATGTACTCCTCTTGCTTCTCCAACAAAGTCTTTCTCCTCCACATCTACATCTCCTGCCCGTCCAGCTACCCTTCTTGCCCCTCCATCATCCTTATCAGCCACTCATTCCCTCTCCCTTCCATTTGTCTCTGTTGCCCCTTCATATTCCCTTCTCATCCCTTTCAACCCTCACCTCACCCTCTACTCACCCTCCCCCGTCCTATTTGCATACCAGCCTGCCTCGGTAATCCGGTGGCTTGTCTCTGCCGCTGGTGATGAAACTCAGCTCACGCACGAACACCTGTCACTTTCATTTTATCCCACAGCCTTCTTTAGCTCCTGCATCCTGAGAACACGTTTCGTAAGCTGAATGAAGCGCTCTTGCGTTATCTAGAACCAGTTAAAGTGTTCTCTTGGTTTTATTGTTAAAAGAGAAGGAGCCATTGTATTTAAAAGGATGTAAAAAATGCATATTGAATGAGAGAAAAAATCTGGTAAACTACTTTCGCTAATTCGTAGTGAAATCAAAAGAGAGCAACGCTACAAAGAGAATATCTCATGAGTAAATGCGTGAAGAAATTATTGCTGGATTGATTTACAGTGAACTAAAAGAAGAAGAAGAAAAAAGAAATTTCCAAGTAAAAGGAGATGAATAGTAAGTTGGATAAATTAATGACTTGCGTGAGTGGAAGGAGGACGTGTGTGTAAATAAAGGGAGTGGGTGATTTATATACACACATTAATCAGGGTAAAATACATCCCCTCTTGCTGTAAAAATTACCTAGTTTATGCGTTACAATGGACGGTCGTGCATTCCAGGACGCTTGGTAGTACTGATGGGAAAGTAACATGGAATACAGGATGATCATACACAATCGAGATGGAATCCAACTCTTTCCATCTGATGACTTAGTTAGATTTTTTCATATTTCTTATTTCCAGACGTTATTCAATAGAGAGGTTTCATAATAATAACCTTCAGTAAACTCATTCACTACCAGAAGTCTTCCTTAAGTTGAATGGAAACCGTTTAGAATCAGAAATAAATAAATATTATTGATTGCTGATTTGAGACGTGAGAGAGAGAGAGAGAGAGAGAGAGAGAGAGAGAGAGAGAGAGAGAGAGAGAGAGAGAGAGAGAGAGAGAGAGAGAGAGAGAGAGAGAGAGAGAGAACTATGATAGATACAGCTATAATAAATTTAATGTTATGAGTAAATGAAACGTGGGTGGCAAAGACCCTAGACTTTATTGAAAAAAAAAGTCCGACCCCCTGCACTCGCTGCACACCTCTTTTTTGTACTAAAGTAAGCTCGTTCAGTTCATTATATAATCTCCATCTCTTTTGAAATCACTTGTAATGCATTTTTTGGTAATTATACGGTTTTATTGCTTTACTATACTGAGTGCAAAATGTACAAAAAGAAATTCCTGTAAAGCACCGATATAGCCTAATCCACTCAGCCTTGAATACCATTACCAATCCCAACATTATTGTGTGTGTGTGTGTGTGTGTGTGTGTGTGTGTGTGTGTGTGTGTGTGTGTGTGTGTGTGTGTGTTTTGGAAAAGGTAAAAGAGGAGGGAAATGATAGTATGAAAATGACTATGTAACCTATACAACTGGGCACCCTTGACAATTTTACTTTTGTGACATTTCTTTTCATTTTTTTTTAAATTCTACCCAATAATTTTGTACCGATAACTTGGATTCTGGTGATGAAGATTGAGGATGACTGATAAGGATGATGGTGATGATAAAGATGACTGATGATGATGAATGATGATTGATGATTTATCGATGGTTGATGATTGATTGATGATTGATGAAGATGATGATTGATAAAGATGAATGATTTGATGATGATGAACAGTGATTGATGATGATGATTAATGATTGATGTTGACGATCGGTGATGATGTCTGATGACTGATGAAGATTGATGGCGACTTGATGACGACGGCAACGATGATGATGACGATGATAATGATAACAAAAACACAGAAACAGCATCCAAATGAGGAACTTTTCTCGAGAATCACTACAACAGAGTGAAAAAATGTATAACCGAATGATTGCACTTATACACAACCATGGCGACCATACGTCCTGTAATTAATTCATCGGCGCTGATGAAATTGGACCGGTGAAAATGAAAATCGAAAGCAGCTCCATTTCGTTTATAAATATTTCTATTGGATTATCCGTTTATTGCTTTATGGGTATCGAAGCCTCTGGGGAATATTTAAAAAACATGGAATATGCAAAAATTCGTCCTCATTTTATATATTTTTTTCAACTTCCTATTTTTTTTTTGTAATGCAGTATAATGAGAGAGGACCTCGTTGCAAATTAAATTAGCATAATATTGCACTCGCGAGTCCCCAGTCTACTTTATCGGGGCGTGTTGTTTCAATTTCGTGGCTTCGTCTGGAGCAATTAGTGGTGGTGTTGGAGGCTGCGACACACGGCAGGACAAGCAGAGAGGAGGAAGGTTGGTGGAATGGGGGGGGGGGAGTTGAAGGGAGTAGAGGGCTGGTGGAAATTAGAGAAGGGGAAACTAGGGGGGAGTTCGAGGAGGAAGGGAAACTAGGAGGAAACTAGAGAGGGGAAACTAGTAAGAAGGCAGAGCAAGAAGGGATATCAGGAAGGGAAACAGCGAGAAGCTAAGGAAACTGTAAGGGGAAGCTAGGAGAGAATGTTTGGCTAGGTAAAATGAAAGGAGAACCTAGAAGAGATGGGTGCGATGAGAGAAGATTAGGTGAAACTAGGACTCTAACTAGGAGGAAAAACTAGGGTAAGCTAATGGAGCAATTAGTGGTAGTGCTGGGGCGGACGACACTAGGCAGGACAAGCAGAGGGGAGGGAGGAGTTGCTAGGAGGGGCTAGGGAGAAATGGATTTGGAGGGAAGGGGAGTAGGGGGTACAAGGAAAATGGTGGCTTAGAAGAGGGGAAAATTAGGTGGAAAACAATGAAGGGAACTGGGAGATGCTGGGTGAAAAGGACGGGCAACAAGGTGGGAAAACTAAATGGACACAGGATCAAAATCTAGTAGGAGAGGCTGAGGTGAAACTAAAACGGAAAAGTTTGAGGAAGATGAGGACGGCAAGGAGAGGGGATTAGGGAAGCATGGAGGGGGGGGAGAGTAGGAGGGGAAACTTAAAAAAACTAGGTGAGAAAAGGAAATGTTGAAGGGGGGGGGGGACTATGAAGGGAGCTTTGAAAAGAACATGGGAGGGTCTGTGTGAGTGAGGGAAGCTTCGATGAGAAGTCTGAAAGGGGAGCCTAGGACGGGAAACAGAGAATGGAAATTAATAGGGAATGAATGGAAACTACTACAAGCAGGTGGGATGTGTGGCCAGGTGGGGTGGCGGAGGGGTGAAGAAGGGTGAATGAAAAAACTGGAGGAAGAGGACAACTTCGGCCTGTAATCCATTGGGTTTATGCTTTAGATGAACGTGGGGCAACAGCTACTTCTATTATTACTAATAGGTTTTGGCACTGTATCGAGACAATGTAAGAAAAACTATAGACCGCAGTTTTCCCTTACAGTCAACAAAAATCAGGAGGAAAACAAGGCTAGTGGAGATGTGGAACGAATGAAAGGGAAAGGTCATGTCGTGGGATAGGAGAATGACAGCATGGATAAGGGAGATGGGAGGGAGGGATAGCTAGAGCTGAGAGAGAGAGAGAGAGAGAGAGAGAGAGAGAGAGAGAGAGAGAGAGAGAGAGAGAGAGAGAGAGAGAGAGAAGTTTGTTGCTCAATTCTCATTTTAACTCCACAATAATGAAACTATTGCATTTTATCCGCTTCACTCCATCGGATTTTATTTTAGTTCCCGCAACCTCATAACGACAGTATTCATCTTTGCGAACGATATTTGTGCTTAAATTTCCATTATTTAAGAAAGAGGTATGACCGTATACAGCTTAATTTTTAATCCCTTTACTACGATGACGGCTTTTGTGTGTGTGTGTGTGTGTGTGTGTGTGTGTGTGTGTGTGTGTGTGTGTGTGTGTGTGAGTGTGTGTGTGTGTGTGTGTGTGTGTGTGTGTGTGTGTGTGTGTGTGTGTGTGTGTGTGTGTGTGTGTGTGTGTGTGTGTGTGTGTGTGTGTGTTTGATCGGGTTATAGGTTTGGTTTTCGCAATCAAATACAGACAGATAAACAGTTCAGCTGTTTTGTTCTTATATTTCTCTGCCTCCACAGTAAATAAAATGAGACAAAATTCAAATGATATGTTAAGTGTCAGATTTTTAGTGGTGTTGACAAAGGTGTAAGGAGTAACGTTGAGATGTATCTCTTACCATCTCTATTTTGTTCCTCCCATCCCCATTTGGCATCAGATGGTTGAAAATAATAACAATAAAGCAAATACAAATCACATCTAATAGTTAAGATTGGCTCATTACTGACGACTTAGTGGTGATGAAGGAGTGTGGCTGTGACGTTTCGAGGGCACTTAAAAAATCGCTACTCTCTTTTTCTCACTTTTCTCTAGTACATTTTTAAACAGTAATGACTCTACAATTTTTAGTCGATCAATTATGAAACCCTCACTTAACACTGTAAAATGTTGAACCTTGAATGTCGCATCAATATGTTTCAAAAATCATTTATTGCTGTCTCGTTATTTGTTGTTTTGACTTGCAATGATATTATCTCATCCAATCTGATATATATTTTTTTCTTTCTGTCCGTTTTATATTATGTAGAGGAGACTTTTCGAAGGGATTTGATATTGGCACAGTGCATAACCTGAATGTGAAACTTTAATTATAACTGTTGAATAAAGTCTCCCTGTGATAATATGTTTATAAATAAACTTAATCAGAGTGAAGGCGTTAACGTCCGCTACTGTACCTCACATTTTACAGAGGAGTGTGAATGACAACAAGAGGTAACGTATCTAATCATCCTCTCGGGGGTCTTTGGTATAGTGAAGACTCTGACTGTATCTAATTCTACGAGCTGAAGATGCAAGTACTAAGTACGTACCGTAATAGTAGAACGAATGCAGATTATACGTACAAGTTAAAAGTGCCTTATATGATGAGCTGATGATAAAAACATGTTGTGTTGTAGTGTCTCTTATAATCTCTCCTCTGTTCCACCTCTCCCACTTCTGCCTCCGACTGTGCAAATTGGTAGCAACAAAGGGAATGCAAATCACGTGACTATGAGCATGTCCAGTTGGGATTCCGCTGGTAAACAAGGAATCTCATTAAATGTTGATGTAAAAATATTCGGGCTGTGCATGTTTCGTGGTTGTCAACAGTCGGATCTGCTCATGTTATGTGGAAATTGTGTTTCCCCGGCATCAGTGACGTATACATGCAATCGGACAGGCATGCAAACACACACAACGTGCACACAAACATGGAGAAACACACAGATAATAGCGTTTTCAAATGTACATTCGTACACACACAGTCACTGGAATACACACACGCACACAAAAACACACATATACGTACACGCACACATGCAATCACATTTGCGCACACACACACACACACACACACACACACACACACACACACACACACACACACACACACACACTCAGTCACTCTTGTACCCTCAAACACTGACAATTAAAAACATCCCCATCCCCAATAAAATCACACGCCAACTAAAAACACGACTCCCGTCACTAACTCGACCACCAGAGCAAGTCGAGCGCTGATCCCTCTTGCTTTCCATTTTTCCACCACAATGCGTGTCTCTCATGACGCCATTAATACGTAAGCGGGCAGGATTTCCCTGCCTCAGTCCCCCATGTGGGTCGGGGCTTATTCAGCTTCTCTGCCTAAATTTTGCTTTGAAATTTGGTGGCTTTTGTGCTGAAAACTCCGAAATCTTTGGAATTATTAATGGCCGACTCGACAGACTTGATGCTGACTGGCGATTGCTGAGTTGTTTTTGTAAGTTTAGAATTTAGGTTGTTATGTGGTTTATTGAGATTCTAGAAAAGTAAAGAGAAAAAATTATGTGTGCTATTGTATATACAGTAATTACAGCTTCCGAGTTTAGTGATTAACTCTTTCTCTTTGTCCCTTCGATGATTTTTCAGTTGTCTTCCTGTCTTCAGAATACTTTACTTAGCTTCGGAAAAACTGTGCGAGTTGGAGGGGTTACGTATAACTTTAATTATCCCTGTCATTAAAAGAAATCCTCCTTAAATTAATCAAAACTCGCCTGGTGATAACATACAAAAACAAGAGTACATCACCGGACAGAAGATATGAAGATGTTCAGAGAGATTATTTTTATGCCTTTTAAAGATTTTTTTTCCTGTGCCGACCATTACTCGCCAGGCAGTCTAGTGATTACATCCCATTCCGAGTGACGGCTTTCCAAACGTTCAACCCCAATGAGATGACTGGAGTCTTTTCGATCACATAATGCCACCAATGAAAGTAGTCGGGTCATAGAAATAATTAAGGTTTGATCTCGGTACATCTCTAGCCTGGAAATCACACACCTCTAAAGGGATCATAGTTCTTATCTTTTTCTTTATTTTTGACGCATCGGTAATGAAAAGGACTGACGTTAAATATTAAGGAAAAGGTGGATATACAGTCAAGCCTGTGTCTGGAGTCGTGAATGAATAAAATCCGAAAGATAATCGTGGCCATGGAATATGGATTTTGAGGTGGAGAAAAGAGAAGAAAAAAATAGAAAGAAAAAAAAGATAATACACACACACACACACACACACACACACACACACACACACACACACACACACACACACACACACACACACACACACACACACACACACACACACACGTCAATAAACAGGTCATTCTCATCCACCGCGTTCTCCAGCCTTATTTCCCCCACCACACCAAGCACGGCAAAGCTCTCAAAGTTTTCCTATCCGATGGCTAGAGGGACGGGGAGGGGCCACTTTCGCTCTTATACACTAACACACCGTCCAGTTATCACGCAGGGCAGATAAGTGTGTCGTGGAAGCCCCTCCGCACCTCGATACCGACACACACACACACACACACACACACACACACACACACACACACACACACACACACACACACACACACACACACACACACACACACACACACACACACACACACACACACACACACACACACACACACACACACACACACACACACACACACAGCAATCTTCCCATCATACACACAAGCCGTGTATAGTTAACCCAACAAAATAGTTACATTTCTTTTTAGACGATTCTTGCTACCACATGAAGAAATTATTTTTGCACAAAGAAAATCTATTTATGAGCGAATCAATTACTTCTTCTATGCATCCTTTCAATATGGCGACCATTATTTAATGTACGATATTTTTATAACGTAGTGAAACCTCTCTTGGTGAAGGGAATCGAGATTATTTACTCTTACATCCACTTGCGTGTGTGACTCATGAGTTATGTCCATTACCTAGAAATCGATATACTTTCCACTGAGGTTCCCAGCATAAGAAGACAAATCAGTAAACTCAACTTCAGTTACTGCGCGATAATGACGTCGGCAAACTTATTTCACGATTCGCAGACGCAATATGCATGAAATAAAAGCCTTTATAACTTATACATATAATCTGTGCAGAGAAATTCAGTCAGGCAATGATAATTGCATGCCTTTATGACATATAACATCTATCGCACTTCAAGAAAAATCCACGAATGAATTGCGAAACTTCGGTCATACATTTACATTGTTCATCCCTCTGGCGCTCAGTCTGTGAAGGAATTCGGTAACAATACGCCGAGAATGACATGAAGAAAAAGCCTATCTCACCAAGATTTCTGATAATTATTAGTTTGTGTGTTTGGCATTGCACGGACATTTTATATATATATATATATATATATATATATATATATATATATATATATATATATATATATATATATATATATATATATATATACATATATATATATATATATTGTTACATAGCCTATGATTTCATCATCCTTTGTGTAATTCTAACGTACAGTATGCTGCATGTTTGATCACGAGCGTGTTCTAGCTCACTCCCCTTCTACCCTTATAGTAGAGTAAGTCGTTCTTTCTGTTGTTCAGAGCAGGATTGTCAACTCTTTGTCCCCTATGGCTTCATTTGCGCGTCCTTCTTACAAGTTGTATCAAGCTCTGCCGGCCTCTATATAATGAGCTCAGTCTCTGCATTAATTGCCACTTAGATCTACTCCTCATTTTGCTCACATCTCTGTCCTTCCCTGTACAGTTGTTATTATTGTGAGTGCTCAGGAAGTCTCCAGCCATCAAGCAGCTGTGTAATTTGAGTATAAGTGTTATTACATTTTGTTCTTGTACTGTATAGCATAAGATGTTGATTCGTAGGCCTAGTAAAGTTTTTGTAATTCATATTGTCAGCCAGTGGTAATAATATTTTGTATCTGTAATAATATATCTTGCATTCACTGAGTATTATCTGGTTTTCTCATTTTATCAGGGCTGACTTAGATAAATTTACTCTTGCTAATTTCGTGTTAATAGAGGCTATTGCAGTTAACCATATATTTAACCTGTTTTTTTCCCAATACATTATTCTTATGAGTCCTGAATGTTTAGTTGTTAGTTTGAGCATTAAACTTTAACTTGTAATTTTACCTAACTCTTTGTTTTGAACCTGGAACTTTGCGGGAAAGTTTTCTCTGTTCCGTAACATAAATTTGGCGACCTCTTATCAGGATATTCAGGATATTATCCTAAGGATATTGCTTGATATTTTGTGACTGTGATTTATTCATGATGTCCACTATTACTACGCTTAATGAAGCAAAAGATTTTTTGTCAAATGTGCAAACAGTGTGTGATGTAGAAAACAGAACAAAGAATGAACTTAAGCTTGTTGTTCAACATTTGGGAATTGCAGTTCACTCTCATCATTCTAAAGATCAAATTGTTGGCATGATTAATAAAAGCTTGTTTAATGTAACTCCTCTAAATTAGCAAACGCAGATTGAAACAGCTAAGTTACAGCTAGCTCTGCAGGAGGCTCGTGTTAAGGAGGCTGAGTTTCAGGCACGTGCTAAGGAGGCTGAGTCTCAGGCTAAGGAGGCGGAGTATCAGGCTCGTATTCAGGAGGCTGAATTTCAGGCAAATGCTAAGGAGGCTGAATCTCAGGCTTGTATTCAGGAGGCACAGATACAGGCTCAGGCACAAATTGAACTTGCTAGGATTCAGGCAGACCATGAGTATCGCATGAAACAAGGTGGAACTGGATCATCTAGCTCTGATGATTTTGATGTGGCTAAAAATGTTAAATTTGTCCCTCTTTTTAATGAATCTGATTTAACAAAGTATTTTCAGTTGTTTGAGAGGGTAGCTACAGGTTTTAATTGGCCCAAAAAATATTGGCCAGTACTCCTTCAGAGTGTTCTCACCGGTAAAGATCAAGTAACTTATGCATCTTTGCCTCAGGATCAATCTGATAAATATGATGTAGTTAAGAGCTTGATTCTTAAGGCCTATGAGCTTGTTCCTGAAGCCTATAGAGTAAAATTTAGGACAACTTATAAGCAAGATAAGGAATCCCATGTTGAGTATGCAAAAATCAAAGAAGATCTGTTAGAGCAGTGGTTAATTTCTAAGAATGTGGATTCTGATTTTGACAAATTTAAGCAGATGATTTTGCTGGAGGACTTCAAAAGGTGTATTAATAAAGATTTAAGCCTATATCTTGATGAGAAAAGAATAGATAATTTGTCTGATGCTGCAGTTTTGACTGATGAATATGTTCTCACTCACAAGAGATATTCTAGAGAAAAAAGGAAAGCTGAGAGTAAGTACGTTGCCTCTACTCAGAGTACAGGTAACAGGAAAGAGAATAAAGATGACGTTTCTCAGGAAGTAAATACCAGCTTCACCTCTAGATTTCAGAAAAGTAAATGTACTTATTGTAGTAAGCTTGGTCATACTACGGAGAAATATTTCAGGAGACAGCGTGATGTGAACAAAAAGGAGTCTTTAAATATTCAGTCAATTGGTCTAGTGTCCACCCTTGAGAGTTCCCAGAATTCTTTAACTGAGTTAACTGAACCTGCTTTGAGGGGTAAATTAAATTCTTATGATGAAGCTCCTCTTTTGAGCAGTAACGTGGGTGACACTCTCAAGAGTTCATGTGCTAATTTCCTGTCTGATGGTTTTGTCAGTCCTCTGGACAGTAATGACAGGATATCAGTTAAAATATATCGTGATACAGGTGCTTGCCAATCCCTTATGCTGACCAGTGTTCTAGGCTCTAATGTTAATTCCTCTGATGAAACTGTAATCTTACAAGGTGTAGGGAATAATTACTTCTCTGTCCCTCTGTGCAGAGTGAATTTAGAGTCTGGTTTTGTTAATGGTTCTGTTATGGTTGGGTTGGTTGAGACACTCCCAATGTCAGTTGCAACTTTCTTACTTGGAAATGATATTGGTGGAAGTCAAGTGTGTCCAGCTCCTCAGTTGTCTAGTGAGCCAGTGGCTGCGACCCAGGATTGTGATGTCCCTGATGTGTTCTCTGCATGTGCTGTCACTAGGGCTAACTCTAAAGTTACTGGTGACTTAGAGGATAATGATGATGATGATGTTATCCTAGCTGACACTTTTCTTGCTAATTTGGACCACTCACCAGATGAGGCAGTACCGCGTAGTGTTGATAATTTGTCTCGTCAAGAGTTGGTTGAGTTGCAGGTTGCTGACCCAGGGTTGAAAGGTCTAGCTAACTCTGCTTGCAGTGAGGAAGAGTCAGCCGGTGCTTCTACTTGTTATTATATAAAGTCAGGAGTACTTATGAGGAAGTGGAGACCCTCAACAGCATCAGCCGACTGTGAATGGGAGGTTGTACATCAAGTTGTCATCCCTCGTGTTTGTAGGCAGGATATCATTAGAATGGCTCATGATTCCAGTTTGGCAGGACACCTTGGAGTGAGGAAGACTGTGGCACGCATTTTGAAACACTTCTACTGGCCAGGTATCTTCAGGGATGTTTCCTGGTATTGTAAGTCTTGTCACACCTGTCAAGTTGTGGGGAAGTGTAATCAGACCGAAAAAGTTGCACCTCTAGTTCCCATTCCTCCTTTTGAGGCGCCATTCACCCGTGTGTTGGTGGATATTGTGGGCCCTCTTCCTAAGACTTCTTCAGGATTTCTTGTGTGTTTACCCTGATTGATATGGCTACTCGTTATCCTGAAGCCATTCCACTTAGAAATATTCAGCAAAGAACGTAGTTAAGGATATGCTAGGGTTCTTCACAAAGTTTGGTCTGCCCAAGGAGGTACAGTCAGACCGGGGAAGTAATTTCATGTCAAATGTTTTCAAGCAGTCTCTGAAAGAGTTGGGCATCACCCAGATCACATCTTCAGCTTACCATCCCCAGACCCAAGGAGAGTTGGAGAGATATCATCAAACACTCAAATCGATGCTCAGGAAATACTGTTTGGAACATCAGAAAGACTGGGATAAAGGTCTTCCATTCGTTGTATTTGCCGCAAGAGAATCTCCAAATGAATCACTGGGCTTCTCACCCTTTGAACTACTGTTTGGCCATGAAGTAAGAGGACCCCTTAAGCTACTCAAGGAATGCTGGCTGTCGGAGGAAGATGACGTCAACCTGCTGGAGTATGTGATGAAGTTCAAAGAACGGCTGTCCACTGCTTTACAGCTGGCGAGAGAGAATTTAGGAGCTGCTCAGGAGAAGATGAAGACTTGGTATGATAAGAAGTCCAGGTTACGCCACTTTCAGCCAGGAGATCAGGTTTTGATTCTGCTACCAGTGCATGGGCAACCTCTTAAAGCCAAGTTTAGTGGTCCTTATTTCGTGGAGAAGAAACTCAGTGATGTCAACTATGTCATCGCCACACCAGATCGTAGAAAGAACAAGCAACTTTGTCACATCAACATGCTAAAGTTGTATCACAGGCGGGACGAAAATAACCCAGTCTGCACTGTAGCTGTTCCACCCGAGTCTGCAAGTGAAGTTCTCCCATACAGTATGAGCCTGAGTGATAGTTTGGGGAAGAATCCTGATATCATGAATGATCTCCAGACTAAGCTTTCTCATCTAGCTCCCGAGGAAAGGCAGGAGTTTTCGGCATTACTGCAGGACTACCCGCAAGAGTTCCGTGCCACTCCAGGAAAAACCATTGTGTTGATGCATGATGTCGATGTTGGAGACGCAAAGCCAATTAAACTGCCTCCTTACCGTGTGAACCCAGTGAAAGTTCCTCTCATCCAGAAGGAGCTTGGCTACCTGCTGAACCACAATATGATTGAGCCCTGTCAGAGCGAGTGGAGTTCTCCTGTCACTCTAGTCCCTAAGCCAGGTGGGTCACAGCGGCTTTGCATCGACTACAGACGTGTTAATCAGATAACCAAAACAGACACTTACCCTCTCCCTCGCGTGGAAGATTGCATAGACAAGATCGGAAAAGCTAGGTACGTGAGTAAGTTTGATTTGTTAAAGGGATACTGGCAAGTATCTATGACTGAACGTGCTAGGGAGATCTCATGTTTTGTAACACTAGGAAAGACTTTTGCATGTTCTGTAATGCCATATGGTATGAAGAATGCACCAGCCACATTTCAGAAGCTCATGAATGTTGTAACAGAGGGTTTGGCAGGGTGTGTTGTTTATATTGATGATGTATTAATCTTCAGTGACAACTGAAAAGATCACCTATGCCATATTAGTAAATTTCTTGAGCGTTTGGTTCAGGCTAATCTTGTAGCTAATTTATCAAACTGTGAGTTTGGTCAAGCTAAAGTTCAGTACCTTGGGTACGTAATTGGTGATGGACACGTTGCACCACCAGGAGCTAAGGTTCAGGTTATAAGTGATCTTCCCGGACCTAAAAGTAGGAAAGAGCTACAAAGATTTTTGGGAATGGTAGGTTATTACAGGAGATTTGTTCTTAACTTTTCAATTCTTGTATCACCACTTACAGACCTACTGAAAAAGGGAGTTAAATTTGTCTGGACCGATAACTGTGAATCCTCTTTCAGCAAACTTAAAGCTATCCTATTAAGTCAGCCAGTGCTCGCTACTCCAAATTTTGCTAAGCCTTTTAAGATGGCTGTTGACGCAAGTGATACAGGAGCTGGGGCTGTTTTGCTGCAAGAGGATGATCAGGGTATTGAACACCCTGTATCTCATTACAGTAAGAAGTTCACTCCACCTCAAAAGAACTACTCAACTATTGAGAAAGAGCTTTTGGCCTTGATTTTGGGTTTACAGCATTTTTCATTTTATTTGTGTTCTGGTTTTGACCCCATAGTCATTTATACCGATCATAACCCACTGAAATTCCTTAGTAAGTTTAAAGATAAAAATCAGAGATTGACAAGATGGAGTCTACTTCTTCAGGAGTATTCATTAGACATACAACATGTCAAGGGGAAAGAAAATGTTATTGCAGATTGTTTACCTAGACTTTAGACAGATTGTTTTAGAGTAATAAGAAATTTCCTTTGTAAATTTGTTTTTCTTTGTGGGGAGGTGTTACATAGCCTATGATTTCATCATCCTTTGTGTAATTCTAACGTACAGTATGCTGCATGTTTGATCACGAGCGTGTTCTAGCTGACTCTCCCCTTCTACCCTTATAGTAGAGTAAATCGCTCTTTCTGTTGTTCAGAGCAGGATTGTCAACTCTTTGTCCCCTATGGCTTCATTTGCGCGTCCTTCTTACAAGTTGTATCAAGCTCTGCCGGCCTCTATACAATGAGCTCAGTCTCTGCATTAATTGCCACTTAGATCTACTCCTTATTTTGCTCACATCTCTGTCCTCCCCTGTACAGTTATTATTATTGTGAGTGCTCAGGAAGTCTCCAGCCATCTAGCAGCTGTGTAATTTGAGTATAAGTGTTATTACATTTTGTACTTGTACTGTATAGCATAAGGTGTTGAATCGTAGGCCTAGTAAAGTTTTTGTAATTCATATTGTCAGCCAGTGGTAATAATATTTTGTATCTGTAATAATATATCTTGCATTCACTGAGTATTATCTGGTTTTCTCATTTTATCAGGGCTGACTTAGATAAATTTACTCTTGCTAATTTCGTGTTAATAGAGGCTATTGCAGTTAACCATATATTTAACCTGTTTTTTTGCCATTACATGATTCTTATGAGTCCTGAATGTTTAGTTGTTAGTTTGAGCATTAAACTTTAACTTGTAATTTTACCTAACTCTTTGTTTTGAACCTGGAACTTTGCGGGACAGTTTTCTCTGTTCCGTAACAATATATATATATATATATATATATATATATATATATATATATATATATATATATATATATATATATATATATATATATATATATATATATATATATATATATATATATATATATATATTTGCACTTGCGTACACAAATACACATACTCTTACGGAAGACCACAGTAAACTGTTGATAAAATTTTACTTCTGTGTGCACCTGTATATTTTTGTTCATATTTGCATGTGTGCAAGAAAATGTATACTTCTGGAGCAAAAGAAGCTAGTCGGCGCTGTTGTTTACATGGCTATGGCGACAAGGAGTGATATCAGGTCCTAAATCTGAAATTCCTCCATGGAACTGGCATGCAGGCGAAAACATCCAGGTATGCGGGAGGAGATGGAATAATGGAGTCGAGAAGGTTTATTTTCCCTTTCAAGTGTTCCCCTATATTCCTCACTCTAACTGGACGTGAAAATGAAAGGTAGGAGTACTGGAGAGACGTGGCCTGTTAATATGACATTTGAATTTACGAGAGTTTCGGGGAATGGAATTTGAGAGTTATCCTCGATATTTGTAGGTATATTTAAGCTAGGAGCCTGAGAATGAGAGAATAATAAAGAGGTACAAAGAGTACAATGAAGGAGAATTAGAATATACAAGATATCGACAGATAAAATCAAACCTTGAAAATATATATGCAGAGAGAGAGAGAGAGAGAGAGAGAGAGAGAGAGAGAGAGAGAGAGAGAGAAATTATGAGGGAGAAAGAAGAGAAGCAAAAAGGAGCTGACAGTTCCAAGAAGGAGAATGTCAGGGTTCCAAGAATGGGACATGAAAATATATCTGGGAAAGCATGCTGACAGAGACATATATCTAACTAGAGTCGACAAGGGACAAGATTTAAAAAGAAAGAATATTGACGAGAGAGAGAGAGAGAGAGAGAGAGAGAGAGAGAGAGAGAGAGAGAGAGAGAGAGAGAGAGAGAGAGAGAGAGAGAGAGAGAGAGAGAGAGAGAGAGAGAGAGAGAGAGAGAGAGAAATTGTCTTACATATACTGGCGACGGACTCGAGAGTAACTGAAACATGGGTAGCGATAACCGTAGATTTTTTGGGGAAATCGTCCTTTCCGTACATTTAGACATTTAGACTACTTGGGAAAGAGAGAGAGAGAGAGAGAGAACCAGGTACACATCAGACCCCCCCTCCCCATGCCTGGCAAATTATAACACATTGCCCACCAACTCTAAACATTCTCAGGGAACTTCTTGCACTTTATCAGCATGAGGCCTTCTGGAGCGGCTGTACGTCTCCCGAGAATAATGGAAAAGCAGAGTTGTTGTGTGTGGCAAGGCAGGAAGCAGATGGGGTGGGTGAAGGTTGGTACATGGTGGGCAAGCAGAAGGAAGAGGCAGGGGTATGTATGTGGTGAATAAGAGGAGGCGAGAAATAAAAACCGTGAGGGCTTTGTACACTGTGAGCAAGAGGAAAAAAAACAAAATGAAAGAGACTTGGGCAAGCTCTGCATTTAATGGGTAAGAGAAGAGGAACTGGACTAAGGAGGGATGGCTGTACATGATGCGCAAGAAAAAGAGGAGTGGAACTGGGATGCCAGCTATATATGTAGTGGTCAAGAAGAGGAGAAAAATATCATTAAGAAGGGGAGGGGGGTAGTTGGAATCTGTGTGTAGTGGGCAAGTGACAGAGGAGGAGGACATTTCTTGCTTCATACGAAAAGTTTGAGCGCGAAATTCATGTGTTGGAGTTGATGGTGTTTTATGGCAACGATTTTTTCGTTTTGGGCCCTACTGTCAAGCACGAAAGAGAACAGGAAGCGGTTTAACTTTGTGCACATTATCACAAGAATAATCGCACAAATGGTAGAGTTTTGTGGGGGACTGAGTTTTGTATGTCTTAAATCAACAGTCATGTTTTTATTGTCTTAGGTTAATGGTAATTTCTTTTTTCCAATTTGTGATAATAAAAGTTCCATTGATGACAGTGTTTTAGGGAAGCTTTATTCACAACAAATAGCAGCGCCGATGTGAAGTTTTTGTAGTTGTTCGTTAAGAATGAGACACTACATATTTTTGTTCTTGTAGCGATGCGTCAGGGAGACTGGGAGGTTGTTTACCATCTTCTGCGCTACTCTAAAAATAACGACAGTAATATGTTCAAGCAGCAGGTTTTATTGTTTTAACTTCAAGACTAAATCGTTTATTGCTGTACATTGAGGTAACGTCGAGAAAGTGCGACGCTATTTTTCATATCTGAATTGTTCTAAAATGAAGATAAACATGCTGGTGTTTGTGACAAGGCATTTTAACGGCTGTAACTGAGGATCAGGTTGGTGTAGTTTGAAGTAGGTAAGGAAAATGAGACAATATTTTTTTCCCAGTTTTCCCAGATTGATGGCAAGTATATGTAAAGAAAATGAGACGCTATAAAACTTTCTCCAGGTTTTTCCAAGGACTGATGACGAGCGTGATAGCATTTTATGGCTGCAATTTATTATTTTTTTTCACTGAAAGTTTTATTGTATAAAGTGTAAAAACTGGGACGCTGTTTTACTTTTCTATGTTCTCCCAAGAATTATGCCAGAAAACAGCATATTTGTATTAGTGTTTTTTCTTGTTATAGATTTCAATGAAGGTTCTGATGTCGCTAGTTAAGGAAATGAGAGGGAATGATACGATATTTAAATTTTCGCAACGTGTGAAGGCAGTTTAATGAGAATTTTGGACTATTTGCCAGTGTTTTTAATTTATATGAATACGGTTAGAGCTCTTTTTTGGGTCAGAGCGATGTTACAAATAAAACTCTTTCTATACGACGGGTACTCGAAGCTCGGGGAAACTGTTCAGTCAGGTACACAGGTAGGAATGGAACTTCAGTAAGCCCAAAGTCTGGAAGCTGATGGGGCTGAATTATAAATAAATAAAGAAGCAATATATAAGGTAGAGTTTGTGCCAAAGAAAAATCTCTTATTGACTCAGTTTGACGAAAGGGAAAGAGGTTACTGTTTAACTTCCTTCTCACTGTCTTAGAGTCAGTTAGGAAAAACGAAACGGAAGTGGAAGAAGCGAGTAATGAAGAAAATAGGGAAGAAAGAATTGAAACGTCACTCGAAACAGCTTAGAGAGAAAGTAAAAAGAGTCCCCAAGACGAAAGGCATTAACCAGGTGTTTCCATTAAGCAAATTAAGTAGGTGAGCAGCAAGGGAGAGAGAGAGAGAGAGAGAGAGAGAGAGAGAGAGAGAGAGAGAGAGAGAGAGAGAGAGAGAATTTTAATATTTTTGATATTTATGATTACAAGTACAATGCTGTTAGGAAGTATGTGAAACATGAGTTGCATTGACCGCAGAGTTTCCGGAGAAATTACCTGTATCCCCTCCCCCTCAATTTATTAACCCTCTTTGCAGCGGAGTGCAATGAGAGAGAGAAAAGGAAAACAATGAAAGTGAGAGAGAGAGAGAGAGAGAGAGAGAGAGAGAGAGAGAGAGAAGCGCGCGCACACACACACACAGACACACACACACACACACACACACACACACGCAAGCAAGATGAATGGTTGACAAGAAGCCGCGCAGCTCACGGCCACAAAGAACCACCTGGAAAACACAGAACACGAAGAGACGAAAGACAGAAAACAATAAGCTTTCCTAGAATTCATTTATAATAATTAAGTGGGCAGCATCTTGGGAGCATAATGCGATGAGTCATTATATTTAACTTTTTTTATATTTCTCTACTTTTTTTTTGTTCTATTTATATCCAATTATTATTAATATTATTATTATTATTTTTTTGTCGTTTAGAGCCCAGTGATGGAAAAAGTTCAACGATTATTTGGCTTAATTCTCTCATCATCGTCGTCGTCGTCGTCATCTTTATCATCATCATCGTCTTAAATATCACCGTCGTCATCATCATTATTATCCTTATCATCATCATCATCATCATCATAATCATCATTAATATCGTCATTATCATCACCATCGTCATCCGGTTCCTAGGATTTATTTTGTGTTTTTAATATGTTTTGTATTTCATGATCCAGCCACCGTCAAATAGAGCAATTCACCATGGGGATGTCTTTTCTTCTTTATTATTAACCATAGGAAATTAGTCAAATAAGGCTTTATCTAACCACTCCTGTTCAAGGAATCTTCCTTTAGTTGGTTAAATATTGCAGAGGCTGGAAGAAAATAGTTTTAAATGATGTCATGATAGTCAAAAAGTAGAGGTAAAAATTCTGAAAACTTGTAAAAAGGGTAATACGAAGGAGGGAGAATTAATATAGAAAAATTACAAACGAAAACACAGTATTACAAGGGTTAATGGAGCCCAAATAATGTATTTAAAATTCTGAAACCTTGAAATTAGGAGGATGAAATTCAAGGAAGGAAAATGAAGAAACTGCCGAGCCACTTAGCATACTTGGGCATAGCTGAGAAGGTCACGGGGCTGTCCAGAGACGGAAGGAGGCGCGGCCAAAGGAGGTAACAGAGGACGCACAGGAGGAAGCAAAGGAAAAACGTGCGAGAGAAAAGAAGGAGGAAGGACACTCAAGAAGGGGAGCAAATAAAAAGGGAAAAGAAGTAACACAGGATAACAAAAGGGGCCAAAAAAAAAAAGTGCAAGATGGACGCAGAGGAAGGAGGCTTGAGAGTAAGAAGGAAGAAGGAACAAAGGAGGACAGACAAAGGAAAAGGAATAAGGTGAAGAGAAAAGGGAAAGAAGGAGGACTGAGAAAGGTAGCAAAAGATATGGCAGAGTGTGAGACTTGGATGAATGAAGGCAAACTGGAGGCAAGGAACACTGGATGATGATGCAGCAGATAGAAACAAGACAGAGGCAGAATAGAAAGGCATGACACAATAATCAAGAATTATTCACAGGAGAAGAAAGAGGGACCAGAGAAAGCAAAACAGGAGATTGACGAGAAAAGTGCAAGAGATAAAGGAAGGAAAGAGATACAGAAGAAAAAGGTTCAACCGAGATGGCAAGGAGAAGGCATTAAAGAAACTCAGAAGAGTGATGGCAAATGAGGAAGTTGAAACAGAGTGAAGTAAAGTAACAGTGATGATACTATGAAAAATGGGGAGACAGGTGGAAAAGGAAAAGAAGACAAAGGGAAAGAAAAAAGAAAGAAGCAATAGATAAAACAAAAAAGAGAAAGAAGCCAGAATTAAAGAAGTGGCCATGAAGAGCCTGGCAATTGTGAAAAATGCAAAAGGTTAAACGATACCATCTAGGCGTATATTTCTCCTGTGCGCGTAGGAGACTGTGGGTAGGTTTCCATGGTCCAGAATATTTACCGCTTCAATACAGTGACAAGAAGAGGGGGAAAGAAAAGAGAGAAGGAGGAGGAATGGAAACAGAAAAGAATGAGGTGTAAACCGCTACTAAGAAAAAAGAGAACGAGAGGGAAAAGAAGAGAAAGAACAGGAAGAAAAGGAAGAATGGTGAAAGAAAGAGATTTGTCAGACCGGAACTAGGCAAGAGAAAAGGGAGGAAGGAAAGGATTAAAATCAGAAGAACAGGAGGACGAGGAAGGGGAAAGGGAATAGTTAAGAGTAATAGCAATATGAGGAGGGTCAGGTCAAAATTAGGGAAGGGAGAAGAACGAAGAAAAGAAAGAGAAACAGAACACCAGTAGTATAAGGAGGAAAAGGAAGAAGTGGAAGAGCAGTAGGAGAAAGAGATGGATTAAACCAATACCAGGAAATGGGAAAAGAAGAAAAGGAAGAGGACGTAGAAGAATACTATGAGTCGAAGAAGAAAGGCGGAACAGAATAAGACAAGTAAGAGAAGAAAGGTCAGACCAGAACCATGGAAAGGGGAAAAGGAGGAGGAAAAGGAAGAGATGTAGAAGAAGAGGGGGGGGAGGAAGAAAGAGGGAAGAGAAACAGAAAAGTAGTAAGAGAAGAGTCAGACCAAACACAAGAAAAGGGAAAATGAGGAGGAAAAGGAAGAGAAAAAATAGTAGGAGTAGAAGAAGGAGAGAAGAGAAAAGGAAGAGTAGCAGGAGAAGGCGAAGGGTCAGACAGAGACGCCTCCTCGTGCACGCCTTCACGGTACCTTCTCCTCATTAACCCAGCCTTTAATCGTCTTTAATGTTGCCTCGGAGACATCAGACCCTTTTTATCTTTGGGGGACACCACCAATATTTGGCAGTCTCTACCTACCCTCGTCCCCCCATCCCTTTTCCCTCGATCCGTCTGTTTTTATTCTCTCTCCCTTTTCACCTTCTCTCCTACTACTTTCCTTACCCTCCCGTCTCATTACCCTGTTCCTCCATTTTTCTTCCTTCTCGCCTTCCTCGCACTTCCTTCTTCCCGTCCCTCGTCCCTCCTCCCCTCTCCCCATTCTCCTTCCCCCTCTTTCTTCCCTCTCCCCATTCCCCCTTCTATCTTCCTTTTGTATTCCCCTTTTTGTTTATCCTCTTATCACCCTTTCCTCCACTCTATCTCTTCTACTTCCCTCTTCCCCCATCCTCTTTTGCTCTCCTAGTTCGTCTCTCTCATTGCCTTTCCTCTTTTATTTTTTTTCGCCCTACCTTAACCTCATTTTTCCTCTCCCTTGCTCTCACTTTTCTCCATTTTCCATCTCCCTTCCCATTCTCCTCTTCTCTCCCCCGTCCTCCCTCTTTCCCACTACCTCCTCTCCCATCGCCCTTTTCCTTTATCTCGGGAAGGGACCACCGCTTTTAGGCCAGTAGATAAGAAGCAATAGATGGAGATTTTATTTTTAGGGTGATAAGTCTTTTTTTATTTGTATTTTTGTATCAATTTTTTTAGTTGTCCCGTACGTTTTTTGTTTTTATTAACTCTGTTCGCTTTCAATGTCCAATTTTAAGTTTGTAGTCCTCTGCAATATTCAGCACTTTTTTTTTCGATGGTTCTAGATATTTTTCCGGCGTAGTCAGCGTTTTTCTTTGCTGTCCTGTAGGTTTCTAGATTTTTTTTTCAGTGTAATTATTTGTTTACGGTTGTCAGTTAAGTGTCTAGGTTTCTTCATAAGTTAGTTAGTCGTTCTCTCTCTCTGTTGTCTTCAAAGTTCCGGGGTGATTATCCCTTCATCGTTGCCGTGTACAATTCTCGATTTTTTTTCATGGTTATTAGTCTTTTTCTGTTATTTTTCTTCATTGATGCTCTTTTTAGTGTGGTCTTATGATCTCTTATGTAATTATTCATTTTTCGCAGCATTATTTTCCGGGTCATCTTTCAGTGTAATTAATCTCTCTCTGCTTTGCCTTACAACACTAACGCATAATAAAGAAAAACAAAGAGTTATTATCAAGATATATCCCACTATTACAATGGGCCAGATTGTTTCAGTAAATCAGAAAAAAAAAATCATATTTATTTTGCTGATATTAGAAGACGATTTAATTAAGGTTCAGTCACCCCTCAAGCGCTAAACAGATTAATGATGGCTGTATCTAACTCCTCTAATTTAAAATATCTTCAGGATGAATAAAGCTCTCTAGTGACAGCAAGAATGAAAAAAAAATGCAAAAATGATTGAAGGGTTAATTCATTCAAAAATTTTAGATAATCCATATTAACTTCAAAATTAAAACCAAGTATGAACACCGTAGAGATTAATCCGATGCAAACCCTGCAGCCTGGTGACGTCTTCCTCATATTAGCCCATTCAGGACGATGACGCCATCCCATTAAGTCAACACCTTCCGAAATAAAGACCCCCAAGACCAAACGCTTTACAAAATGCAGACTCCCAAGACCATGTACTCTCCTAATTAAAGACTCCCAAGACCATGCACCTTCCTTAATTAAGACTCCAAGGACCAAAAACTGTCTTCAATAATGGCTCCCAAGACCAAACACTTTCCTACATAATGACTCCCAAGACCGAACGCCCCCCTAGATAAAGACCACAGAGATCAAATGCCTTCACAGATAAAGACTCCAAGACCAAACGCCATCCTAAATAAAGCCACAAAGACCAAACACCTCAGCAAATTAAGACTCCCACAGACAATCAGCTTCGTAAATACAGGTTAAAAGGAGAATTAAAGACAGCAGCTAAACGAAAAGGGGGTAGGACGGGAGTTTAAACAAAGAGGAACAATAATTACCGAGGAGCAGGAAGCAACCGTAACCATAACCACGGCAACGGCTGCAATAACAACGAAAAAGCAATAACACTAACGGGCGTGGTGGGAGTGGACAGAAACAGAGAGAGAGAGAGAGAGAGGTGGAGAGAAACCGGAAAGGCAAGCAGAGATAGAGTGGGATATAAAATAAAAGCTAGGGAGAATGAAGAAAATTTAATAAACTTGGAAACTGGGGAGCAAATGAAAAAAAAGCAATATGGAAAACTAGAGAAAGAAACGGGGGTAAAGGAGAGAGAGAGAGAGAGAGAGAGAGAGAGAGAGAGAGAGAGAGAGAGAATGCAGGCAGGATAATTAACTGGGTAAGTTGTGCAAGACGACAATTGAGAGATTCAGACAGTGAAACAGACATGCCAGCAGACAATGACTTAGACAAATACACAGTGGGACAGACGAACAAACAGACAGTGAGGCAGACTGAGGAAATCAGGCAAACAGTAAGAATGAGGAAGGACGGCAGACACTTGCAATGACTAGCAAGGGAATAACAAAACAGGCATGAAGATGGGAGACACCGAAACAGATATTAACACAGAAAATCAGACAGTGATGTTGGCAGTCCATTTATGAGACAGATGGACATACAGGCAGTGAAAAAAGACAAATAAATAGTGAGACAGGTTTTTGCACGCACATTCAGAAAGACAGCTAAACACAGAGAACAGGAAATACACTGTTAGACTCAGGCAAACAATGAAATAGAACAAATAATAAGGTTGTGACACACAGATAAAGTGACATGCAAAAAATGAGGCATACAAACAGTGTGAGACAAATGAACAGACGATCACACAGGTAGAATGACAGTGAAACACGTAGACAAGAAATTAATGAGTCATGCTGGCAGACAATGACACAGACTGACTGGCTGGCAAACAAGCAGCGAGATAGACAGGAAAACAGCACTGGGAAGTAATCACAGAGATAGGGAGACAGGAGGAGATGGGAAATAAAGAGTAAAAAACGCAAGAGATAGAGACAAAGATACATACTGTGCACAGAGGAGAGAGAGTGAAAACTTAATAGGAGACCAGAGGAGACAGGGAACGAAAGAAGGAAAGACAGAGACAGCCTGAGAACACTTGTGTATGTTGAATAATACTGTCGACCAGGGGAGAGAGAGAGAGAGAGAGAGAGAGAGAGAAAGAGAGAGAATGAAGCAGAAGTGGAGCAGTTAGGGCAGAAAAATCAGACGGAGACATAAAAGAGAGACAGCAAGATCAGCAGACAGAGTGGTTATGGTAATGAGGTAGGCGGAGAGAGAGAGAGAGAGAGAGAGAGAGAGAGAGAGAGAGAGAGAGAGAGAGAGAGAGTGTTAAGTATGCGATTGGCCGAGTTAGCCGAGTAACTGAAACATGGGTAGCAATGACCGTAGAGTTTTCTCCTTTAACAACCTCTCCATACGAGGACCACTTAGAGAGAGAGAGAGAGAGAGAGAGAGAGAGAGTTTGTGTGTGTGTGTGTGTGTGTGTGTGTGTGTGTGTGTGTGTGTGTGTGTGTGTGTGTGTGTGTGCGCGCGTGCGCCCGCGCGCCCGCCCGCATATGTATGTGTGTTTGTTCGTATGTGTGTCAGTGTGGTGTCTTTATGAGGTGTGTGTATTTGTATCCATGTGTGTGCTTGTCTGTGCATGCATGTGTGTGTGTGCCTTTGTCGTTCCGTCCGTGTGAGTGCGTTTGTGTACATACATTTCTCTTCATAACTGTATCCCTCTCTGTGTCTGTAATAATGAAGTTGGATGAAGAATAGTGTTCATAGGTAGGTAGGTAGATAAGTAGGTGGGTAGGTAAGTAGGTAGACAAGTAGGTGGATAGGTTGGTAGGTAGATAAGTAGGTAGGTGGATAGGACGGTAGGCAGTCAGTGGTGGTGGGGTGGTGGGATGAGAACACATTACCGCCGACCCATTTGTCTTGCTGACGCTCTCGTTTACCGTGCATGGCGTGGCATTGTGGGCTGGACCTGCGGTGGATACAGGTCTTCGAATTACTGTACCAGGGAGAGGGTTTTTGAGGAAGAGAGGGATGGAGGGGTGGAGACTGGGTGAGGACGTTGTGGCAGGGGGGTTGAGAGCGATAGAGGAGTTGGAGGTTAGGCGTGGGGGTTGGGATGGAAGGGTTATTTAAGGTTAATATTCCTTTCTCATCTCTATATTCAAGTTTTGTATTGCCTTCTAAGTGTAATTTTTAAGAAGTCTTTTATTTTCATCAACTTGTTATATTTCACTCATGTGCCGTGGTTTCGGGTGTGGGAGGTTATTGTGTGTTCTCCTCTCGTTGTATTTAAGTCATGTTATGGTGACATTTTATTGTTTGACTTGTGTTATTTTGTTCTTGTTACCCATTTTTCTTGCCTTGGTGTTGATGGTGGTCGGGTGAGAGTGAAAGTAAGGTATATTGTTTCTTCTCACTAATATACTGAAGCCTTGTTTTTCTTTACTGACTTTCATTATTTGCCCTATTGGTATTTAAGTCTTGTTGTGGTCTTGGGCTGTGGATTTGTTTTACCTTTCACTACGTGGTTTTTACTAACATTTAATTAAATCATCTGTGGTGGTAAGAATAAAGCAGCTAAATAATGACAAGATTGAATGAAACTGCTGAAATCCTTTCAGTCATAGAGATTTTTATTGAAGTGAAAATATGTGCGGAGGAAGCCAGATTACAACGAAAAATATGTGCAATCGTACTGAAAGGGTTGAGTAACTAAAGTAAAAAGATCTTTGGAGAGGGAAGTGTACAGATGCAGACTAGAATATCCCAGCTATTTTTAGTTGAACAGAAATGAAAACGTTACACAATATTCTGAGAAGTGTGTTCGATTCTGAAACTCTCATTAATTGATATCGAAAGCTATCGTTTACTTCTCGTTATTTATCGTCATGAAGATGTATTTTAATGAAAAGAAGAAAGGAAAACTCAACTCCCTGTGACCGACAGAACTTATACTTACTTCACTCTAGGTACTGTTAGACCATTTCATTCTGTACAGGACTGGTCTCTCGTCTACTGGGAATTATCATCACTCTCCAATGCCTTTTTCAGGACGTCAGAACTTTTATATGTTCTATTTTAGCAACCGACAGACGATTTTATTTAGCAAGAACTGACCTATCGCCTGTTAAAATCTCTCTCTACTATCTCTCTTATGACGTCAGAAATGTTAACTCTTTTGTCAAAGTGTTCCTTGATTTTGGTGTCGCATTCTGTTGTTGTTGTTGTTGATGTTGTTGTTATTGTTTTGCAATTTCCAGACGATTTTATTGGTGTCGGAGTAGACCTCTTGTACTGAAGGAGTTAATGAAGAAAATATAAAGTCCCTCCATTTCGAAATCTCTTCTGGCCTGAATGAAATCGTCCGAGGGTATCAGGTATATGACAAAAAGTGGGTCATCGATTGAAGGGGCTAAGCAATGTGGGAGTGACCTATTGTGGTCTAAAGGTTAACGTGCAGTAAGGGGGAGCAGCCTTAGACCAGAATATCCAGTTGCTTTTTTAAATTCAAGTTTCCTACTCTGGGCGTACGCTTGATAGTCCAATCTCCGAGACCCAGCAGTCGTCCCATAAGCCACGGTTCTTCACATGTCACCACTGCTGCGCTTGTTCCCATTGTCCCCATTAAAGCATTACCAGGTCTGTCTCATCAGGACTGATGTGATTATTGTTTTTTTTTTACATCGAGGGGTGTTGTGAAACATCAATAATTCCTTTTTTTTTTCTAAATTCAAATAACAAATAACTGATCACGGTCCCGTAACTGCCCACTGAGCGGAAAGAAAACCAGTTTATGTCGAGTGAAGAAGCAGACAAAACAAAAGGAATAAAGGAAGGTACTGTGATTGGAAATACGAACGGTAGAGAACGGAAAGATCTGTTGAAGGTAGAATTTGCATTGTGAAAATGTTTTTGAGAGTCAGCAGTGAGATAGAGGCAGTGAGAACTTTGTGACAACAGAAGAGAAAAATATAAAAGAGAGAATGTTAGTCGTGATATAGCGGCAGACCTAGGCATGTTAAATGTAGGTAGGACCTTTAGAGTATTCCAGATATCTAGGGTAATACTGGCTGGGGAAGGAATGATGATCGTGGTCTAGGTTCTAACAATACTTAGGATGACTTAAAAGCAGAGAAGGACGTCTGAAGGCTGGGAGAAAGGTATAATTTTGCCCTTCTGCATAGTGATGGTAATGTAGGTGTGTAAGCTTGATCAGATTAGAAGGGCAACTGTAAATCAGAGTAGGGGATGACAGGGTGAGAGAAGGAGGCATGTCAGAGAAGTTCAGTTATATGAAAGATAATGGTGTCAGCTTTAGGGAAGTTGAAAATAGAACGGGATGTCTAGTAAAGTCGTAACAGTGAAAAAATGGTTGTGGCATGGCTTGGTTACTAACAATTTCTTTGATGGATTGAGCGCAGGAATGGATGTCTGATGTCTAGAATTGCGATATAAATTTGCTGTTGTACAAAGTGAAGGTGATGGAGAGGCGAGTGGACATTGTACGGGAACTGTTTTGGCCAGCATGGCAAGCTGAGCGTTTTGTAGGAGAGAGAATGATACAGTAGAGTGATAAAGATGGTGGAATGTCAGCCAGAGAAGAGCAGAGGCTTTAGGAAGGGAGGATGGTGTGACGATAAACTTTACTTTGAAAAATAACATGACGTGTTTTTCATTATTTTCTTATCTTCAGACGATTTTAGTCAGCTTAAGGGAGACATTCTGAAGTTAAGGACTTAGATGCAACCTTCATTAACCCTCGCAAAGGTAGAGGTCCTCCCAAAATTAAATAAAGTAGCCTGGTGGTAGCTTGATTAAAACAAGAAAAATATCACCAGACTTAAGGGGTTCATGGATTATTTAGAGTCTGTAATGAAGCTGTACGCAACAATAATTGATATAGAAGAGGATTCCCCGAGCCGAATGAAATCGTCTGAAGATAGGAAACATAAACTATAAGAAGACATCCATGAACAGAAAAAATTAGTTATGCATCTTCATCCTGTTGATTTTCTTTCTTCATTTAGTGTGTTTATATTTTTTCGATTACGTATAAGCATGCCCCTTGTTATTTTTCGTGTGTGTGTGTGTGTGTGTGTGTGTGTGTGTGTGTGTGTGTGTGTGTGTGTGTGTGTGTGTGTGCGCGCGCGGCGTGCATGTGTGCGTGCGGGTGTTTGGGGGGTAGGAGTGAGGGTGGGGGGGTGGCTGAGTGTGTGGTATTCGTTAATTTATTAGCTGTCTAGACATTTGTGTGTAGGGGGTGGGACTGAGGCTGGCTGGATGTGTACTACCTTTTGTTATATTTGCGGTCTCGGCATTTCTTTTCCTTTTTTTCCTTGTCATTATAGTTATGGCCTTTTACAATGACGTTCTTTACAGGATATTCATATATCCCATAGACAATTTAATTCACCTTAACAGCCCTCGTACTGAAAGGTTTGAAATTCAATATATAAATGAATAGTTGTGAAAAGCGAAGTATATCGAAATATCCTAAGCAAAAAAGAACAGGCTCCTTTGTGGTCATAGGTAAATAACACGTGCTTTGCAAAATAAATAGTTAAGTAGGAATAAATTTTTGTAAGTCTAAAATAACAAGGTTTAATGTGCACAAGTATATTCAAGAAGAAATAAGGAGTATTTTGAGACCTAAACCATCAGGATTACTTTGCTTAATTTTACACAGTACATAAAATTATTCGCTGACGTTGAAGAAAATTAGGACACCCTAGGGAAAAAAAAGAAAAAAAGTATAT
>NC_137033.1:20104895-20132395 GCF_032717465.1 Coenobita brevimanus
ACACATTCCCTACCACTCCAGAATCCATCCTGTTCATCACTAACCAGATGTTTTTACACATGTCTTATGTCACAGTGCATCCACATAATTATTTCATCCAAATAATTCAGTAGCTTTATTACATGATAATTTTTGCACTCATTTCGTTCCTTGAACTTTCATACAAAAGTGAAAGTAACAGTCTTTATCCACCTCACTGGTAAAACTCCACCCATTCAGTGTTTTGGGTAAAGATTTAGTCAACAGGTCATTGTCTCTTCTCCACTCCGTTTCATACGTTCTGCATAAAGGCCTATCTCATCAACATTTGCTGTCCTCTCTCGGTTTTTTTTTTTCCCTTGCTTTCTTCATATATACTTTTGTGAAATTCTGTGGAACAGCGTTTCTTCTTTTTGAAAAACACTTCCGTTTTATTGGAGTCTGCGCACACACCTTGTTCTTTTGCATTTATGATAAGTTTAATTTTGCTATGTAGCCAGTGGCCTCACAAGACCTTCTCAGCACTGGCTCAGCTTATTACACTGATGCCGCAGTTTATCATCACTTAGCCAACAACGCAGCAATTAACTAGCGTCATATTTTACAGCATACAACTTTTTCTCCATCTCTCACGCGAGATAAGTGGTTTCTGGAAGCTGTTCAAGGTTCATGGACAGCTCAGGTCATGCGGCAAATGCTAATGGCCTATTCAGAAAAGGAAATGGCCCATAGAAGAACATGTTTACACAGAACTCTCAGTCTGATTATTTGTATTTCTGCTGATACAGAACCTGTCGAACACTCGAGGACAATAGAGGAGAGGATTAGCGAGTCGAGTGTTTCCTTCAATTACCTCTGCTTAGAGGAGGTTATGTGTTTGACTTGATTTGCATGTTATCTCTATTTCTCACTTTCTAGCAGTTAATAACACAGTGGGAGAATTATCGAATGGTATTGCACCAGATTTGGAGTAATAACTGAAGGTCATCGGAGGAATATGTGATTAAATGGTGGCCATACAAGGTCAAAGCTCACGGTCTAAACGGGGATGATGATGTTATGGTAGAAGTACTGGATCTCTGAGTGCTCTTCGTTTATTATGAAAATTTTCACTTACATTTTTTTTATCAAGCGACACCACAGATCACATGAAAAATCTCCCAGTCTGCTGGGATGCATGCGAAGACGAAATAAAGTTTTCGAACCGGAATTTCATTTTTAACTTTACTTTGTTCACTTTAATTTGGTGTAAGACATCCCTGTCTATATTTGAATGCTGAGTTTTAGCAAGAGTTTAACAAAAAATAATGGTGTTAGTATCGACGAAGTGCTGTGGAGAGGATGCAGGACAGCAGTATTGTCTAATTTTACACAAAAGAAAGGGAAATGGACAACAAAAGAACGAAAATATCCGTGAAGTAAGGGAATGAACTCTAAATTCCAGATATAATCACATGGCTGGATCCAGGGTATACATTTGGGTTCGGACTCCCTTTCCCCCACCTGAAACATTTTCTTACTCTCATCGACCCCACTTGTTCACGTGCGAGAAAAAGATTAGGTTCCCAAATTTCAGAACTACAATCTCCACATAAAAGACTCCACTTTCTATATAAAAGTTGATTAGCCAATTTTGCCTCTGTAGTGCAAAGGTATTGTCCGTATGCTTAAAACTTATGTTGTAATGGGGAAGACACGCCCAAGTCTTGTTTTACGATATTATTTTTTAGCACGTGGTAAAGGTAAAGCACATTTCTTTTGGTTATGTCTTTGCTAAATGCTGTCTGTAATGTGTAATGCAGGCTGATCGAATGTAAAAACCTTAACCGGCGCATAAATGTTCGTCATATAGTAAGGGGTTCACCTTGCGTTCCCCATTATTGGAGCAAGACTAAGGAGAGTTATTGCTTTCTGCCACTTTTCTATAATGCGAATAAAAAATCATACTTGTACTGCATCTACTGTATATATCTCGGTGAGTCTATGGGGTAGGGAAATACGTCGTGTGCGTGATGTTCCAAGTTTAGCCCTCCTAACCCCTTCAGTGGTGATGGAGAGGGGTGCCTTCACGTTGTGGCACCGATATAACCACGCGACACCAGTGCCTTATACAGACGTCTCCAACTACTTCCCTTGCCTTCATAATATAGATTGTAGACCGCGGAAAAAGGACAGATTAATCCAGAAGTCCACTGCGTTTACATTTCAGATGAAACTGATGCCACAAAATCAGTATCAACAGCCCTTCAATCGAGTGACGCATTTTAAAAAATCTAAATCTTGACAACTCCAAACAATCTGATTAACCTGCTGATAGCTTTTTCGAACTGGAAAAGTCAAACAGAGCTTCACTTACCTTTTCGTCACGTGGGAGCTTTCCTTAGTTGAATAAAATAGGCTGATAACCGCTCGTTCGTTCGTAGATTTCCTGCAACTTATAGTGCAGGTCGGGCCATAGATTAGCCCGGTACAAGTCTGATAAAAGTAAGAACGAAATATACGTCATGAGACTGATGTAGTGAAGCTAGATCCAAACATTTATTTTCACATAGCAGCAATTATTTTTACGAATGTTGATAATTTTAGCCTAAATCTCGACAATTTTGTACATATATTTCATGCTTACCGACTGTCTAGCACTTTCTAAAGTAAATGTAACAACCTTACGTGAGTCTGTGTTGCCAGTTCTACCTGTTTCTTCCAGTGGCCACATATCTCATGGAAAAATTCATGATGATGGAGCAATGCATCTTCAGTGGCGCACAACCAATCATGTCGTGTCCTCCAATTATGACACAATCTCGAATTGCCCCGCATGACGCAAGCTATTTCCTGAACGTCTTACTGCCACTTCCTACAATTCATGAAGTATTACAACTGACAACACTACAAGATGACAACAGTGTTACACGTTAACAGCAAAGTGAAAGGTTTGTTGAAGGTATTATGGCTTACGGTAACCTCATATTTTCACCTAATCCATGAAAAAAAAAAAAAAAAAAAAAAAGACATTTTGGGATTTCAAAGAGAATTTTTTTATCTGCTCTCCGTGAAGTCTGACAGTAATAGCAGTCAGTTTATTTAAGCTGCTGAGCATTACAGAATCTTTGAGGTAACAGAAAAGGTCTTCAGGAGTTTTTTCCTACTCAGTAACGTTCTTTCTTCCCGTGACACACCTCCTTTCCTTGCATACTCACGCACCTTATCGTTCAATCTCTTTTTCGGTCTCTCACCGCCATGTAAAAATCTTCTTAAGACCTCGAAGCTATTGCAGTGGAACTTAAGCATTTTGTTGCCAATAATCTGCTTTGCATTTTATATGATTGTTGTCCAGCAATATTATAAAGATCAGATAAATATTACGGGGCAATGTGATGTATAAGAATGATTTCGCTTAACTTTTTGCCCAAAGAATTATGAATTATAATTTCAATTTCAGTTCAGGTCATACGATACCATTCAGCTCACAGAAACCCAATACGCCCAAATGGTGAGATGAGTCAATACCTTCACAATAAGCATTTTGAAAAAATTGCCATCTGGAACAGGGCAATACCGGCGATGAGTGTTGGTATCGGAAAACAGCACCTCGGAATTTACATGAATCACTGTGTTTTGATTTCATCGTGGCCTGGGAGGTTCGAATAGACTAATTATACCCACATACTTCAAGGGACAGAGGTGGTGGCCAAGTGGAAAGGGAAGTGGAGATAGCAGAAATTCGCCTCCTCAAATTTTAAGGTCACTGTGGTTATCTACAACCCTTGTACAGCCAGCAGGCATAATCTATTTTAAATTACTAAAAGAAGTGGCCGGGTGGTTGGAGAAGATTTGTGCTCTCAGAAAGTGTGTGAATTCCATCTAAGGCTGGGGTAAAAGCATTCTGAAAGCGAGAAGTTAGTTAAAGCAGACATTTGCGATAATTTCAGAAGACCCACCGAGATTTCGCAAAAGCAGCCCCACTAATACCATCACGCCAGTCGTGAATGAGACAGCCTTAGCATGCATTCATTATGAACGTTCGGTATTAGCCCCGGAGCGATAGCATGGAAAGTCGTTTTGTATGTTGGAGGACTGCTACCTAGACTAAGGAAACTAGCTGTCAAGTCTATGCCCAGAGTCGGACACATCATCCTCTTCATCCGGACCTCCTTTCCCACCCAAGGGCAACGTGAGGAGTAGCAATGTCCAGACAGCACAAACTTGCCCAGTCCAAATAGGCCACACTTCCATTCACTCATCATTCAAGCCCCCGGACACTTTAAGGAAAAGAAAAGACCGTAACTAATGTATCGTAACGACAAACACAATTTCATAGTTTTCTCTCCTGCAGTACGATTCCTTTGCTTTTAATTTTGTCCGGGCCACAGGAAACAGCATGTAGAAAAAGGAATTTAGTATGTTAATAACTCCAGTGTACTCGTGCGCACTCTATCTTTCCAGCCCACTTTAGCACCTAGAGCAACAAACTGGTGAGGGTAACGGTGATAAATGGTTCCAGTCGGGCAAATGAACGTGTCAACGACCGGACAGTGACAGGGACAGGGAGAACGAGAGGGAGGAGGCCAATAATTTCCTCGTAAAAATACGACCCAAATTATTAGTGCTGAAGACAGAGAGGGATGGGTCGGAGGAGGTGCGTGTGCGTGAGGAAGGTGGAGGTACTCAGACGGTGATGGATGGGCGAGGGAGTGGTTCAAGCCTGAAAGAAGGTGATAAAGCACTGACGCATTACAGATAGAATATTGCGGTTAGCGCTGATTTGAGGAGGTAAGAGATGGAGATAAATTATTGAGGGATTTATTGCATGACAGAGAGATTATTGCGGCTGGTGCTGATCATGGGAGATAAGGATAAATTACTGAGGGATTTCTTGTATGATAAAAAGAATATTGCGGTTGGCCCTAATTTCAGGGTGTACGGATGGAAATTAATAATATAGGAATTGCTTGTATTACCGAGAGAATATTGCTTTTTCCCCTGAATTTCCGAAGAGAGAATGAAGGTAGATTATCTAGGCATTTCTTTAGCGTAGAACGAATATTGCTGTTGGAGGTAATTTTAAGAGATGAGGATGGAGATGAAGTATACAGGAATGTCTTAGATTATAGAGGGAACATTGCGACTTCCCCTAATTTTACTAGGTGAGGATAAAAATTATTATAAGCAGAATATTGCACTTGGCACTGATTTTAGGAGGCGAGGATGAAGGTAAATTATACTGGACTCTTTTACGTTAAATTTCGCCCTTTTCATTTTTTTTTTCCTGAAAGCCGTGAAATATACTCATGTTATAGGAAATACATCTGTTTCATACTCGAAATTTTAATGTATATAATAACGTATGCATATTACACCTGTCATTGATTTTCAGTGCTGTAAATAAAGGTGACATATACAGTAGGCTATGGAACGTTGCCTAGAAACACAAAAACCTTAAATTAAAATAACGTTTGGGTTGGCACCATTACGGGAATGTGTGTCACTTCTCCCGGAACGGAGAGAGAGAGAGAGAGAGAGAGAGAGAGAGAGAAAGCATGTGTGTGAAACAGAAATAGAGGGAGAGAGAGACTACTACTGCGTGAGCTCATTGTTTCTGTAATTCCACGCGTGACCGGCGTTGACTGCGTTGGCGGGGGAGGCAACGGAGCAGACACCGACCACCAACGAACGACTTAACTTTGTGCAGCGACGACGGTCCAGCGGCAACATGGTGTTCTGCTGGCCGTGGCAAATGCTGGAAATATGAGGGGGGAGAAGCTAATTTGTACACCGCCATGAGTAACGAGAGAGAGGGAGAGGGAGGGAAAGTGTGTGTGCGTGTGTGAGAGCGGGCGTATAGAAGACAAATACAGAGAGCAGGAGAAACTGAAATGGTGTACAAGTCATTAGTGTGTAGGAGCAAACGTAAAGAAAAATAAAGCATCAGAGAAAACCACGCACTAGAACAACATTTCATTATAAACAAACAAATATATAACAGCACTATAACAAACAGCTTCATAACAGCACCATAACAAACACCTTCATAACAGCATCATAACAAACACCATAACAGCACCATAAAAAACAGCTTGATAACACTGTAGCAAGACAAAGAGCCTGAATAAAACTGCACAATATGCAGTCTGACAGTTCTACTACATAAGAAATACACGCACTTTGACGTTCCAAATCCCAGCTACAGTTCTGTCAATGTTAGTTATCAAATCTTGCCGTCTTGCGTGACATTAACACCACCACCACACCACCACCACCAGTCACAACCACCACCGCTACCACCCTGATATGATGGATGTACCAGGGAGTCTCTGGTCTGGGAGGCGAGGGCACGGCCCCTAAGGTCACGCTTGTGGGGTTGCAACAACAGATTCATATGCATTACATTCTTATATCGCAAGAATGTCACCGGGTATGAAAACCTTCAGAAACTCGCCAGGAAAGGAGCTTAGTTAGTAAGTAGATACTAAAAACTCCGGAAAGTTACCCGCAAACGGTGCTTAACAGTGGCAGAATGTCACTGGATACAAGTAATTGAATAAATAAATTGATAATAATAATAATAATAATAATAATAATAATAATAATAATAATAATAATCCAGAAAGATGCTCAATAAAGATATTAAAATCCATGCAATGGTACTAATTTTCGACACATTTCCATGACAACGCTAGGTTCGTTGTTTTAAGCGTTAATAACTGTCGCATAATGGAAGTGAAACTCTCTGGCTTAGGCGGAAAAAAAAAAAAAAAGGCTGACTCAGAAACTGGGAGCGGCACAAAAACCAGTTGGAGTGAGAATAATGAGTTTGGTGGCTGGTGCAATGTCTCCTCACGCGAGCCGGGGAAGAAGCAGATGCAGCACTGCAGCATTTGCCATTATATTATTATTTATGTTGCAAAACATTTAGTATAATAGAACGTCACGTGCTTAATTAGTTGCAGTTATTGCTACCAGTATGTTAATGTTCTTGTTTTGGTTCTTTAAAAAAAAAAAAAAAAAAAAAAGAAAGAAAAGTATTTTTATCAAACATCTTTCCGAACATTTTTATTTTGCACATAATTCCTTAATATATGTTCTTGTATGTTATGTATATCTTATTAAACTTTCAGAGAGAAGGGCCTCACTTAAGTTTTTTATCCTGGTTACTGACAGATGAGAATACTGCCCATTTACAGTCAGCGAACTAACTTTTGTTGAATTTCGCCTTTTACTGTCCATTTACAGTCAGCGAACTAACTTTTGTTGAATTTCGCCTTTACAAAGTGAAGCCATCCGCGATGTGCATTTTTTTTTTTCATGTTAGACTGTGGCCAAGATTAGCTAATGTTAACCATCTTTAGCCCAGTGTCACTCACAGGTGACGGTTTGAGTTATTTTCATACTGTATCTCAAATAAGAAGGTAGAGACCTATGAGCTTCGTGTCTATGAGCCGATAGGTGAAGGGCGGTACGCGAAGTACCCTCCCCACCGGACCCAACTTGCAGCAACCCTGGGCACTAGAGGGTTATAATAAAAAGTCTGCCAAACGCGGGAAGATACATGTTTCCTTTACCGTACGGTTGCTGTATTAAATATCGATACACTTCATAACAATAAATAACGAGACAGCAAGCAATGCCATTTCATACCAACTAATGCGATTTTCGATACCCAAGAGAATTTTCAGAACATTGTGTAGGAGTTTCATGTTTGTTCGACTGAAAAATGAATTGATATATATGTACGCAGCTGTACCCAACTCCACGGCACCATGTAAGGTCCTTTCTCGGTAACCTTTCACCATAGCCTTCGATGTACATAATTAACTTTTGTTCCGACGGACTTTTGCTCAGGAAGAAAAATGAAGCTTTTTTTCAACGGTCGAAGAGTCCCCGAAAAAAGAAAGTTTAACAGATTTCGGAAAAGTGAAAGTAGAGGTTAACAGAGGAGAGAGAGAGAGACGGGTGTTTAAAGAGAAACTAACAGGTGAAAAGAACTTAAAGGAAAAAGAGAAACTAACAGGTAAAGAGAGTGTAAAGATAAAGAGAAGCTAAATGATAAAGAGAGACCTTAACAAATGTCAGGATACAGAAAATCACAGACAGAGGGAGAAAATTGGACACTAACAGACGAATGGAATGATAAGTAAGGGATAGAGAAATGCGTAGATGAGAGAGAGAGAGAGAGAGAGAGAGAGAGAGAGAGAGAGAGAGAGAGAGAGAGAGAGAGAAATGATTTACAGAAGAAAAAGTAGGGCAAGCAATATTCATTAAATTTTCCAAAATAATTTCAGCACTGCGGAAGGAAAACACTTAAATTAAAACCTAGCGACTGGCCGATGGTCTTTAAAGCAGATGATCAGTTTATGCTCAGTTTATGCTAAGACCCATTTTCCCCCTAGAAGATGACACCCAGTAGCCACATTACATCCAAGTTCCCAGCTGCACTGAAGGGTTAGTAAGGACAATAGACAGAGTGGCTATCTGAGAGGCATGGGAGGATCATCTACTCTTTTGTTTTATAGTTGCTTTTATTTAGTTTTATTTTATTTGGTTTGGTTCTATTTTCAGTAGTTTTGTTTTATTTTGTCTTAGTGTACTCTTCCTATCTCGTTCTTTTTTTTCTTTTTTAATTAGGAAGAAGAAGTGCGAGTGAGTAAGACTGTGGTCCATTCAACTGGGTAAATTTGGTTAGTTTCCCCTTTATCATTTTTCATTTCTTTTTGACTCTGTGGACCCCACCTCACCCCATGCTAGGGTGCGAAAAAAGATTTGGTGGATGATGATGATGATGACAAGGAGGAGGAGGGGAAGGAGGAGGGGCGGGTGGAGGAGAAGGGGAAGGAATACAAAGGAATATAAAGGAACACAAACTGCAACAGCCCTTACTGTCCATTAGAGGCTACTTGTTACAGAACAGACTATGACTACGAGATCTAATAAGGGTATGGATAGTAAAGCAAAGGGAGGAGAAGGAAGAAGAGGAGGAGGGGGAAGAAAAGGAGGTGGAGGACTAGGAGGAAAATGACGATGTTGATATTAAAGACGCTGCTGCTGCTGCTGCTGCTGCTGATGATGATGATGATGATGATCAGGGGAGAAGGAAGAGGAGGGGGAGGAGGAGGACGAGGGGGAGGAGTAGGAGGAGGAAAATGACGATGTTTATAATAAAGATGTTACTGATGATGACAGTATTGATGAGGACGATGGCTATGTAATCATTTATTCACCCACTGCTTCCCTAAATGTCTTGTCCTTCCCTAAAAGTCTTGTCCTTCCCTGAACCTCTGGTCCTCCCCTAGACGTCTTGTCCTTCCCTAGACATCTTGTCCTTCCGATCCAGGCCGTGGTTCCGGGTACCAGGGCAGGGAAATATCGGTTACTGGGACTCCATTGCACCCCAGTCGTAGCTGATACACCCGGGAATTATTGGTTTCCATTTTTTGAGTAATTTTAGTGTAAATCGATATCTGCCTCCCCCACAAATCCACCGAAATTGGTAACTCGGGTAGGCAAAACTAGTGCCCATGAGGATTAAGTATGAGTGTAAAAAAAAATATATATATGCAATTTTTTTCACAAGGAGATATAAGATGTCAATATATGGAGTAAACGTTCTTTCTCTCTCAGTATGTGTATGTATGTGTGTGTGTAAATCTGTCTATGTATTTATTCATCTGTCGAACTATATAACATGTTGCCTACCATAATTTCCAGTCCTATTTGTTCCTTTCAGCTTTCATGATATTACTTTAGACAGACACATTTGCCCATTGAAAAGGACTATTCTGTGCCCACAATTCACACGTTCAGTACATATTATTTTTTTTTTTTTTGCTTTCTTTTTTTAGGCCTATCGACCATTGGGTCCAAAGTCCCTGAACATTAAGGCCGTATATACAGTATATATGTATATACATATAATGGTATCCGTCCTTGCTTATTATTCTTCTGTCTGAACAGTTTACGGTACTCTAGAACAAAACACATACATTGCTTTTGTTTGTATTTAGTTTCAGTCTTTCTTGCGCTTCTTTTTTTTTTGTTCAAGTATATCAATTGGGATCGATAGAACTGAGATTAGCTTTGTCACAGTAGGAGTATTTTATTTTCCCTCCTGTGATTAATACAAAGGCGAATGAACCTAATGATTTCTTTCTTGGGTATATTTGAGAGAGAGAGACAGACACACAGACAGATAGACAGAGAGAGACTAGACGAGATGAGAGGCTACGAGATGAGAGAACACATGAGCAAGTGTGACTGGGCGTGTGTCGTCTCAGGTCTCCAGTCACACGTGAAATTCGTGCAACGCGTGAGGTGCTTCTGCCTCGCTACCCTCGCTTCTAATCACCCACGCCAGAGTACCAGTTCCACCTGTAATTAAAGCCTCCATCACACCTCTGCTTATCTTAACCTAACCTAATCTAAGCTAACATAACATGGCATAACACAGCCCAAACCAGCTTAACGCATATTAGCCTAGCATAACCTAACCTAACCTAGCCCAACCCAAATAAAACATAACCCAAACCAATCCAACTATGCCCAAACTTACTTAAGTTAACCTAATCTTGCGCAGCCTAACAAAACCAACCCTAACCTAATGTAATCGACATAATCCAATCCACCCCAACCCACACCGAGCCACCATAACATAATACTGCTAGAAAGCACCCAGAGAGAGCATACCGGTACCTCTGCCAGTGCCAGTGCCATTAAAAAGAGTCTGGATCCAGATCCGTGGAGATATTGTGTGGAATACATAGGATCCAGATCCGGTCCAAAATTTAATCAATTGTCCCTCGACCCATGGCCCACCCTCCCACAAAATTTCATTGAAATTCATCGAAAACGTTTTGAGAGAGTGTGCGGGATACACAGGATCCGGATCCGGATCCGGATCGGCCCTAAACTTAAATCAGTTCTTTCTTGGCTCGTGGCCCACTCTTCCATGAAATTTCATTGAAATTCATTGAGAACTTTTGGAGGTATCGTGTGGACAGACAAACTAGACAAAATTAGGTGAATACATAAATTCATCCAATTTCTTTGGCGGAGGTAAAAGTCCATTACATAATTTACACTGGTTGCTGTAGTGCTGTATTTCCTAGTGTACTTTCAAAACTTTTCGTACATAATTACTCTTGCTGCTGTTGTACTGTAATTCCCAGGGTACTTTCTGAGCCTCTAGTACCGTACATTTTGACACTGGCTGCAGTAGTATGCATTTTCTGGTCCGCTTTCTAAACTTTTAGTAAATGATTACACTGACTGCTGTAGTACTGTGTTTCCAGGTATACAGTACTCTCGATGTACTCCCTAAACTTTTAGTACACATTTCCACTGGGTGCTCTTGTACTGTGTTTCCCGGTGCACTGTCGACCTACCTTTTACGCTCTACATTTCTCTCTTTTTTGAATAATATGCAAACGAGGTTCTGAAGCCCTTAATCATATGCGTTGAAGTTGAAATGACATGTCACTCACCCACCAAACACTCGTCAGAGGTAGGGGGACCGAATGCTGCAGAAATATAATTATGTAGTTTGATATATATGTAAATTTAGGAATATATATGAGCGTTGCACATCATTAACATATGCAGATTTGGACTATATTCAGATCCCTGAGATATAGTTATGCTAGGTTTTCATATACATTACTTATTTTTTTCTTAAGGTGTGTGGAACGAAGATAAAAGGACAAAAAATACACACGCACGAACACACACACACACACACGCACACACACACACACACACACACACACACACACACACACACACACACACACACACACACACACACACACACACACACACACACACACCAGTACTTCCACACTCCAACCACCACATACCACACCACATAATATTGTTGCACCACCCTACCACACAAAGAGCATCACCACACATTTCCTCACCACATCATGACCCCATGACACCCACCACCACCATAACACCACACAACACTCCCAGACCCTCACCACACACCCACACCACTACCACAAAACGCTCCCAAGTCCACCCCTCACCAGCACACACCACCACACCACCTCCCTCATCATTCCGACCTGCCCACTGCACTGTGAACCTCTTGACCCCCCCATCAACAAAGGCTCAGCTCACGTGCGTCGCTCTAATTGAACCTTGTTACGCCGCTCTCATGAACAAACTATTAAGAGCTGTTTAGCAAAGCGATGTTTACTTTGTCTGATCTGCCTCCGTACCCCATCCGCGAGGAGTCAACATGTGCCTCATCTCGTAGGTAAATTTATACGCGTGGAAGGTATTTTGTCTCCTTCCTTCCCTTATATCCCATGCTTCCATTTGTTAGCTGAGGGAATTTTATGCAAGTGGAAGGCATTTTGTCTGCTTCATTTCCATCTGCTGGGTAAGGTAACTTTGTACGCGTGGAAGGGATTTTGTCTCCTTTCTTCATTTATGTCACGTGCTGTCCTTTGCTTAGTGAGAGAAATTTATCCAAGTGGAAGGAATTTTGTCCCCTTCCGTCCTTTATATTTCATGTTTTCATGTGCTAGTTTAAATATCTTTATGCAGATGGAAGGTATTTTTTTCCTCTTTTTCTTTTATATCCCATACCTTTACAGGCTAGCTTAGGAAAATTTGTGTAAGCGGAAGGTGTTTTCTCTGTTTCGTTTTCATTTGCTAGGTAGGGTAATCTACGAGTATATACGTTTTAGGTATTTTTTGTCTCTTTTCTTTCGCCTTCGTTCTTTAAGTGAGGTAAGTTTGTGCACGTGTACAGCATTTGTCTTGTTTTCTTTTTGTTTATGGTCTACGATTCCACTGACGGCTGCTCGAATCCCCTAACACTCACTCAAAACCATCAGTGCACAGTGAGGCGAGCAGTGACATATCAGGCCCCGGGCCATCCACGTCGCCTCTTCGCCTCCTCCTCCTCCTGAAGTGGATTACGAGTCCCATTAAGGTGTGTGTACTTGTGAGCTTAGGAGGCTCTCTGGCACCTCTTCCTTAACCCCTAGAATCCTGGTGACGTCCTTCTTAATTTACCCTTGCTGCCACCAGATGATTTTCTTCAACTAACAAAAGGCCACTGTTAATGAAGGAGTTACTAAGGTTATATCCAACCCCTCCTCAAGTTCGAAAAGTCTACTCGTATCCTATGCCAAGTAAAATCGTCATGAGATGGCAAATAATATATGATGATACGGGTTACTCTGCTTTCTTTTTCTCTTTATCCACAGAACAAGCACAACAGCACCACATCACCACAGAGAGAACAGCACGCTCACATTACCACAGAACTATGACTCTTCCTCCTTTATACATACCAGAGAAGAGCAAAACCGACAAAAACGAAACAGATAGAACCACAGACAGAAACAGGAACACAGAGAGAACCGCAAACTCAAGGTGCCACAGAAATTGTCCCTGCCTTCTTTATACATACCAAAGAAGAAAAAAACAACAGAACCAGCATAATAACACCACAACACCACATGTAGAACGACAAGTTCACAGTACCACAGAAAATGACGCGGCTTTGTCCATATACAGCACAGAACCCAAAGGGAGCAGCGCCACACCACAAATAGAACGGTACTCTCGAATTATCCCCACAACCACTCTCTGCAAACCTACACCTCTCTCTCTCTCTCTCTCTTACGAAATTGCGGAACTGGCTCTGATGATTACACGGGACCACAGGCGTAATTGGCTGGTCGAGATTTATTGCACCTCAAGGGTTTTCCGATGCCACAATACCTGTGATGTTGAAAGTTTTGCTATGGCTTTACTTGTGGTGGTGGGGGAGCGTGGATGGGGTGAGAATTCTTGGCCTTTGGTAAACCCTTTGATCCCGTCTCTTTTTATTTAATTCGTAGTATCCTTAGACACTTATATTCAACTTACTGGGAGCTTTATAAAATATTTGTAGTGTTGCATGAGACTGCTGAATGTACGATTGGAAGGAGACATAGCTTCAGGAGAAAGAAATGGATATCAGAGGAAACGTGGGATATGATAAAAAAGAGAGGTGAGGCTAAATTGAGGAGTGAGATGCAATGCGTTGATGAACAAGAGATTGAATTAGCAAGAGCTGCGTACTGGAGTTTGAATTCAGAAGTAAGAAGGTTAGCTAGGAGAGATAAAAGAAGATGTGTGGATGAAAAGGTTGCAGAGACTGAAATCTTAATAAACAAAAATGATGGACAGAGTCAAAGAATAGCATATGAATCGATTAGAGAACTGAGTGGTAATGCAGGTAAACGCAAGGAAATACCAGTTAGAGACAGGGAAGGAAATTTATTGACCAAAGATGGAGATATTAAAAATAGATGGAAAGAGCATTTTGAGACAGTTCTTAATAGACCAATACCACCAGAAGAGGATATACCGTCTGCTCAGGAAGATTTAAATATAGAAACAGGAGAGTTGAGGCTTGCAGAAGTGGAGAAAGCAGTAAAACAGTTAAAGAATAATAAGGCACCAGGGGAGGATGGTTTATTTCCGGAAATGTTTAAAGTGGAGGGGGATAGATTAATAATGATCTTGACCAAGCTATTCAATAAGATATGGGTGACGGGGTTACTACCATCAGTTTGGAAGAATGGTGTAATTGTTAAAGTTCCGAAGAAGGGAGACCTGAGTGAATGTGGTAATTGGAGGGGGAATCTCTTTGTCACCGATAGCTTTGAAAGTTTTCAGTAGAGTGTTGTTAAATAGGTTGGAGCCAGTGGTTGAGGGTATTCTGAGGGATGAACAGGCTGGTTTTAGAAAGGGACGTGGTTGCAATGATCAGATCTTTATAGTTAGGCATTTGATGCAGCAAGTTAATGAAATGAGAGTGGCGTTAAGTCTTTGTTTTGTTGATTTTGAAAAGGCTTTTGATAGTGTTTCGAGAGAGACTATGGGGAAGATCATGAGACATTATGGAATACCAGAGGAGTTTGTGAGGGTCATTATGAACATGCATGAGGACACATTTTGTAAAGTGATGGTTGATGGTTGTCTGAGTGATTCGTTTGAAGTCAAGTCCGGAGTAATTCAAGGTGGTGTTCTATCGCCTTTACTATTTATATTGGTCATTGATTACATTATGAAACGCGTTGGAACAGAAACCGGTGCAGGTATACTTTGGGGAGAGAACAGGAAACTTTTGGATTTAGATTATGCAGATGATATAGTTTTGATTTGTGATGGACCAGAAGAGATGCAGAGAGTGTTGGACTGTTTGGTGAGTGAAGGTCGCAAGGTGGGTTTGGTTATTAATTGTGGAAAAACTGAAATAATCAATATGAATATGGAAAATGCGCAGGAATGTGTAATTGGAGGTATGGTTGTAAAGCAAGTTGATAGGTTTAAATATTTAGGTACTTATTTAGCCAAGGATGGTTCTTTGAACTTTGAATTCGAGGAAAGGTTAAAGAAGGCTAATCAGGCAATGGGAATGCTTAAAAATATTTGGAATAATAACAATTTCTCTGTGCATACAAAAATCAAACTTTATAAGGTAATGGTTAGGAGTATCTTAATTTATGGACACGAGTCTTGGTACAGCACAGTGACTATGGAAAATAAATTCTTGGTGTTTGAAAATAAAGCACTTAGAAGAATATTAGGAGTTAAGTGGTGGGAAAGGATACCAAATAGTAGAATTAGAGAAATAACGGGAGTGCAGCCGATCGATGAATATGTTAGATTCTCACGATGGAAGTGGCTAGGACATGTGTATAGGAGACAGGGAATAGTACGAGGTACACCAGGGTGGGTGGCACTTGGTAGGAGAGGTAGAGGAAGGCCAAAAGAGACGTGGGTGAGGACAATGAGACGGGAAGCTGGAGATGAGTGTTGGGGAGATCTTGAGGAGTTAGCACAAGATAGGATGTGGTGGTGTGAGTTCATCGAGGCCCTATGCATCCCCGAGGGTGCCACAGGAAATGATTGATTGATTGATTGTTGCAAGTCCAGGTATGGCTTTGTGCTGATGGGGGAGGGTAATGATGAGGTATGAATGGATGGCCTCTAGAGTTACCCTTTACAAGAGCAATATGGGGATCCTTTTGTTAAAAATTTCTTGGCTTTTAGAGAGCCCATTTAATAAGATGACCTTTTTGATATTATTCTTGTTACCAACAGACGATCTGATTCATATGAGGAGAAACATCTGGCAATAAAGAGGATAGAAATATTTTCTATGATCCCCTTTTGCTCCAAGAAGACTCCATTGAACTAAAATCGTATGAAGATAGCAAGATAAATAAAAGGATTTAATCGTTAATGCAAGGGTAATAAAAATTTCGTCCTCGAAACTTAAAAAAATAAAATAATAGTTTGAAGATAACGAAAAAAAAAAGGAGACGTGGTAGTCAACGGATTAAGGGTCCATATACAAACACCGTCGCGTGTCTTGCACAGATTTCGCCTTTGTCTCCTGAATCAGCCCTCTTCCCCCCCCCTCCTCGAACCCCCCTGCCTCCTTTTCCCCTATGACTTCCTCTTTTCGTCGTACCCCTCCCCTCCCCACTGCTCCCTGCTCTTTCCTCCTCCCATTTCTACTCCCTGCTCCTCCCCTTCTCATTTGTCCCTTTGCCCTTGCATTCCCCCCTCCCTCTGCATCTCTCCTCCATGCTTCCCCCCCCCCTGTATTTCTTCTCCCATCATCTCCCACCTCTGCTTCCCTTCTCCCTGCCTCACCCCTCACTGCCTCTCTCCTCCCTACCTCTCCCCCCATTTTTTCCTCCTTGCCCTTCCCTCTCCCTGGCTCTCTCCCCTAGCCCCTCTCCTCTCCAGTACCAGTTCCCCAGTCCTTCTCCCTTCGTCCACCGCTCCCCCCTCCCCCATCTCCCCAGCCGAATGTTAGTAAATGACGGTGTTTTGGCGACGTTCCTCGTTCCTAGAGCTGGGAATATACGAGGCTGAGTTTTTTAGGGGTGAGCTAAGAGGGCTTATCTGTTCCCCACAAGACGGAGGTAGGTCGTAGCGCGGGGACTCTTACAAGGCTGTGTGGAGTCGGAAAGATAGGGGGTATGTGGAAGAGGAGGAGGAGTAGAAGAAAAGGGGAGGAGAAGGAGAAGGAGTTGAAGGAGTAGGCAGAGGAGGAGGTGAGGGAGAAGAAGGGCGAGGAAGAGAAAGAGGAGGAAGAGGAGAGGAGAGGAGAGGAAGGAAGAGGAGGAGAAAGAAGAAGAAAAGGAAAAGGAGGTGGAGGAGAAGGAATAAAAATGTTTAGAGGAAGAAAAGGTGGAAGATGGCAAGGAAGCGGGTGGTGAAGATGAAGGAAAGGAGGAATTAAAGAGCGAGAAATAAAAACCCGGGGAATGGTCTTCATGTGGATTATGAGAGTCTGGGGAGAAGACAGGGAAGAGACAAAAAAGAGCAAAACGATGGAGACGAGGAAGAAAAGGAAGCAGAGGGGGCGGAAGAGGAAGAAAACATGGAAGGAAGAAGAGGAAGAAACGGAAATAGAGATAAAACGAGATGGGAGAGGAAAAGGAATAGGAAAGTTGAGAAGAAGGCCTAGGAAGTAGACAGGAGAAAGGAAAGGGGAAGAGAAGTAAGGGCAACAGTAGAATACGAAAAAAGGCATATGAAGTATCAAAAGTTATAACGATGAAAAAGAGAGGAAAAAACTGAAAAAGGAGAAGAAAAGGGAATAAGAAGCAAATGTGTACTACAGTAAAACAGGAACATCAGAAACTAAAGAAAAATGAAAGATACGTGGACGACCCTGAGGACGAGGGGGAAAGCACACTAAATGAAGAAAGGGAAGGGAAATAAAACTAATTTGAAGGTAACGGAGAGGACACTGACGAACGAGGACACATAAAGAACACCTGAATAACGGGGGAGACAGACAGACAGACAGACAGACAGACAGACAGACAGACAGACAGACAGACAGACAGACAGACAGACAGACAGACAGACACAGACAGAGAGGGGGGGGGTACTAACCTAATGCATAACTGAATTTGGAAACAGATGAAGCTGTGCCGTATTATATGATGCAAATGTGAGCCCGCATAAGAGCATATCATTACCGAGAATTTCGACACGCCGCTCGGCACAGAAACACCAGCTATAACACCAACACAGGGAAGCCAGCAGTGCCATAAACACGTGTATAAGGCTTCATGTGTGGACTCTGAAGTATGTGATAAATATGTCTATCTATTAATATCTGTATCTGTATCTAATTATCTGTCTGTCTATCTATAGTTTTTTGTTTACAGAGAGAGAGAGAGAGAGAGAGAGAGGGAGAGAGAGAGAGAGAGAGAGTGAGAGACGTGGTATTTCATCGACACAGCATAAGCCAGAAATTCAATAAAAAACATTAGTTAGGTCTGATATACACTGACGCATATGGAGAGCACCCAAACATTCCCTCAGGCAATGAGAGGCAACCGTCAAATTTACGATCCATGTCCCCATTTCACTTCTAGGTATACAGCGAAACACGAGTTATGGCATCAACACTACGTAGCCCGCAATTCCATAAGCACATAAATTTGGTTTGATATATATACAAATGCAATTAGGAGATAAACAAAAGCTATTTGTAGGTCTGTCGCGCCTCAAACTGCTGCGCCATAAATTACTTAGTTATGATAATGGCATATAAACTGTGGATAAACATGGCCGCTGACTCACGCAGTTTATAACTTTTGGTTCTGTGACCAGTAGAAGTGAGTCATATTGATGGAAAAAAGAGCTTATTGTTGTTGTGGTACCAAGCTCATCTGAAATGTGAACCCTGTGGACTGCAGGCTGGTACTGCCCTCATCTTGGAGTTCACCATCCTCCTTTTCGAAGTTAGAGAAGATGGTGGATGTTTGTATAACCAGGCACCTGAGACAACCGGTTGCATAGGTGCCACCACATGAAGGTGTCCCTCTCCAGCGCCGGGGAAAAGTTCATGGATGTCCAGTCGTCTGTTATCTCCGTGAGTGTGATGACTTATTTAGCATTATATTTTTATTACCCTAAGACGATTTTATTCAGCAGAGAGAAAAGACATGAGGTGGTGAAGAGGTTAGTGGAGACTATCTCACTCCTTCACTGCAATTCGTTTCTCCAAGGACATCAAAATCGTTTCAAGAATAAACTGAAATTGAATACGTGCTCTGCTTCAAGGGGATAAAGAGCGTGGCGTTCAGTAGTGTGTAAATGATCATGACTATAATTTTTTTTTTCTTTTTTTTTTTTTTTGCAAAGGGTAACAATGTTAGACAAGCCATCTTTAGAATAGTAAAGAAGGCAAACCATGTGCAAAAAAAGCCTACAACAGAGCAACGAGGAAAAATCATCAATAATCTCCTCAGTGCGGTAACGTCATTTTCATTATGTTTACGACCAGACGATTTTTTCTCAGCTTTAGAGCAGATCCTAAAACAAAAGGGATTGCTAGAGACTAAACCAAACCCCTCCAGTTCGAATTGTCTCCCCGGTTCTGAATGAAATCGTCTATAAAATGCACGATTAATATTGTCATAGTGCTGAGAAGGTAAAAAGAACTTGGAAGTGGGTAAATCGAATAACTGTTTATAAGAGGGCAAGTAAGAAGAATTGAATGTAGAAGGAAGAAAGAGTAAAATGAGATAATGGGAATACATTTGAATAGTCAGTGGAGTGTGAGAGTAAGTCAAACCGTCAAAAAAAAAAAAGAGCAAGAGTGGAGAGAGAGAGAGAGAGAGAGAGAGAGAGAGAGAGAGAGAGAGAGAGAGAGAGAGAGAGAGAGACGGAGGGTGGGGGGAGAGAAGGAGGGAGGGAGGGAGGGAGGAAGGGAGAGAGGAAGACAAAAAGATAGACAATCAGAAAATTAGAAAGAGGAATTCCAACACAGAAGAAGGCCCAGAAAAACAAGAGGACAGACAGAAAGGTTGACAGAGAAAAGGGCAGACAGACAGCTGAATCGCCTCTAAAAGAGCGTGCAAGTACAGTGGCCAGAAATAGAACATGAAAGCGAGTGAAACGGAGTAAAAACGGGCGCCTCTCCTGCATGTCTGATGAGTCTTGGGATGAATAATGCTAAAAGAGTCTTGGTATCACAAGTCCTGAGAGAGAGAGAGAGAGAGAGAGAGAGAGAGAGAGAGAGAGAGAGAGAGAGAGAGAAATTTATTTTTTTCCCTACAGGCCAGCCAGGTCGTGAGGTTTGATCGTAACTTAGGGTCGACCTTGCACTGCCTGACATTTAGGTGTTGATGTGTCGCAACTGTGTGTGTGTGTGTGTGTGTGTGTGTGTGTGTGTGTGTGTGTGTGTGTGTGTGTGTGTGTGTGTGTGTGTACTTCTTTCGATCTACATGGTTTCATTGTACTCGTAAATGTATATAATAGTGTTTATTATTTTTTTTTTTTCGGCCACTTATTGATAGGGTTTTTCGTACTGCCGGCTATAAAGATTCATGTGCTTAAATTATGTATTAATATCTATTCACTTGTTAAAGATCTAATGATGGCATCGCTCCATATTGAATGTTGAGCTGGAAGAATGGGTTAACACTGAAGTATAATGCCAGTCACGAAGAAGTGCTATAAGAACGATGTAGAGCCATAGTATTGTCATTTTCTGCCACTTAGGTACGTGAAATAACCAGCTGGAGGACGAAAATAAGGGCGAACTTTAGGTGAAAGAGCTATGAGGGTATCACAGAGGCAGGTCCAATACAATGCTGGCAGGAGCAGGTGGGGTGCCCGACTGAACTTGTCCCTATGGTGTGAAGAGGTGGCATACAAGTGACCCTTTCTTCACACACACCTACGTCACGCACGTAGGAGGGGAGGGATGGCCGGAGAGAGGGAATGGGAGAGAGTGGCGTGAGTGGGAGAGAGGAAGGTGAGAAGTAGTGATAAGGAAAGTGGGTGATCGAGAGGAGCAGCGAGAAAGAGAACAAGAAATAGGTGGAAGGGAAAGTTGGGAGGGAAGAGAGGGCATAGCGAAAAGAAGAAAGGAGAAGGGAGTGGGTCGGTGGGTGGTGGGGATGGAAGAAAGGTTATGGTGAGAGGGAGAGAAAGGAATGGAAGAGAGGAAATGATGAGAAGGTGCGGGAGAATGGAGTGGGGTGGGGAGAGGGGGAAGAACAACAGGTCGGAGAGGACAAGAACTAATAATGAACTAGGACATGAAGAAAAGGAAAGGTATGTGAGTATGATGATAGCAGGGTATGTAAGGATTATAACAAGGTGTGGGGATAATGAAGCATGAGTGTGATGATAATGATGGCAGGGTGTAAAAAAGGATAAGGCTGGGTGACGGGTTGAGAAGGGTGTGAAGGAAGACATAATACTCCCAACTATGACCAAGTAAGTATATATTAAGAGGGAAGGCGGCGATATGATACTTTATGAAGCTGAATATTCGTTACCTTGTTTATCAGAAACATTTAAAGTAATCGTCTAACATAATTCCATAAAACACACACACACACACACACACACACACACACACACACACACACACACACACCGCCAAGACGGTCCCTGGTGCTAATGGCTGTTATCCCGGCGACTGGTGCATTTATAATTCACGATGCCAATTCACCCGACACTGCGCGAGGGCATTAGGCTGGAAGAGAACAAGTTTGGATTGTAATGTGCACCGTTTTACCCTCCTCGCGGAAGTTTACACGAGTTACATGCTTTGAGGGTCTGGAGGATATGTTCACGACGTCTGCCGATTGTTCATTTTTGTTCAGTTTAGACTGTTCACTATATTTTGTTCACCTAAAAAATGAAAAGGAAATAAATATGAATGTGACACTTTGCACAGCTGACTTCACACTATTCAGTTCCGACAGATCACTTTGGATTATTCACTTTGGAATGTTCACTGAACAGAGAGAGAGAGAGAAAGAGAGAGAGAGAGTGAACGTGATTTATCAATTTATCTAGTGACCTCTTAGTTTTTAGCAGAATATCATTGTCTGACGTTAACATGATGAAAATATAAAGTGACTGCATCATACCTAAAGGATAATAGTGTATGTACAAGTAGTGTTGTGGTATTAGTATGAGTATTATATGAGATGCTGTGGTGATTGTGTAGGTAATATGTGATGGTGTGGTGTTAATGTAAGTAATGTATGTGATGCTTTTGTGTAAGTTTATGTGGTGCTGTGGTGTTAGTATAATTAGTGTATGTGATGCTGTGGTGGTAGTGTAAACAGTATATGTGATGATGTGGTGTTAGTGTAAATGGTAAAGTATTAGTGTGGTGTCAGTGGATATATCGGCTGTGATAGTATGGTGATAATGTAGGAACTGTTGGTGATGATGTGATGTTAGTGGAAGTATTGTATGTGATGGTGTGATGTTAGTCTAAGTAGTGTTTGTGGTGGTATGTTGTTAGTGTATGTGAATGTATATGATGTGTTAGTGTGTGTAGTGTATGTGATGATGTAGTTAGTGTATGTAGTGTATGTGATAATGTGGTTAGTGTATGTAGTGTATGTGATGATGTGGTTAGTGTATGTAGGGTATATAATGCTGTTGTGTTAGTGTAAGTGGTGTGTGTGTGTTGGTGTAGTGATGGCCAAATAAGTGAGCCACGCTGAGTACGAAAGAAGGTGGCTATCGCGTGGGAAGATGCAATTGTGAAAGGTGGAATAATAAGCTTTGCCGTTCCCAGACAGACATTCATATTTATCTGCTCCCAGGAAACACACACACACTCACCCCTACCCCCACACAGAGAGAGAGAGAGAGAGAGAGAGAGAGAGAGAGAGAGAGAGAGAGAGAGAGAGAGAGAGAGAGAGAGAGACAAACGGACAGACAGACAGACAATCGGTTTAGGGGATAATTTAATGTTGTCGTGATCAGAGTCAGTAGAAAGTTAACTGATGCGAGTATGAGGAAGGAACAGGGCTGCTACCTCATCATCTGTCTGCCTCACTCCCCTGCCTGCCTCACTTTCCTTCCTGTCTCACTCTCCTCCTTGTCCCATACCCTTCCCTACCTTACAGTCTGTTTGCCTCATACACGGTGCCTAACTCCCCTCCCCTCCCCTCCGCCTACCTGCCTGTCTCACTTCATTGCCTGTCCCATACCTCTGCCTACCTTAAACCCCTGCTTACTTTACACTCCAGCATATCTCACACCCCTTCCTGCCTCACACCCCTGCCTACCTTATACCACTGGTTACTTTACCAGCTGGACTTAATTACTTAAAATTAATTAAATACAAGAGTAAATAATGAAATAAAAGCGTGAAACTCATATCGGTCATCTGTCCACGAATACTTCTAGCAGTGTTGAATGCTTGTTGTTCAGTTTTAAGTAACACATATTCGTATATTAAATTTTATCGGTTGTTTCCACTCCGTTTCAACCATCCCTTTGTTATATGTCATTACTTGTGGCCCAGAGACTTTCAAAAGGTAAGCCGTCCTTGTTGTGAAAGGTTAAACTCCCACCCACATTCAGCAACGGTAAGCTCTGATAAAACAAGCCAAGTGTTATGCTGACAGATGGAGGTCATAGTCTGCCCTTGGTCTCAAAAATCAGTCATTGTTTTCTGGCGTTGTTGTCAACCAGCCATTCGTGAAATATACATCCGAGAGTGAGGGAACGCTGAAGGTGAGAGGTGGGTGGGTGGGTGAGTGTGTGGGGTTTGTGATGATAGTGGGGATGAAGCTTTGTCTGGTGTTATTCGAGAACTGTTTCATGTCTGTTTTAATGTAGAATTGCCTAGCTTTTCCCAATTCTCAAAAGTCACTTTTTACTTTTTTTTTTGCCTTATTTTTCTTGTGGGACTAAAGATAAATAACAGACAAGGGAGTTAAATCGTGCAAATTCAAATGTATGAAATATTTCTCAACAAAAATGAGAATATGTACACGAGATATACGTTGTAATGTACCTTGATGGTAAAGGTCCCATCTTATCTATTTATTTTTACACCGATAATACTTCCTAATAATAATGCACAGCCATCGGTAACTTCCATACCTCATCTTTAGCCATCATTAAAATTTTCTTCTTCATTATCATCATCAAATAGCTTATCGACTGAAAATTTACGGTAATTTTTTAGTCGCTGCAAAATTCCGCAAACGACTTGTAATTTCCACCAACGATATTTTTGCCTGAATATCCAGTCTGCGTTATCATTTTCTTTCTAGTCCCGCGTCACACTCTCAAAATCACACGACCGAACACTGTCAATAATATTTCGATTATTAGAAAACTTTCACCCACAACCCAAAGCCCTCAATATTTGCAGCCAGGACTTGTAACCTTATACTCGGCCAGTTATGCATAAATTGCCTCAGTTCAAACACCAGTATCCCACAACTTCCACGCAAAATTGGGTCATAACTTTGAAAGGTCACTTTTTGCCAGGACTGAGTGGATGGGGCCAGGGGCTTGAGTGTGGGGGTGGTGGTGAGGCTTGAGAGTGGGGATGAGGGGACTTGAGAGTGTGATTCAGAGAGGCCTGAGAGTGGAGGTAAGGGGGACTTGAGAGTGGGGGTGAAGGGGGCTTGAGAGTGGGAATGAGGGAAGCTTAAGAGCGGAAGTCAGGAGGGGCCTCAGAGTGGGAAGCAGGGGAGGCTTGAGAGTGGGGATGAATGGAGTATTGAGGGTAGGGATGAGGAGGGAGACTTAAGAGTGAGATGAAGATAGTGAGGGGGGGAGCCTAAGAGTGGGGGCTTGAGAGTGAGGGAGAATAAGAACGAGAGAATGGAGGAGGGAAATGGTAGAAAAATGGGGGTCAAAGGGCGAGGCATAACCCTTTCAGTCCTCGTAGATATCTCTTATCAAAGGTATGTTGTTGCTGCTCTTAGGGGGGTCCTTTACTATTATTTGGACAAATAAAGACTTAATTTATTTTCCTAAGTGCCCCAAATCTCACGTACTTTTGAGCAAAATTTTATGGTAATTGCAGGAATATACAATGAAAAATAGGTCACCTCAGGAAAGGAGTTATGAGTGAGGCTGGGAGTGTGTTTGAAAGGAATGAACGAGAGTGGAAGAAGCCAAGATGAATTTTTGAGAGCCTAGCATCGATCTGTCCGGGCTATTGAAGTCCCATTTGTTAAAACCCTGTCTCCAAACTCCTAGAATTCTGATGATTGACAAAGAAGCCGAGCCGTCAGTCAGTCCGATTTTGTTCCTAGTTTACTTGACTTTCGAGGTTGTTGGTATATGTCGAAAAGCCAAGCGGAACAATAGAGTAAGAGGAAATTTATATATATCATTTTTAACAGCAGCCCAGCGAAGCAAAACGAGGAGAGTGAGAGATGGGGGAGTGGAAAGGGAGCAGAGGGATGAGGGTACGAAGGAAGATAGGTAAGAGAGGGAGGGAGGAGTGGAGTCGGGAAGGTTGGATAAGGGAGGAAAGGAGGGAGTGGACAGGGGTAGGATGGAAAAGAGAGGGAGGGGGGAGAAATGCAGAGGGGGAGGGGGGAGAAGGAGGGGGGATGTATGGCGGTGTGAGGGAGATGTGAAAGGTGGTGGATGAAGTGGCGGGGATGTAAGGGGAAGGATGGTGAGGGAAGATAGAACTGAGGTATGTGAGGGGATGGAGGATGAAGAGGGATTGTATTGTGAGGGAAGAGGCGGGGGATGAAAGAGGGGCAAGGGTAAACGCGGGGAGCTAAGAGACTTATTCCATCTATTAATAGTGCAGGAATTGGGTCACAAAACACACACACACACACACACACACACACACACACACACACACACACACACACACACACACACACACACACACACACACACGCACATGCACAAACACACGAGCACAAGCACACACACACACACACACACACACACACACACACACACACACACACACACACACACACACACACGCACATGCACAAACACACACACACACACACACACACACACACACACACACACACACACACACACACACATACAAATACAACGTGAAATTTAATAGCAGAATAAAGTACAGGAAAATATCTCTGTTATATATTCCATAAGTACAAACATATATATTCATATTTGCGTGCGCGCGTGTTTGTGTGCGAATGTATGTGAGTGTGTGTCTAAAAATGCAGTTTTAACCAACATTCAAAAAATATTCATCCGATCAGTAAAACTCCATGAGAATATTCGCTCGGAATCTAGCCAGCTTCTGTGTGTGTGTGTGTGTGTGTGTGTGTGTGTGTGTGTGTGTGTGTGTGTGTGTGTGTGTGTGTGTGTGTGTGTGTGTGTGTGTGTGTGTGTGTGTGTGTGTGTGTGTGTGTGTGTGTTCGTACGCGCATGTCTCTGTGTGTGTACGTTTGCCAGTCCAGGACAAGCCCGAAGCCCTGCACAAGCCTACACCAAACACTTAGCCTGTCCCCATCATGTTTAACTTGTTTACCTAAATGGACGGCGCGATAACACACTTATTCAATCTCCCGCCGTATCAGAAGTTTTCAGACACATCCTCTTTTTTTTAACCCCTGTCCCCGGCCCTTTGCGTTCGGACAAACATCAATAAGCCGCAAATCCAGTCTGTGCAAAAACAATGGACGATCGGAACACATTTTTTTAACCAACAGACTTTTATTTTTTCACATTTTTTTTTCAGGGGAGTGAGGCTGCGGTAGAGCTGTTGCAAACGCGCACAACAAACAACGCTTTTATGGGTTAAATGTATCGACTGATGGATAAAATTCCCCTTTTCCGGGTCTCTGTCCCTACCCAGCCTTCAATGTTTATTCGTTTTTAACTCCTTAAACGGTGTTATAGAGGGACGCCGGTACTGATATGACCGGGAGGTGGAGTTGCTCGGCTATATAAACGTAGCTCAACATCCTGCCTATCCTCCTAAAGGAGGAGGATGAACTGCCTGAGAAGGGCAACTTTAACCTGCAGTGCACGAACCTGGAACTGCTACTACCACTGCTGCAGCTGCTGCTACTGTCGTCACTGCCACCGCCTCCCCAGCCGCCTACTCCAGACCATTTTAGCCTAACTTTAGAGAAGCCATTCCTATGAAAGGAGTTGGACCCAGCGTCCAATAACCTCTTCATATTTTCTTTTTAATCCCTAAGGTTAATAAGACCTTTATTAACAGTTTCATTGCTAGTCTGTTCATCTGAGCTGAATAAAATCGCCTGGTGTCATTGAGAATAAAGTACAAATTACGTCCACTGGCTGAAAGGGTTAGAGTGATTAGATTAATTAACTAGACGGAGGCCCACGCAATATCCAGCTGACCTACCTACCGGCCTCTATACTTGCCTATCTACCTACCTACCTACCTACCTACCTACCTATGTGCCGACCCAACTACCTGCATACCTCCCTTCCTTCCCAGCTAACTGTCTGTCTACTTACTAAAGTACCTATCTTTCTACCCATCTGCGTGCCTACCAGTCTACCTACCGACTTAACCACCTGCCAGCGTACCTCCATACTTACCTTCCTATCTAGCTACTGACTTACATCCTGCCAACCTATCCACTCACCCACCTACCTACCTGGCGGGAATTATAATTACCGAACTAGATTCCAGGCGCTCATTAGGCTGGGTAATACTAGATTCCCTTTATTAGTGTTAATTATAATGCTGGGTAAACTGAGGTAGACGCTGG
>NC_137033.1:20137395-20162395 GCF_032717465.1 Coenobita brevimanus
CCGTCTCAAGCACTCACTGACACCCGGCATTGCGCAGACAGTGAAAGCCATACTTAAAAGGACTTTGGAGATATCGTAACTCCTCATAATAAGCGATTTATTCCGAACATTGCACTCCATTTTAGCTTTGTGTGGTATTGGTGCAAAGTATGCCGAGATTAAAGCAACATAAAGACTAGAGAAAATATAGGTAAAATATGCAAAATAAATAGCTAAAGAAGTGCTGCTGCGAAGGCTCCTATGTCTCTGAAAAATATTGCCCTGAGTCGTTTTTCGTGTGCTTAGTAGACTTTGTACGTAGCACGTCTTCTTTAGCGATTCATTTTGCATAATCCACCAAAGCATTATCTTGTATGTTATTTGAATCATCATTATGTGAAATTATACGTAGCGCCTCTTCCTTACCGATTTGTTTTGCATATTGCTCCTTAATATTCACCTGTTTATCGTAGTATTATTGTGGCACCTTTCACTCAGCGATTAGTTTTGCATATTGCACGGTCTTAGTCTCTTCTCAATTACTTCCTATATTGCAAATTGGACATATTATGCATCTAAAAACAAGCGAGAATATAACGATGAATTATTCAGACTTAACCCCTTCAGTCTGATATTGTTTCTCCCACTTTATTCTCGCAAAGTTAACAGCGATTTCATTAAAGTTAGGGGATTTTTTTTTTTAATTGGAGGAGCTAGCTATACAGTAGCCTTCGTTAACCCCAGAACAACTAGAGGTCCTCCCAAAATTGAAAAAAGCTTCCTGTTGATTGCCTGATTAAATGAAAAATGTGTCACTGAATTAAACAGTTTAAATGCTTAAGAACAGATACTTTGAAGTCTCATGTACCAGCAAGAGTACGGTACATACACTTGGAGCTCATAAATGCATACGGTAATGTTATATCCTTTGTTTCCCTCACTTCATTTTGTTACGTGCATTCCCTGACACACAGTATTATGCAAACACAGCGCCGGGAGCAAACACAATGACCATATACATAGGGAGACTGTAATATGTTTGTATAATATTACTTGCTGACAACATTGCACTCAGGAACACTTCACTTCATCACAAGCAGCACTGCACATACATATACCTAACATGTTTGCTTAATATTACTTGGTTATTCTACTACTATCATCATGAAGATACCAACATGTTTGCATAATATAACTCGTGCTTAATAGAAATATTGCACTCCCATCACTTCATTTAGGCACAAGAAATATACACGTGTTGCATTCATAGGAAGGAACTAACATGTTTGTTATAAATTACTTACTAACAACGTTTCAGTCATGCCTCTTCACATTTTTACAAGAAACATAACTTTTAGGAAACCCTCAATTGTTTGTACAGTATTACTAACAACACTACGCTCCCGCCACTTCACCTTTTCGGAAGCACTAACATATCTGTCCAATATCATTTAGTAACACTGTTGCACTCTCGTCACTGTTTTGCCATAAGTATCATCTGACACAACAAAAAGAAATATGCATGCTGCAAGGCTATCTACCTGTCTGTCTATGTGCTTATCTATCTATCTATATCTTTATTTCAATCTCTGTCTATTTATATACTTGTTTATCATCAGATTCCATAATCCCGTAATGGGTGGCCACAAGCGAATCGTCTCCATATTACTCTGTCCTCCTCATCGTGACACTAGAGCAAGTACAAACCCAGTAAGAGTTGCCCGTTGTCAGTTCACCATTCTCCTATTAGGACAGAGGGGGTTATTGAGGGATATTTGTATATCTGGCAGTGAAGCCACACAAGTACATCTGTGCCACCACATGAAGGCGTGCATCTCCAACACTATAATGTAAAGAGGATGAACACGAAATTCACCTAACACATGCACTCCTACCCAGTAATGATGAGGCCGCCTGGAACCATACATCACGTTCTGAAGCACTGCCTGACACACAACGTTATGTAGACACAGTGGTTAGGGGCAAATACAAGGACAATATAGTGGTGCAAGGGATGGCAGTAACAGGGTTGTGTAATGTACCCAACGATGCTTGTCTTCACCTCACTTCACACCTCCTCAAGGGCTCACTCTCAGGCCTCGTTATGAAGATGGAGACGTGTGAGGGAGTACAAGGAAGCTGCTTTTGCGTACAGTTAATTCACACACACACACACACACACACACACACACACACACACACACACACACACACACACACACACACACACACACACACACACACACACACACGCACACACACACACACACACACACACACACACACACACACACACACACACACACACACACACACACACACACACACACACACACACACACACACACACACACACACACACACACACACACACACACACACACACACACATCCATACATACATACATTCGCTAAACAGGAAGCACATCGTTTCACTGTGTATCTCGTCCTCAGGAGCCAGCATTATGCAAACACAGTGCTGAACGCAGTCATATGCAGATTTACATAGAAATCTACTTGCGCCATATATGCAACGGGAGTTCGTGTTCATAACATATTTTAACAGTTACATTAAGATCAAGAATTTATTTATACACAAATTTCTTATTATTAACAACATATCTGTCTGCCTGTTTATGTATTGTTTTTTTTACTTACTGCCCACTGGGATGTGGGAAGTTTAGTAATAATAGAAAGAGGGACGATAAAACTGTCAGACGAGAAGTGAGTAACAGCAAGACGAGTAAGCTTAAATAAAAGATATTCCATTTTCACAAGCCCGAGGCAAAGTAGAGATGGGAAAAAAGAACGTGACGATGAAAGTGGGAGATATAAGAATGCAGATAAAAGATGGTAGTACAAATAAGATCATCCGATTGGTGTAAAAGCAGTACCCAAAATAACATGTTTTCTTTCTTTCTCCTCACATTCCCTTCTACACTCAAAGTTTACCGAGGCAAAAGCGAGACTGAAAAATTGACGAGGCGGCAAGCGGGGAGATAAAATTTGTGTTAAAGAATTGCAGGGAGACAGCGTGATTAGGTAAGAGTGACAGCACTACGTTTACTCCCTGCCCATCCTCTGCCATCCACGTGCCACAAGTGACGAGTACCGAGGCAAGCAGTTGGCTGAAAGAGAGACGAGACGGTGAAAACGGGACAAAAAGTAGGTAGAGAGAGAGAAACAAAACATGGTGGTGAATACTTGTGATTACTTGACACGTAAGGCAGGTAAGGGGCCAGGTCTGGGGTAGTCAGGCTAATCCAAGTCAGAGGAAGTCTGAAGCGAAGGGAGGAAGGTGTCAGCGGAGAACCAGAAAATTCGGAAAGAGATTAACCGAGGCGGATGAAAAGGGAGACAGGGGATTATCTAGGGGGATTTCAAGTGGGTGTGCTATTCAGGAAAAATAAAAAGCGAGTATAAGAGAAAAGGGGCTTTCTCTTGACTATAGAAAATTAAGGAAAAAAAAGGAAATCCTAAAAGAAAAAGAATATATGACAATGAATCCTGTCCCCAATTTTCTCCAAATTACGAAATTGTGTTCTATTTGTGATATTCTGGAAATTGTAGGAAATAAAGAAAACAAGGAAAGAGGAAAGGGAATTTACAAAACTCAATCGTGTCTGCAATGCGCTGCAAAATTCAGAAAAGGGATGAGTGTGTCTTAAAAAATAGGGAGAAATCTTGCGAAATATAGCTTACAAAACTGAATCCTGTCTGCAACATTCTGGCAAATTTAGGACAAGAAAATGCGAGCCTGAGAGAAAAGGAAATTTCTCGTAATTATTAAAGAGAGTTTTAGATAATCTTTTTCTGTGCTATAATATTTTGAGTGGCAAAAATATTCAGGCCTTAACATCTTCAGCACAATTAGGAAGATGAGAGTAATATATTTCAAATTTTTCAGCAGTATGATGTAAGAGAGTACAATAAATTTAATGGGGTACTTAGCACTTTATTTATACTCTGTCCGTGTAGGGTTTCTTTCTGCTTTATACCTTCAATCAAGTGGTGATTTATATTTTTTTTATTCTTACTATCTTCGGACATCTTTATTCAGCTGTGAAGAGACTTTTGTAATTGGAGAAGTCAGATAATAGCCTTAATTTAATCCTTCATTATACTCCCTAAAGCTGAATAAAATCGTCTGGAGGTAAAACTAGAGCGAAAAAGTACGTCATCAGTTATGGGCTTAATCATGTCGTCAGAGGAGTTTTTTAAAAAATCTACCATTGCAGTGATAGCTTAGGGGTCATTGTTTTAGCCATTTCAGTATTTAACCCCTGCAGTCCTAGGGTGTGTTTTTTATTCTTGCTTTCTCCAGACTATTTTATTTATTTTAAGGGAGAGTTTTCGAACTGGGGGAGTTACATCTAGCCTTCACGAGTTCCTTTAGTAAGAGAGGCCTTCCCTAAGTTGAATAAAATCGTTTGGAGGCTGCAAGAAGAAAATGAAAAATACGTAACTGGAGTGAAGGGGATGAGCTTTACTGCGTTAGGGTTCCAGTGGGGATGTAAGGGGATGAGAAGAGGAAGGTAAATAAAGAGAGGGTTTTAGGGTGCTAGAAGTGAGGGGATAAAGAGAGGAGCAGTAAAGATGGTGGGTGATAATGAAGAGATGAAGAGGGAGTAATGCTAAGGGTGAGGTGTTAGGATGAGATTAGGTGAAAGGAATGGGAGGCAAATAAGGAGAGAGTACGTGAACTACGTGAAGGTAAAAGCGAAAGTGGCGAGTGATAAAGAAGGCTGAGAGGTGAAAACTGATGAGGGTTATGAGCTAGGATGAGGCTTAGGAAAAAAGGGAGAGAGACAGAATAAGGTGAGATGAGATGAGAAAAATAGGGAAGTCTGGAGACAGGATGACATGAAGGGAGGAGAAGGCGGAGGGTATGAGAAGAGATTAATTAGATGGGTAAGGGGACGAGTAAACCTGAAGATTATTGATAATGAGGGGATTAGATGAGGGAAATGATGTGGGTAAGAAGCCTGGATGAGATGAGGGGTTGGAAAAGGGAGATGAGGTGGGGATACGTGACTTAGGTGCTGAGATAGACTAGTTCTATTGCTCAGGGCCGAGATGAACTGAGAAAATGAGTAGGAAATGAAATGGAAGAGAGGAACAAAATATATAAAAGTAAGGTCTGGAGTACATTAGAAAACAAATGTTCGCCAAATATTTCACCTTTTCTACACTTTTCCCCTGCTCACTACTATTCCGAAAGTGAAAGAAACCTGATATGTTTTGCATGTGGCAAAGATCTGTAATTAAAAATAGACAATAAGTTAAAAGAAACACGGTCTCTAGTAGTCAAAGTAAGTGGGACTGAGGATAGGTGAAAAATGGTTACAGCAGCTAAAGAAGGGAAATATTGGGTCTTAGTAAAGAGACGAGAGATGCGGAAGAAAATGGCAAAATTAGATTTAAAAAAAACAACAACAACAGTATGGAGATGTTAAGAAGAGTTTGTAGGAATGAATAAAGACGAAAACTAGGGTCAAGAAATTCTGAAGAAATTAGAATACCGAGAAATTGAAATAGGAGAGTGAACGGAGACAGGACGCTATGCATTTTTAAAAATCCGTAGAGTCGAATTCCCTGGGTGATATTGCAGAAATATGAAAGAAGAGAGTAATAGGCTTAAAGGAAAGTAGACAACCAAAAAGTCAAAGCAGGATACTGAACAGGGAAAGGAAACAACAGATTTAGATGAATAAAAACGGGTGTCCAAGAACTGCATTAGGTGGGTGAGCGTGAAAATTAAAATGAAACAACTATTGGGTTAGAGGAAATTTGAGCATCGGGAAATCTAAATAGAACAGTGAGCAGCAAAACTAAGCAATTGGGTTAGACGAATAAAAAAATATATATGTTCGAAAGTTGAAATCGGTGTGAGAGGTGGTGTGAGATTGTGAGGGGTGGGAGCAGGAAATGAGTTCAATCCGGGCAAGAGGAGGGGAGAGGTAATGACAGAGGGAGAAAATGAGTGGTGGCGAAGGAAGGAGAGCCGAACCTGAGGAGCTAAAGTCTGGGTAAGGATGAGTGATTGGGGAAGGTGACAGGGGAGGGAGATTAGGAGCATTATGGTGAAAGTGATGGGAAAAAAATGAGCTTTGGAGAAGGAAGGAAAGACGGAAGGAAGGAAGGAAAGAAGGAAGGCCGAACGTGAGGAATTAAAGTGTAGGTGAGGAGTGATTAGGAAGGTGACAGGGGAAGGAGACTTGTGGGAATTCGTGAAAGTGACTGTGGACAGGAAGAAAATAAATGATGGAGAAGAAAGTTGGGAAGAATTAAAGCCTGGATAAAGATGAGTGAGAGGGGAAGGAGGGAGATGAGATGTAATTAGGAAAGGTAGAGGAATATGGTGAAATGGAGAGAGAGCAAGGAGAAAATGAGTGTTAAGGAAGGGAAGCTGGCTTGATGGGGGGGGGGTAGTGAGAAAGTGGCTGAGGACTTAGAAACGTAGGAGAGAGAGAGAGAGAGAGAGAGAGAGAGAGAGAAATTTCCTCCATCACACAAGCTGCCAATTCCTAGGGCTGTCTGCTTTAAGTTTGTCGCAGTTCATAATTAGTTTGGAAAATTGTTGCGTGTCAGCGTCCACCTACCACAGCTTCTACCAAGAATACTGCTACCACAACCACAACTACCACCACGACCACCACCATAGCCACAACTACTACCGAACGTACTACCACAACGCCTTATCCTCACCACCACAACTACACACCTACCACCTGCCACCAACACTACCACCTGCCACCGACACTACCACCTTAACAATTATCAAAAGCACTACCACAACCATCACCACCACAAATACTACCAACAGTTGCACCGCCAAGACAACAACTACAGCCACAACTACCAAAATTTCACTACTACTACAGCTATGATGTCTCCCAGAAATACATCCACGACCGTACCATCACCATCACAGCCACAACAACTACCACAATCATAACAGTCACTACCACAACTACCATAACTGCGACAATTGCAGCCACAGTACTACCACCACCACCACCACTACCACAGAGTGATTCCCTGGATTAAATTACTGAAGCTTTGAAAGAACTAGAAAAGCCAAAGTAACTGGGGATGCAAGTGACTGTTAAACATACTATATATTTTTCAACGAAATATTTATAAGGTAAAATGCATTCAGATCATGGAAAAATGCGTCTGCTGTGCTGCTTCACACACACACACACACACACACACACACACACACACACACACACACACACACACACACACACACACACACACATCATAGTACAGTATTATTCCTGAAATTATATCCTCAGTCACACACACACACACACACACACACACACACGAAAAACCAACTGCACAGACATTTCATCGTCCCTGCACCCCCAGAAGACCAAAAAAAAAAAAAAAAAAAATCCAATCGCGCCGCAGTCAGGTCTGGATAATGTTCCCATAATCGTGTTTGGGGCTAGAAAATGCTAATCAAGTCCCGCCACTGCATTATCAGCTTATTGGTCATCACTCATTCCAAGCTGCCTGGGAAGTAAATCTCGCCCCAGCCAGCCCGACCTGCCCTTAATGCCGCCGGAGACCAAGTTGGGCCGTAAAGGTGAGTAACGGGGGCAGCGTGTGTGACCGAGAAAGGCGGGGGGCGTGGAAAGGACACGGGTGAGAAGGGGAAAAGGGGTAGGCGGGGAGCTAAAACGGGGCAAAGAGGGTTGGAGAGGCAAAAGAGGGGGCACTTAGGATGAGTAGAGAGGGATGGAGGGGCAGAGGAGGGGCGTCAAGGGGGAGCAAAGGGGAGTGGAGGGACAAAAGAGGGGGCACTAAGCGAGGCAGAGAGAGGCTAAGGGGGGCAGGAGGAGCAAAGAAGGGTGGGCCTGTTGTATTAAGGGAGGAAGGAGAAGGGCAACTGGAGGGCTGAGTGGGTCTACGGTGGGCAGACAAGTGGGGTCAGAAAGGGCAGGGCAGGGGGAGTGGCGAGGGGAGTGGCAGGCAAGAGAGGCAGGGGGAAGGTCCTCCTGTAGGGTTGTGTCGCTCTGATACGGAACATAAATCCTGGTCTGATGCTGTTTAAGTTCAGCCCCGCTGCACACACGCCACCACCAAAGGAGAGAGAGAGAGAGAGAGAGAGAGAGAGAGAGAGAATGGGAGGAAGGTAGGGGTTTGGAAGGACTGGGAGGAAGGAGGAAGAAAGGGAGGAGGTATAGGTGGATTAGAGAGTTGAAAATAGGAAAGAGGAAGGGAAGAGGCAGGCTGGAAAGAAACGAAGCAAGGTGGAACAGAAGTAGATTGGACTGACGAAGAAAGAAAGAAGAGATGGTTTAGGTGTGGTAGGGTAAGGAGGGGTTAGGTAAGAAGGAAAGTAGGGAGATGGGATGTTTAAAAAGAGGAGATAGGAAGGAGAGAGAAGAAAAAGGAAGGAGAGAAATAGAGAGAGGGGGGGAAGGGAACAGACTGAAGTAACGTAGGGATTGAATAATGAGATGGAAGAAAGAATAGGAAGGGATGGAGAGAAAAACAGGAGGAATGAAGGAAAAAAAGGAAGGGAGTATCCAGGGAGGAGAGATGGAGGTGATAAGGAAAGGAGGAGGAGAGAAGAAGGAATAGGGAGGGGGAAGAGGGAAAGACATAGGGTGGTTAAACAGACAGGCAGGGCAAAAAAAGGAGAGAGTGAGGAGGAGGACTGAAAAGAGGTAGAGGAGGGAGGAAAGAGTGAAGAAGAATGGGAATCAGAGCAGGTAGGAAGGAAGGAAGGAGGAGGGAGAAAAGAACGGAGGATGAAGGGATGAAGGGGAGAGAGGGGAAGGAAAAACGAAAGGATGTGAGGAAAGAAAAAAGAGGATGGAAGAAGGGAGGAATGGGACAAGACAGCGAGAAATGGGAAGACAGAAGAGGGAGGTTGACTGGAGGCGAGGAGGAAGGAAGGAGTGTGGCAGGAAGGAGGACAAAGACGGAACAGGATAAGTAATAAAAATAGAGAAAGGAAGAAGAAAGGAAACGCAAGCAGAATGAGTGAAAATATGAGGAAGGAGAAACGAAAAAAAAAAGTATATAAGATTCTCCGCAGAACGCATAATTCTGAGACTCCTTTTTGTCAACAAGAGTGCACTTCGGGGACTAAACTTCCTGCAACTGAAGCATTGGAACCAACAACCCTATGCTTACGGTCTAGAATCCATTTTTGATATATTTAGGAATCTACCCACTGGAACAACTTTAAGATCACTAACTATACTCTACTAAAAATAAATAGCAACAAGAACGACCCACAGTGCCTCATACAGATGGTGTAGGAGTTATGGTAGTATGAAGTACAGAATTAACCTACATCATCTACAACCCAAACTTCCAGGACTAATCAGTTACCCCCACCACCCTCAAACCACCCCACCGGCTACCACTCCGCCTCCACTACCTCACCTCAGCTACCATCCCACCCACCCACTCCTGACACACACACACACACACACGCACGAGGTCAGCCCCCATAGGACTCTATCATTTTCTCAGGTGATTAAAATGGTCTAATGTTAATGAAATACTGAAACAGGAAGCTAAACTTGTTCCAACAATATGAGTATTAAAATTACAAGTTACAGATTAATTATTTTTAACCCAAATGACACACTGAGAGAGAGAGAGAGAGAGAGAGAGAGAGAGAGAGTTTTCTCTTTCAGTGGCAGAGGAAAGAAAAATGGAAATCACCACAGCATGAGGTGGGAATAAGAAAGGGAAAGAACATCTGGAATGTGTGTGTGTGTGTGTGTGTGTGTGTGTGTGTGTGTGTGTGTGTGTGTGTGTGTGTGTGTGTGTGTGTGTGTGTGTGTGTGTGTGTGTGTGTGTGTGTGTGTGTGTGTGTGTGTGTGTGTGTGTGTGTGTGTGTGAGGAGAGGGAGAAGTAGGCCAGAGATTTATATGTTTACGGGGTGGAAGGTGTTTCTGATATATAAAGCGGAGGAAAGGAGGCTACCAGGGTCATACGAAGGTGTTGAGAGAGAGAGAGAGAGAGAGAGAGAGAGAAGATAAAGTACAGAACTATAATTTTGTAAGAATCCTCTCAAACAGCTGAGTAGTTTTGTATCATAGAGAGGTTAAAAACACTCAGATCTTGAGAGCTCAAAAATAACAGGCAGATAGGTAGATAGATCAGTTTATAGAAAATAAAGAAATATAATATTGCATGAATCCTCCCGAACAGTTGAGAAGTTTTGTGTCCTACAGGGTTGCAAACACACACAGGTTTTAAGGGCTCAAAAATATTTAGATATTAAGAGTAGAGTGTGCTGGAGAGAGGGGAAGGAGAGAAGGGACAATGAGGTAGGTATGCGGAATTCGGGAGTTAAAATGGAGAGAGAGAAAACAGGGATGAGAGTGGGGAAGCAGAGGCAAGAAGGGAGAGGGAGTAAGAGACATTAAGGAGAGGTGTGGAAGTGAGGAGGAAGTAAAAACAAATCAGGAGTAAAAAGTAGAGTGAACGAGGAAAGGGAAAGGGAGGAATGAGGTTCAGAAGAGAATAAGGAATGAAAGATTGAAAAATGATTGGCGAAAAGGGAAACGAGACAAATAAGGAAAAGAGAGAGGAAACGGAACAGAAATGGAAAGAGAGAAGGAAGTGAACGGGAAGAAAACTGGAGAGAGGAGCAGCGAAAGGAGACGTAAAAAAAAAAAGTGAATTGAATGGGAAATCAGGAAAAATTACGGAGAGAGAAGAATGGGAAGGAGGTAGATAATTAAAAAGAGGAGAGGAAGGAATGAAAGGAAGATAATTAAGGAAAAGATGGGACTGATGAAGCAAAAGCAAGAAGAGAGAGAAACAGGAAGAGGAAGAAGAGATGAAATAAAAATGGAGGGAAAGGAAGGAAGGGAGAGATACAAGGAAGAGAAGGGGAATATAGAATCATGAGCGGGGAAAATAGATAAGGACGAGAAGTGGAGGAGGATTCAGTAGGTAAGGTAGACGGTGGCGGGCAGTGAGATGTGAGAGGAGACGAGGTGGATGTGAAGAAGTCAAAATTAAGGTGGAGAGAGACAAAGTGGAAGAAAAAGAATAGGAAGAGAATGGAAATCCGAGAAAACAGATAAGTAAGATGTGAGTATTGAGCCGGCGGTGGAGAAACTAGAGGGTGTGAGGCAGTGAGATGTGAGGCGAGGCGAGGTGGTGCCGAGTAATGGGCAGTCACCCGAGATGATGTAATCAAAGTCACGACAAGTCTTGAGTAGGTCGGCCAGGTGGATGGGTCGATGAAGGGTTGGAGGAGGACTGATTAACCATTTCAGTTTGATGACACACTTTTAATTTCGTTCATGTTTCCTTCAGCTATTTTTATTCAGCTCAGCGAGAGAAATCAGGCTGCGAAAGGGTTAATGGAGGCTGATTCTAACCCTATCAGTACAAAATTGTTTCTTCAAAATCAAAAGTAAGAAAATCGCCGGCAAAGTAACGAGAACAAACAAGAAAAACACATCCTCGGACGGAACTGGTTAAGGGGCTCATTCCTGCGACCTTAGGAGGCTCCCTGACACTTCTTCCTTACCTGTTATAATCAGCTTCTTTTCATCTGACGGAACTGGGCCACTCCCACAACTTGAATACCAAGTCGTGGCTCAGTGAAAATCAGTGAGCCTTGGTAATGAGGCACGAATGAGTCTCCTTGGTTACCAGGCAAGCTGTCTACACCTGGCCACCACCTGAGCTGAAAGATGTTAGGGATGTTTGATAGAGAGAACGCGCAATAGCAGTTTTTATGTATGTGACGTGTACCTTGGCCTATTGAGTAATATGATTTTTGTTAACTTCTTGCATTCTCTACACGAATTTATTCAAGCTAGGAGGAGTTTTTCGGAGTGGAGAGATTAGACACAGCTTTCAATTTCCTTCTTGCCGCAAGAGGTTTCCCTAAGCTGAATATAATCGTCTGGATGAAGAGATATTAAACCAGTACAGTAATAAACCGGATATGTAGGGCTATTATTTTCCTCAATATTATTTTATGCAACCCATATCGCCATTACAGACAATTAAAAAAAAAAAAGAGAGAGAATACTGAGGATTAAAACAGAAAAAAAAAAAAAAAGCGTATGAGAAAGGGGAGCCGTAGAGTCTAGTAAAACTCATGCTAATACAGCCTCGAGTGTAGACGTGAAAGAAAAGCTCTGGAAATTGTACCTTAGTTTTGCGCCTGCGTGTATTATGAATGAAAGTGTGCCAATGCTTGCAGAATACTTCACAAACTTTCGCCACATTCCTCACCATCAAGCATCCCAGAAATCCACCTGTCAAAACCGCGTCATTTTTCTCTCAGGGTAATTCCTCACCAGCCGTCTGAGAAATTCACTTTTTTTAAGCAGAAAGAAAGAACCAAAGAAAATTCGTCTGTTAGTAGCAAGAATACGACAATTACGTCCTCGTAGTGAAGGGGTTCATCTTTACCTAGCATATGAGAAATCCGTCTACCAGATTCACGCCGCTACTCTCTCCCGTTAATCTATTCTCCTCGATATCGTCATTTGTACATAATTCTTGCATCTGCCTGACGATTTTCCTCAAGCTGGAAGAGACTGCCTGAACTGGAGGGGTTTGATAGGGGCTTCAGTTCCTACAGTGCGAGAGGACTTTCGTGCCCTGAATAAAATCGCTTGGAGGTAGCAAGGATAAATTAATGTATGACTACCTATGAAATCCACTTTCGGAATCCTCGACGATATTATTTGTCTATATTTCCTCACTAAGAATATAGGAAATTAACCTTCCGAAGTAGCAGTGATATGCTCTGCCGATTTCCTGACCAAGACTCACAGAATTTCACCGTCCGATTCGGCACTGATATTCTCTGCCTATATTATCCTTGTATTATCTTATCCAGCATCTAAGAAATCTATCTTTGGAAGCCACACTGATATTCTTCTGAATTTCCTCTCCCAGCATCTAAAGAACATGCTTTCCCTGCCTGCACAGATACTCTCTTCTCTATTTCCTCTGCCAGCGTCTGAGAAATCCCTCACCGATATTCCTTGCTGGTAATTCTGGCCTGGCGACTCTAGTAAATCAGTGGCCAGGGAGAGTTAAGTGAATTGCGAGGGAGAGACGAAACGAACGGGTTGCCTGGCAGGGTGAAGTCGGGGTCACTAATGTGGAAGAGAGAGAGAGAGAGAGAGAGAGAGAGAGAGAGAGAATCACCTGCTGAGGCTTCGTATTACATTTTCCATGGCGAATTATTCAGTACAGTGCACACCGTATATACTCTTGCATACTGTTTATACATGGACATTTTAACATCGACTTACAATCAATAACACATGAGAGGACATTGAATTTTTATGCGAAGAATAAGTCGCTAAGGAGAAGGTTTTAAGAAGCCTCCACTGCTACAACAGACGTAAGACTTATCCCTTTTCCACTTTGGTTTTGTGAATAATTTAGTATTGTACTCCAACTGACGTCAGGGTGTTTAATGCAAGAAAGAGCGAGTCAAAAGTCGAGAGTTGAGAGAATGAACTTTTATTATCCACCTTTACCTGAGCTGGTCTTTCCAAACACTTCCTGGTATGATGTAACTTTCACTGACCCTCTGTAGCCTTCATCACCACAAAAGCTAGCCCTCCTTAACTTTGCATTGGCCATGAATATCTGATTTGGCCCTGACTAACATTTCTTCATACTAATGGGATTTGTCTAACCCACTGCACCCCTTGTAAATACTTAACGTGGCTCTTAATTTTTTATCGGCCATCCCAGAGTTAACCTTTCCTGACACTTTCCTCATATTTTCCTGGCATTTTTCTGATATTTTCCCCATTTTCCTCGCATTTTCCTGACTTTTCCTGATTTTTGACGTTTTCTTGATATTTTCCTGACATTTTCCCGATATTATGCAGCCCTCCCTGATTTGCTAGCGCCCTCCGGATCATTTAACCTTCAATCCAATGATGTTTTTAATCATTATTCTTTGCCACCTTCTGACATTTTTTATTCACTTCACACTAGACATTGGCAACTGAAGAGGTTATCTATACAGCCTAGATATAGCCTTCTTAGACTTTTTTTTTTTTAACTAATATAGGACTCTCCCAAGCTTGATAAAATTATCTGGGGCCCTAACGCGGTCAGAACAAGGACGTCGTTACGTATCATATTCTGTGTGCTGCCAGACGATTTTGTTCGGTTTTGGAGGGCTAGTGGTAGTAGTAGTAGTAGTAGCTGCAACCCCAGGCTCATATGAACGTTAACCCAGTGAACTGAAGACTGAAATCACCCTTCTGATATATATATATATATATATATATATATATATATATACCGTATATATATATATATATATATATATATATATATATATATATATATATATATATATATATATATATATATATACCGTATATCGGGTGGGCCCGGTGGTGTAGTGGTAGTATATCAAGCTCACTAGTGGAAGAAACCGAGCTCTATTCTTTAGCCAATCAGACTGTTAGACAAAATTAGTTTCTCCCTTGTCCCTGTTCACTCTGCAATACGCTTGGGAACCTGGATGCAACGTTGATTGCTGCAGACGGAGATACGGGCAGAAAGACAGAATCTAACCTTTAATGTCTACTTCCTTAATAATATGTGAAACTTTTTTTTTTTTAATGACAATAAATTATAGTAATTCTATTCTTATTACTGCCAGATAATTTCATTCAGCTCAGTAAATATCACGTCATTTGAAAGTTTGGAGACAGACACTTTCACCATAATTAACCTATAATTATTCTTTTTCTCGTTTCTTTCAGCATATCGGGGTCCAGCAATAATGTGTCCTCGTGCTGTGTCCTGGCGGTGCTCTGATGTGTCCTGATGATTAATCCTGATGACTTATATGTTGATGTGTCCCGGCCATGCGACCTTACGATGTGACCTGGAGACGTCTGACTCTGTGTCCTGCCATCACTACCACCATCGGTCCCAAATCGATCAGTTATCTTGCTTGAGGTTCTAATGAGCCACCTCGTGTTTACCAGGTCATCGCCGTCGAGTTGCATCTGACCTCCTTATTCTCCCGCGATGTTATGATTTTAAAAAGGAATAGTGTTTTGGATGATTATATATTAAAAAAAAAACACACACACACAGTCATCCCCCTCTTGCAAGATTATGAGTCTGACAATGTAAATACAAGTGTAAGTAAACGGACTGATAAATAGTGCAGTAAGGGACAATAAAGCAGATAATATGTAAATTAACACTCAGGGTTTTTTTTTACTGAATCTAGGCTAAATTAAATAATGTGGCATTAGGTGAAGTGGAATGTTGGTTATTCTTATCATGAGTGCTGCTGGTACGAGCATCAGCATTCTTAGGTTCACATGACTCATTCTTAGCTGAACAAAGCCACCTGACGCAAAGTGAAATACAACAGAATAACTGTTCCAACCATGAGATGAGAAGTAAAAATACAGGAAAAACCAAGTCATTCTGGTGCACTTACTATCTGTCCCTGATGCCTCTTGGGTTGTCGAAAGATAAAACACTACATCTTGAACTCCATCAGCCCAATCATTTATCCTTTATTTCAATCTTTATACTTCTAGAAGATCTTATTCTGGTTAGGAGAGGATTTTTGAGTCAAAGTGATTATTATAATACAGCTTTTTTGACTCAGTCGTTACAAAAAGTTTCTAATATGAAAAAAGCTCTATAGACGTAGCTCAAAAAACTAAAGAACTTCAATGGATATCTGTATGCATGCGTATATATACATACCCATAAATTCAACTGATTTGTTCATCATTAATTAAGAGCTTTCTTTTACTAATATTTTTAATGCATGACAGCTGTAAAATAAATAAAGGAATTGCATTACTACGACAATAAAATGTGAATTATTCTGTGTTCGTTTGATAAGCCTTTTAGCACAGTAATAGAATCTGCTAACTTTTTGCAGCGGAAGCTAAATCATATATATATATATATATATATATATATATATATATATATATATATATATATATATATATATGAGTAAATGGGGAGTGTGTCGTCCTGTCTCGGCTACCTCCCTTTCCTTGGGGGAAGCAGCCTAGGTATATATATATATATATATATATATATATATATATATATATATATATATATATATATATATATATATATAAATATATATATATATATATATATATATATATATATCTGTGTGTGTGTATTCATTAGTGTACTGTATATGCCGGGATAATGACAGGAAGAATTAAAAGAGAGCTATACCTTATTCGTCAGAGAGAGAGAGAGAGAGAGAGAGAGAGAGAGATTTAGCGGATGTTATTTTATTAAAGGCGTGTACTTCAGAAGAGTTTTAAAAAGTGATTAAGGGAGATATCATCGTTAGTGAATAAATGTAAAAGATATTTTAGCGTGATTATTCGGTGTATTAAGCACATCATCCATAATTAATTCATGTTTATTACTAGACAAGTCATAATTAAATACTGCAGGTGGAATACGCACTGGAAGCAACTCAATTACCAAAACGACATATATATATATATATATATATATATATATATATATATATATATATATATATATATATATATATATATATATATATATATATATTTATTTATTTATTTATTTATATTTATATATTTGTTTATTTAGTTATTTGTTTATACATTTTTTATTTATTCCTGCAATGGCTAGAAGAGTTTGTTAACCTGTAGGTAGATAGTTTGTAGCGTCTAAAGTATAACATAGACTTCGGTAGCCTCATTCCAAGATGATTTTTCTCCTTAAGATAAGATAGTCGTCATGAGCAGCAAAAACTAAGAACTACGTCATGAGATTTCAAGGGATGAACATAAAAACAGCCGTCAGTGAGAAGGGGGCTAGGCAGGAGGTGGGAGCGAGAGAATGAGTGAGGGAGAGTGAGTGAACGGACACAGTCACACCGGTGCTCTCACACACTGAGTAATTACAAGCTTACATACCTCTCGCATCATTATCCTTTTTTTAGTGCATTAATTAACTTAAGGACAATAACAAAAAGGTATAAGAGCTGTAATATATTCTGATGGTTCCAGAGAGGTTGTTTCATCAAAAGTACTCTTAAATTATATAACTTTTTAAATTCCTTTTTTTTTTTTTTTTTTGTATAATACTACAATTCTACCATCATACAAACACCACGTACCGTGAAATATTCAATAACATCATGAAATGGTTGACACAGAGTTAGATGTAGCAACAATGGAAAACTTTTTGCTAGCCGAGGTGACGTGCTAGTGTTAAAAACCACTTTCTCTCCATTTCGCAGCCAGTAGCCGAGGAACTGGGAGGTAAGTACACAACCCGCGAATTCGCATTGCCTTGTAAATTACTGGTGATCCAAAAACTCTTTATTTTCCGTTTACCTAAAGATCGTGGAAGACTGAATCTCTCTATTCTGTAATGCAGAGTTCCGTTTGTTATGCAGTGGAGAGTGAAACCATTCAGCCGGCAGCTTCGGAAACATATGGAAGGGGCTAATTTGTTTCGAGAAGGAAACTAGTAATTCATAATAATATAATTTATCTGTAAATCTCGCTGAAATAGTCATTGCAAACAATATCCTGTATGATCGCATAATTTATGGTTTCACAATTCATTGCTCTTTTGTCAATATAATCCGTATCTAGACCGAATGGTAAAAATATTGGTATAAAATATTTGACAATGAAATAAATGCATGTAGAATTTATGCCATGTCCGTACAGTCAAATTCTGAACGCCAGTCAGCCTCTTCGGTCCGATGAATTTTACTCCTGCTATATCCAGACGATTTTATTAAGCTTAGGAGATACTTTTCTGAGTCCGGTGGTTGGATGTAGCTTTCATTAATCCCCTCCAATACGACTGGTCTTTCCTAAGTTGAATAAAATCGTCTTGAAATTGGTAGAATAAACCTAACATCACCTGATCGAAGAGGTTAATGAGATAAAAGGTGACGATGTTAAAAAAAAAAGTAAGTACTTCAACGTGCTGATTTATTTACGTGTTTTCTAGAATGCTTGGATGAGCAGCGATTCACATTACTGTAGTCGAGCATAAATTCGCTTCAGACTGTCCACCTGCCTACCTGATTGCCTAACTACTCTGTCAGCTGCCTCACTGGTTCTGTATTAACTATCTGCCTGTTTCTGTCTGCCTACATACTCCAATTTTGCTGCTTGCTCTCATCAGCCAATATCTGGCCAATATACCTGTTATAAAGAGCTTTTCCCAGGTAATCGGTTTAAATTGAAGTATGGACGGGCGGGATGGAACGAACTTAATGGGATAGAAGGTGCTTATGAACATGACGATATAATAACTGATGGATGGTGGGATAGACAGTGCTTTTTAACACGCCTTGATGGATGGATGGGATGAAGTGTGAGGAGTAGCATGGCATGGCATGGGATGGGAGGAACGCTTGGAATGGGACGAGCAGTACTTGGACTGGCACGAGTATTACTTGGACTAGGATAGGATGAACATGTGAAACTAAATGAAACTAAATGAGAATAATTGAATAAACTAAGGTTAATAGCCATGTTTTAAGAATCTGTGTGTTAGTGGAGGATTCAATGGGTGTGACTTAGAGGATTCAGTGGTTGTGTTTTGGAGGGTTCATTGGCTGTGTCATGGAGGGTTTAGTGGCTGTGTCGCGGGGGGTTCAGTGGCTGTGTCGCAGGGGGTTCAGTGGCTGTGTCGCGGGGGGTTCAGTGGCTGTGTCGCGGGGGGTTCAGTGGCTGTGTCGCGGGGGGTTCAGTGGCTGTGTCGCGGGGGGTTCAGTGGCTGTGTCGCGGGGGGTTCAGTGGCTGTGTCGCGGGGGGTTCAGTGGCTGTGTCGCGGGGGGTTCAGTGGCTGTGTCGCGGGGGGTTCAGTGGCTGTGTCGCGGGGGGTTCAGTGGCTGTGTCGCGGGGGGTTCAGTGGCTGTGTCTCGGGGGGTTCAGTGGCTGTGTCGCGGGGGGTTCAGTGGCTGTGTCGCGGGGGGTTCAGTGGCTGTGTATCTGGAGGTTCAGTGGCTGTGTCGCGGGGGGTTCAGTGGCTGTGTCGCGGGGGGTTTTCAGTGGCTGTGTCGCGGGGGATTCAGTGGTCGTGTCGCGGAGGGTTCAGTGGCTGTGTCGTAAAGCTCATTGGGTGTTACGGGAATGGCCAGGACTTAGATATACTCTTAAATCTGATGGGTATTTCCTGAAGTCTCAATTTCTCCGCAGTCCATTCGCCTTGAACCTTAACCTCTTCCTCTTCTCCATTCACCTCGAACCCTAAGACTCTTTCCCTTCCCCACATTCACCTGCAACTTTGGCTTCCTTTCCCGATTCACCTAAAATCTCAACTTTTTCCCTCCCCTCCATTTACAAACAACTTAATCTTCCCTTCCACTCACCTAAACCTCCACCACCTCCTCCATTCACTTAAAGCCTCAACCCCCAACCCCAACTCGGTTCGTTCACTGGCAGCCTTAACCTCTTCCCCTACTATTCACCTGGAACTCCCTCTCTCCATTCACCTGAAACCCTACCCTCCCCCTCTTCATTCAGCTAGAACCTTCCCCTCCCACTCCTCCTCCTCCTCTCATTTTTAGTGTTATAATACTGTTGATTTATAACACAAACATCATTTTGCGTATTGTCATTGCTGTAAAACAAGCACTTCTGCCTTTTGTACTTTACGAGTATAGTAAAACCGCTTATCACTGATGCAATTATAAAAATTACAATAACACAATTTTTGTTACTTACATTTTTATTAAAGTAGCAGCTCTGCCTTCAGGCCTAGCATTATAATACTGTAGAATTAAAAGTATATGTATTAATGTAGGTTACCATCGTGTGTGCTAATGATTGTTTGTTCCAGCAGGTGTTCGTGCCGATGCTGTGCAAGGAAGGTCCAGGTCCCTTCCCTCCCGCAGGCAAGACTTCGCTACCCATCCAAGGAACTTCCGGTTGGCTACTCTTCCATTTTATGTTCTCTGAAATAAAAACCTACACAACAAAATCCGTTTATTCATATACAGCTATACCTTATTCCTCGAGCTTTCTGTATATATACACACTACTTTTGACTAAGGAATAATCTGATGTAAATGGGAGTCTCCAGTAATTAACAAGTAGTGAGGCAGGACTCGCGTAACAGACGGGTAAGGAAAGGGGGAGGAATGCAGGCAGGGAGAGAGACGGTGGGGTAAATAGAGAGGTTGAGGCAGACAGCAGGGAGAGTGATAGGAATGCAGGCAGCAATGATGAGGATTAGGGAGGGGGGAAGAGGGTGAAGCAGGCAGATAAAAAGAGGGGAGAGAGGCAGGCAGGCAGGTACTGCTGCTGTAAGTATGATTAATAAGGGAGAAGGCAAGACAGAGAGATGGCGAGTCAAGCAGGAAGACAGAGAGATAATAAAACAGACAGGCAAGCAAGCAAGGACAGAGTTGGTCAAGCAGGTAGGCAGTAGGTGGTGATAGTCATGCTGACAATGATGGCTGAAAAGTGGTGGTGAGGGGGGTTGGTGACTGTGTGGTGGTAGTGACGAGGGTGTCAAGTAGGTGGAGATGCTTAGTGTCTGGAAGGTGATTGTGTTGATTTGGCTCTGGTGGTGATGGTAGTATCTGGTAAGCATGATGATAATGGTGTTGGTCGTCGTGTCTGAGTAGTGATTATGATTTTGCAGAATTTTTACTGGCATATTAAAACAAATTTTGAAGAAAGATTTCAACTGATACCTTTATTTGCTATCAATATTGCGTCCTGCAGGACTCGCATCTAGAGTTGATATAACTCCAATTTTGGAAAGTCACACCCTTTTCGTTTTTGTGACATCAGGAATACAAGCATTACAACTTTTTCAAACATCATTTTCATGACTGATGCACACACAGAAAAAAAAAGGTTATATTTTGTCCAGGTAATAATGACACCCACCTCTTCCCTCATCATACTGGCGAGAGACTGAAAAATGAGATGTGATGCTGCCATCATTTTTTTTTTTACTATTTTTTAAAAGCAGGCAATCACGTTCGAATACATGGGGCGTATTGTACAGGTAAGTGGCACAGGAGGCTTCGTAGCACACCATCCTTAATTATTCATTTTCATATTACACCTTAATATTTTCTAATTTTATATACAATTTTAATATCGACAAAGTTTATATCATAAACTAGGATGTTAAAGTGAAGTGCAGAATAAATCTCCAGGGACGAGGTGCCACGAGGCCTCCTGTGCCACTTAATATACCAGCCAATGAGCGAGGGTGCCGAGAGTGGCCAATCAGCTCCCATACTTATGGTTTACGTCACCCCATTCTCTCACCTATTACGTTTTGGTACGCATTCCGTGTGTTGCGGTTGTGATCCAGCGCCTTAACATGTTATTCAACTACCTTTCAGTACCAGTGCCTCAATTTTGAACTTTATCTTCACCAAGGTGCACTATAAACAGAGGTGGAGTGTCCTAACTGTGAGAATTCCTGCTGGTACGGAGAGGATTAGCATCAATGACAGTGCAATCGTAAGTTTTATCCGACCAAGATGAAAATGTGCAGAAATGTAATTTCGTAACCATTGACTATAAAGATTAGGTTATTTTAGTTCAGCTGTTAGATTAGTTCAAGGCTTTTTTTTTTTTTTTTTTTTTTTTTTTTTTACTGTTGCAGATGTTTCTTTTTTCGTGTTCTCCCCATCCAAAATCTAGCACTGTCACGGATCCTCATTGTCGATTCGGGTGTGGAGAGAATGACTAGACATAAACATTTATCAAATTAATGAGGGTTAAAATCTCAGTTCGACTAACCCTCTTAACTCAATGATATGGCCGGGAAATAAGTAATATTATAAACAATCCATCATCGAAGTGGAGTGAAAAGTATATTTCCATGATACTTAAGAAGAATACGATCCTTTTTATTTACAGCAGAGATTTGACTAGGATTATGCAGTTGCTTGACGTACTTATATATCTACATTAAAGGTTTAAAGAGTCAGCAGCTACAGACACTAAGATACATCCAGCTGTAACACTGGAAATATCATGGAAACCCGACAAGCATCAGTTATCATATCTTACTCAAGGGTAATCATTTCCTAGCCTCAGCATTTATGAAGCCGTAATCCTTTAGTTTACAGTAGCCACTCTTGACCTGTAATGTGACCAAAATCAACGTTAACTGCATCAAATAAATATCATCTGGGTGTAAAGGTTAATCTCTTCGCAACTCTTGACATACTTTATTATCTGTTCCTGCCATCTTCATATTTTATTCTGCTCGTGCGGCCCGGTATTAGGCGCTGGAACTAATATAGGAATACTTATGATTTTTGTACACATTTCGAACGTTCTCCTTTCTTCTTTAGTTATCCAGAAATGAAGCGAAGCAAAGACAGGACTTTTTTTTTTTTTTTTTTTTTTTTTTTTTTTTTTTAACAAGTTTCAGTCGATATGCTTTTCTAGTATTTTTATCAATGGGTGATCGAGCAGTCGAGCGTTCGCCAAGGTCTGACAAAATTCATTTAATTAACTCCATCTGAATTCGGTAAAGGAAGTAATGGGGATAAAATTATGGCAGGTACTGGTGAAGTATGTCTGTTACTTCACACGCGCACGCACGCGCACACAAACACAAAGGCTCACACTTATGCACTCACGCAAACCTATATATCATACACATACACAGAAACACACACATACATACATGCACATACCTTCACACATTTATACACATACACAAACAAATAACATGCACGCGCGCACACAACAGCATACAGACACACATACGAGCACAAGCATATACAAACAAATGAGTGAGAAACTTCTTGATTAAAACGTGTCCCCATGATGTAGGGTGTGTCCTTTCTTTACTTCGACTTCCACGATCGAAGAAAACTTACGAAAGAATATGACCGACTCCTGCGTAACCGTGAACAGACGTTGAGTCGTGTGTTGTCTGGCAAACATAAATTCCTGCATCTATACGTCAGTCAAATCCACCTGATGTTTCCAAACTTCATGCTGAGCCGGACCAGTTCACGTGTATGGCAGCCTCTTTGTTATGTGGTGAACTCACTCTAACAATCAGAGTGCCTCTCGACCCTCACATTACAAATCCAGTGGTCCGGTTCCAGTTAACCAGTCACTAGGAGGTTATGTTAAACTGTTAGACTAGCTTAGGTTAGGTTAGGTTAATTAAGGCGATAAACTCCGCTTAACAAACATTCAGTTTCTTGTCATCCCCTCATTACAAATCCTATGTTCCACTATCAGTTAGCCGTACTCGGAAGGTACTAAGTTAGGTATTAGGTTAGGTTAAGCTAAATCAGGTTAGACTAAGTTGGGTTAGGCGATAAACTCTGCCAAACAAACACACGGCTTTTCCCCACTCCAACATTACAAATCCCATGATCCAGATTCAATTTAACCAGTCGCCAGGAGGCTTGACTTCCGAACCTCAAACTTTACTGAATAAAGTTATCGGCTGCCAAGGGAAACTTCTGACCTAATCTCAAAATTCACTGGTAACACTGACTCCATGTAAACGCGAGTGGGCAGTGAAAGCTTGTTGTTACCATGCACTGAGTAGGCCTAACTCTACCCTTTTCATATTAACCTTGGCAATGTTCGCTATCACTCCGTCTTGAATGCTTACGTGTAGTAGTAGGTAAATAGTAAAAGGTGATGCAAATTCCGAAATGCCGTGGAAAGAATGTTGAGTCGTAATATTGTTGCTTTCTGCCACTAAGCTACCTATAATGGGCAGCCAAAGAATGAATATCTGAGCCAAAGTATATATATGCACACCGTCTCACTACTAGGCGACCGCAAGAGTACTTCTTTCTGATACACTGAAGCTTGATTTTTTTTCCACCTTGGCATAGATTAGACGATATGGTAGCTGAAGCCCACCAGCCATTTCACGTATCATACACCTTTTCATGTCACTTTTTGACGTTATACTAACCGCCCATACTGAATACATGCAGGAAGCAGAGAAAAGCAGGGAAGAAAAGAAAAAAAAAAAGGAGAGAGAGAGAGGGGGGGGGAGGGCAAGGAACGTAAACTTGGCCAGACTTGGACAATAGTAATACTGTACACCATCTCCTCTTAACCCTTTCAAACCTGTGACGTAAACTGGTTATGTAAAGGCTCCCTTTGTACTTGCACACGATCTTATTTAGCCTACAAAGATTCCTAAAATAGTGTAATGGTTAATAAATTCTATATCCTGCTGCCACAGTTCGAAAAGTTCCCCTAAGCTGAATAAAGTCGACTGTACAAAATGAGAACAGGATAGGAAAGACGTCACCAGGTTGAAGAGTTATTTAGCTCTAGGTTTGGTCTAAATGTGATGTGAAATTCTGCGCTTGCCTTTAACATATTGATGATTTACCTGCGATAAAAAATAAAATACAATATGATTTTTCTCGTTTGCATGGAATTTTGTAAGCCCTCCCATTTCGCATTTCAGGGACAAATTTTGTGTTGTTCCTCTGACGCTTAAATTTTTGCACTGAAGTTTATTTTGCAATTGTCATTTTACATTTCAGCGCTTTCAAATATCCGTGTTTGTTTGGTAAAGTTACAGTGGGAAAGTATTTTACGGTGAAATTACACGTACAGAAATCGACATGGCTGCGTATATTGCGTGTGTGAATGACCTTGCTCGCCTACGGTATGTTGAAAAAATTTATATAATGGTAGGAAGCTGATCATGAGGTAGAGCGAGATGGAGGGGACGTGAGTTGAAGGGAGGAGAGGAGGAATACTAGGGGAACTGGAGGGAAGAGGTGGAAACTGAAGGGAGGGTGGAGAGAGGAAGGGAGTTGGAGGGATGAAAGGGAGATAGAGAGGAAGCAGGAGGAAGGAGGAATGTGACTGGAGTGAGGATGAAAACTGGAATGAGGAAAGAAACTCGAGGCAGGAGGGAGAGCTGGGAGGAGATGGGGAAGTTGCAGGGGGGTGGGGAAGAAGAGGGGGGTAAAGAGAGGGAGAACTGTAGGAAGAGAGAGGGAGGGAAGAGGGGAGTTAGAAGGGGTAAGCTGGACGGGGGA
>NC_137033.1:20164895-20254895 GCF_032717465.1 Coenobita brevimanus
AGAAATCTTTCAGAATGTTATGCTGGGATATTTACAAGTATGGAAAAAAGAGGAACATTACTGTTCAGAAGAACCATTACTTACACACACACACACACACACACACACACACACACACACACACACACACACACACACACACACACACACACACACACACACACACACACACACACACACACACACACACGCACACGCACGCACGCACGCACGCAGGTTTACACTGGGATGAGCCACGTGGACACAAAATGACTCTTTTTTTTTTTTCCCTGTCAGTTTTTATGGCTGGTTGTGGTGACGAGTGTTGTGGAGTGTGGCACGTGGCTCTATGGTTTTCCATCTCTTAGTTTTTCGTGTATTTCCCTTTTCTATTCAGAGAATACTTCACCAAAGAGTGGATCAGTGAGTGAAGTTTTGTTTCCTAGCTTTATTTGATATGCAAGCGATTAAAGGGATGATACGTAAAAAACAATATATATGTATGAGTGGAAAAAAGGATTAAACTAAATTATGTACTTGTTTATCCTTACGTATCTCACATAAAGATTGATCCTTACCTGCTTTCAAACGTCACCACTTGGATACTAATAACCATTACATTCAATGTTACGTTACGAATATTTCATTCAGAACTGGTGTTATAAAATGGGAAAGGTCTTTTAGAAACCAGTCGGTGGGGACATATGTAAGGGAGCTGAAGGCAGTGAAAAATCCCAACACAGAACCCTCGACCCCACACTTCACAATACACCTCTCCATCCACTTTGCAGTCACCTGCGTCTAAAACTATCATGCTCTGTTTCCTCCTGTTTTATCTGTTCTCACGAGCCCTCTCGTGATTAATATACAAATCTATATTATAGTACTGAGAGTGGTTCCGTTTTCTAGACAGTCTTTTAGCTCTGTAAGCCTAATGAACTCGTCACATTAGCAAAAAATAAATAAATAATAAGTAAAGCTTTTTTTTATATAAAAAAAATTATACTTGATAATGTAAAGATAATATTAGTTTATCATCTAACATTACGACAACAAATCTTTGAAGATAAACTTTTATTGTATATTATGACTGCTGCAGCAAGGTGTCTCCAAAAGATCTGAAATCAAGATAAAAATATTCCCTTTCATGAGTGGCCAGCACAGAGGCAAATCCGATTTCACGGTTAGAGCAATTTCTTACGCGACAAGATTATTTTTTAAGCAAGAGTAATCTGCATTATATACTTTAGTCCTCTGAGGGGGGATCTGAATAATTGGCTGCGAATTACCTTGATTATTCTGTACTTTATTATGACCAACGTATAATGACCTTACAATACGCGAGAGAAACCTGTGCAACCAAAGATATCAAGAACCATCACGATTAGAGTCTTGCTCGATAATGAAGAGCATCTTACTTTATTCTAGTTTACAACAGATGATTATATACGGTTTACAGAACCTCACAATGAACAGAATTAATGCAGGATATATATAAACGATTCAGTATAAGGCTCTCCATTACGGAATTAAATAGTCTAGTTGTAAAAAGAACGATGTCACTGTGCTGAATATAGAGGATGCGAAAAGAAAAAGGAATGAAAGAATGGGAAAGGGGATCGTAGCGGGAGGCAAGGTAAGCTATCTGGAGATAAACTGAAGGGGTACATGAGAGAGAAGGGAAGAAGAGGAGCGAGAAATGAAGGGAGAAAATTAATGATGTAGGAGAAGAGAGAAAGGGATGTGAAAAAGGAGGATAAAGTCGGAGGGAGGAAAGGGGTAGATGAAAGAATGAGGAGAAACCGCGTAAAGAGTGGAAATTTGTCACGGAAATAACCATTTATAAAGCAACGACATAAATCAGAGATGGAGAAGGGTGTGCGAGAAAGGGAAAGGGGAAGGAAGGGCAACGATGATTATCTCAATTAAGGGCGTGAAAGAGAGAGAAGGGGTACGGAGGGGAGAGGAGGGGAGGCTATGAAGAGAATGGAAGGAAAATGGTAGTGAGGATAAAAGGAAAGGTAGAAGAGGAGGTAAGAGGAGGAAAAGGAACGATGAAAGAATGAGGGGAAAAGGAACAGGGAGGGGAGACGTGGAAGGGGAGGTAAGAAGAGGAAAGGGAAAGATGAAACAATGAGGGAAGAGAAAGATAGAGAGGGAAGAGGTGGAAGGGAAGGAATGAGGAGGAAAGGAAAATATGAAAGGATAGAGAGGGATGAGATATAAGGAACTGTAAGGGGAGGAAAGGGAGAGATGAAAGAATGAGAGGAAAGGGGGATAGAGAGAGGAAATCCACTTCTGGTGTGAAATAAATTTTAGTAGCAGCGGGAATGAGAGAGGTGGAGTTTGTTCGGCGTCCACTTGATTAAACTGAATGCAAATATTCGCTTCAGTTTGTCGGGCCCAACATACGATTTCAATTCCTGGGTAACTCGTCCCGTGTTACTTTGTTCTTGTTGTTGTTGTTCCACTTGTTGTTGCCATTAATATTGGTGTTGTTGTGGGTGGTGAGGAAGTTGTTTTAGTTTTTGTTTCTGTTATTGGTTCTCTTCGAGTTGTTTTGTTGTTGTTGTGGCCATTAATATTGCTCTTGTAGGTGATGGTGTTCGTTGGTGGTTGTGTGGAAGGTTTTGTTTTTGATGAAGTTGCTGCAACCTACCGCAAAAGTGGGAGTGGGTTACAGTCTGTTTCGGTCTGCCTGTTATTCTGTTTGTTAGAAATATTTTGAAAAAAAAAAAAATGTTGAATGGAATTGCGCCAAATTTCGTATTATGACTGAAAACGACAGAGAAATGGGTGATAATTTTTAGCCGAAAGATGTCATAAGTCAAGGGCAAGATCAGCGCGACCAGCTTTGATACAATTTTGATCAACCTTCATGGAAGTGTTGCAATGAATTGATTCAGTTGAACACCTGTCTTAGGTAAAGGTTACAGGCCAATGTCAAATCCAGCCCTTTAACTCAAACAGTTTTTATTCGATGTGGATCAAACTCGGTGAAAGGGATAATGGTTAGCCAAAGAGTAAAATAATTCTGTTCTCAGAATGATAGACCAAAGTTGAAGGTCACAAGATAAGATCAGCTTAAAAACTTCTGAATCGATTTGAACCAAATCTGGTAGATGGGTTGAGGATTACGTAAGGGTGAAGTAGTCCACTCTTGAGGATAATCAATCTTAAGAGCACACAACTTAGTCAAAGTCTCGCCCTTAAATCGATTGTACGTTGCGGGTGTTTCAGTCTCTGAGTGCCGCTTATTATTATTATTATTTTTTTTTTTTCCACTGCGGTTCTCTGTGTAGTCATTAACAATATTCTTCTTCCTGGAGGTGTGGAAGCTGGTACTTTTTTTTCTTTTTCGTGATCTTTATAGCTGTGGTTGTTGATGTTTTTGTTGGTGGTGTTGTTGCTACTGATATTGTAGCTTTTGTTGTTTGATGTTGTTCCTTTTGTAACGCTTGTTGTAACTCTTGCTGTATATTGCAGCTGCTGTTATTGCTGTTCTTGGGCGGTGACATTACGTTGCTCTTCCTCCCCGCGGGTCGATTTTTAATTCCCTCAGCAGCTGCGGTCATATATAGACTCAGGAATTAAAAGCGGACATTTTTGACAACATCGACTCCCTGTGTGACAACTCTACCCGTGTTTGTTGATTCTACGTATCAGTAGTTGCTGAGACAGACAGACAGAAAAGAAAATAGTGGAAAAAACATGTAGACAAGCAGACTCAAACATGCTTGAAGCTAGAGAGAGAGAGAGAGAAGGGGGGAAGGGAGGGGGAAGAGGGGGGGGGAGAGGATATATCAGCCTAGTTTCATAGTCAGACGATATATATATAAACACAACGCTGCTACATTGCTCGAAACTTAAACTACGGAACCAGAACTGGAGCCACCAACTCTCAATCGCTGCATTCCATCTCCAACATCCTCCCCTTCCTATTTATTTCCTTCCTTTTGTACTCCTCATTCAGACATTGAGTCTCCCTGCATCCACCCTCCCTCCCCCACTCAAGAGAAATGGATCCTCCCGGCCTCCCCCACTCAAGAGAAATGGATCCACCCACCTTCCACTACCCAAGAGAAATGGACCCACCCACATTTTTCCGAGCCACCAACCAATCAGCTTCTCGCACATCGTTTGTTATAAATCCAATTTCAATTTTTTTATATTACTTCGCTTTACACTTTGCTCAATAACCCGAACACTTCTTTTCACTCGGCCTGGAGAGAGAGAGAGAGAGAGAGAGAGAGAGAGAGAGAGAGAGAGAGAGAGAGGGAGAGAGAGAGAGAGAGAATCTTTTTTCGAGTAAGCCAGGCGAGTCTGATAGATTAAAATTTACTCTCAGTTATCATGCACTTTTATTCCTTTTTTAACTTTTTTTTCTTCAACAGACAAAAACACAACATTTTTATTTTCTGATTTTTTTTTTTTTTATACCGTGTAAATGTGACTGTGTTTATGGGAGAGCAGTGCATGTGTGTGTGTGTGTGTGTGTGTGTGTGTGTGTGTGTAGAGCGAGCTAGCAGGCGAGGGAGCGTGCCACATACACACATACTTCTCACTGACACTCTCGCTATTTTTGCCACACTATTTATTTCTCCAGAGGCTACTGTTAACTCTTCCATCACGTCTGCCCTTTTAATGCGGGTAGGCGTCGCTCTTAAGCAACTTATAATTTTTTTTGTTGTTCTTATTTACAAGTATGCCATATTATCATTCTTTTATACAGATGATAAACTTCGGGGGAACTTATCTAATTCAGTGTATCCTTTAGTCTTTCACACGTAATGTATCCTGGCGTCTCTTCATGACTGGATCTTAGATTTTGGTTCCTTTAATTTAGTATGGACCTTTTCTCCAGTCTTCATTTACTTTTTCATGCATTCCCCATACCCTTCTGTTCTCACTTTCCCTTTTCTTCATTTACCTGTTTCTTGCATCTCCATTCCTCGTTTTCCTCCACTTCCATGTGTCTTTCATTTATTCCCTTATTTCATTCACCTCTAGCTTTTTCGTTCACTAGCCCACTTCCTTCACCCACCCCCTTCCATCATTTGTCCTCGTATTTCGTTGATATTCTCCCTTTTCCTTCACTTCCCCCTTCTTTTACTTAGTGTCTTCCTTTATTCCCCATCCATCTGCATTCACTACCCCTTTCTTTCATTTATCTCCTCCTTGTACTCCTTTTCCTTTGGATTCAACTCCCTCTTTCCTTCATGTACCTTCTTGCATTCCCCTTCCGTCACTCATTCCTTCCTTCCCCATCTCATCCCTTCCTGCACAGCAACCAAGCTTCTCAGGAGGCAAGATTAAGCCTATTCCTCTGAACTTGGGGTCGACTAAGAAGCCAGACTTTCGAAGCTCTGCAACATTTGATACATTGCTCGCCTCTCTGCGAGCCTGAAATATTGCCCAGAATAATTGATGAGATGAAGCAAGTTCGAGGAAGGAGTCAGGAATCGCCTCTTGACCTAATATTAAACCCAATAAATCTTGTACAACAGTGATCAAATATTTCAGCATAAAGTACACCACAAGAGGATATGCATTTTCTACATTTTTCTCGGCGACTTTTCATTTCGTTTTCCACGAACTTAGCCTACACTAATCTTTCCTAATGCCGTCCCCTCATGTGTATAGCTGTTCCTGGCACTGATTTTTTTCTGAAGTCTGGTGAAGAACGTGGATTATGTACAAGGTGGTACAAAAATATCGCGTCACTAGAAACTCACATGACGGAAACTTATGTTTAGCGGGGGTGGCGCAGTCAGCTGGTGCGAGGATGGGTGGGGCAGTGTGTTGAAATAACGCAAACAGTGAGGAAACGAATAAATATAGCTAGGTAGACAGTGATAACGCTGAGTCGTCCCTTAACACAGGAAAAATCACCCGGCAGAGTGGAAGTGTTGTATATGACTGCTCATTATGGGAGCTTTGTTTGCGGTTAAGATGATATATGTAGTTTGGTCCTGTTTTGCATTCCGTCCTGAATTCCATGCCGATATTTTATTCGTGCTTTTGTCATTTTGTATGATTTTTCGATAAGCACTCCATTTCTTACCCAGAAACTTCAGGTATTTATTAGTTATTTTTAAGCTCATCCTGAATTCCATGTTTGTAATTTGTCCATACTTTTGTGTTCTTATGAGTGATTTCCTTAAAGGCATTCCGATTATACCTCAGAGGCCTCCAAAATTTATTTACTATTTCGGAGTCTTTATTTTGTTCCCCATTTTTTTACTTTGATTTCTTTACCAAACAGATGCTGATGGTGCCCCGAACTTGCCTTCCCACTAATGCTCAAGGTATGTTGTTTCTTATGTAGTTGTTTTTCTGTTTATTTTTCCTCTCTTTTTGTGACTGAGAATAATGAATAAAATATAACTAGGCACACACGCACACACACAAGCACACACACACACACACACAAAGCAAACAGGCAAGCAAGCGCAAGATATACACAGAAATAGTACATATATTTGAAAGCATGAGAGTTCGTTGTGAAAAAAAAAGGGGAAAAAATATGATCTCTGCGTATGAGAAAAGTCTGGGCTGTAATGGATGGAAAAGCTGGAGTCAGAGGCGCGATCCACTCAGGGAGATGGCGGAGTCGAGAGAGAGAGAGAGAGAGAGAGAGAGAGAGAGAGAGGAATAGAGGATTCCGCGAAAGATAACATGAAAGCAAAGGCAGTGAGTTGTGGGGAACTGAAGAGCGATGAAAGCTGACTGAGTGCAAGCTTATACTACTTTTAACCCAGACTCTGCGCCACACATAACAGGTTCCCATTATAGACCATCATATTTACTTCACAATGGTGGAAAATGGGTCACTGCTGTCTCTAATTCATTGTCGCAGAGTCATTATCTCTGAACAGAAGAACATGTTTATTTTATTCTTCCTTCATATTCAGCGCCATCATAAGTTCCCATAACAATCTCTAACGTTACTTCACACCTATAGAACATCCGTCGGTTCTGTCTCTGTTTCAACATCCCAGACACTCATTGTCTCTTTAGAAGCACATATGCGAAACTTTTATCAGTTTTATAACGTCAGTCAGCTGTGAGTCGTGAGAAGCACAGGTGGTGTCCTGTTTAACCCATTCAGTACAGTGTTTTTTGCATTTTATTCTTGCCATCTTTAGCCTGTTGTATGAGGTTAGAGTCCCCTTCCAGCAAATGAGAAGACTATGGCTGCGTCTTACCCTTCAGTTAAAAAGGCCTCCTGATTAAAATTGCCTTAAAATAGCAAGAGTAATTTGTTAAACAAGTCAGCGGAATGAAGGGGATTAAAAAACTTATTACCATGACTGCAAATTTTTCCCTCCTAAATCAAGAGAGGGAAGACGATAATTGCATAGTGATTAAGATGCCACACGCCAAGCGAAAATTAAACACAGTCACCTCTTTGTGCTTTGTTTCTTGAAGCTTGCCATATTGTTACATTATCTCTGATGTCTTGATTACACCATTATCTGGCAAATCAAGAGGTAAGAATATTATTTTATTTATCGAGCTTAAATCAAATTACATTTTCTTCTTCTCTATTCCTGTCCTGCTTCTTCTAATGTTTTTACTCTATTTTCCTGTTTTATTCACGTATTCCTTCCCTTTTATGCACACATTACCCTCCCTTATTTAATCTGATTTATATTCTTACGGATTTCCTCTCCCTGTTCTTCCCTTTAGCATCCAACATCCCTCCCATTCATAATTTTCATCTCCTTTTCCTTCCCACCCCCCTTCCTCTTTACACATCCATCTTTCTCCTATTGTTCCATGTCTCCTACTCCCCATCCTCCTTACTCTCCACACATTCCTCTCTCTCCTGCCTTTCCATATCTCTTCCTCCCCATCCCCTTTCATCTCCATACATCTATCTATCTTCTATCCCTCCCCTCTTCTTCCTCCCCTTTTCTCTTGCTCTCGACAGATTCCTCTCTCCTATTCGTCTATCCGTCCTCCTTTCCATCCCTTCACCTCTCCCCAAGTCCTATTTCTTTCCCCAGTGCTACATTCCTCACTCCACTCGTTCCTCTGGTACCCCACATTCCTTTCACTTCATATCCCTATAAATCTAGTCTGTAATTACCCTCTCCAAGAAGGTCCTCTCTTTGTCTTAACTCTCCCTAAGTTGTTTGCCCCATTTTAGTAAGTTTGTGCTTGGAAAGTCAGTACGCTTTGTTAATTATCCAATGAGAGAGAGAGAGAGAGAGAGAGAGAGAGAGAGAGAGAGAGAGAGAGAGAGAGAAGCGGAGAAGGGAGAGAGAGAGAGAGAGAGAGGAAGAGGAAGGATGAAGTTTGTAAGAATCAGGAAAAAGAAAGAGGTTTGACTGTTGAATCCCCGCAAAATTGCCGGTGTGTAGTGACTTATAAACTCTGCTGATAGTTTTGTGTGTCAAGTGGACCCAAAATTTCGAAGGTTTGAGTGACGTGTGATTGATCGTGAGTCTCATTTCACTGTGAATTCTCTTGACAATTCTTTCTTGTTTTTCTGTTGTATTTCTGGACTTCCTCAATTTTACCAGGTATAGAGGAGGAAGGAGGGATTAGTTTCCTTTATAGTTTGTGTTGATGCTGTTCTTAGAAAAAGTTTAGAATTAAATCATCGCTACGCCCATACTGGCCAACCCACGATAGCCATTTTCACAAGTTCTTTTAACCCTGCCCTGCCCCGCCATACACAACCATCCTTCCCATCGCATCAAACCATCTCCATTCACTCTACCATTATTTTTTTTTTCGAACACTTTCCCACCTTATATAAGATTTTTAAGATTAATCTGTTCCCACCGCCAATGTCGCCCCACATGCAAGGCTCATCTTGACAAGGCCTGCTTCTCTCTACCCTACCTCACCACCCACAACCATATTATTCCATCCCACCTACTCCATCCACCCCATGCCCTCCTTACCATCTAACCCACCCTACAGATTCACTCCTTTCCAACTACCCCACCCATCCCACCCATTATGTACTTTCCCACCCTTGACTTACACCTTACCAACCTATCCCAATAACCATCATCACAGTGCAAAAATTCCTCCTGTATTTCGCTCTTTTCACGTTCTTTTTTGTTATCAAGTTCACTCAAGATTACAGAAAATAATGCCTGATAGTTTCGTTTTACCTCTCTCTCTCTCTCTCTCTCTCTCTCTCTCTCTCTCTCTCTCTCTGGTCTCAGACTGGTGTGTTGGTTCCTTGGTATAATCATTTTTTTCCTATTGTCAAGACATTAATTTTTCTCCTCATCCAAAATTTACATCACAGCCAAGCCAAAAATAACCTTGACCACCTCACCTCTCCCGACACCAGGCCAGGTCAGGGAGGAAGGGCAAGTTATTACAAGTTGTTAGAGGAGTTTGTGTAAAGTTCGTGGTTCTGGTTGGCTGGTTGGTTGGTTGGTTGGTTGCTGGTCAGGGCTTGCCGCTCCCCTAACTCTGGGGCGTGATGTACCGGCAGGGTTATTGCCAAAAAGTATTTGTCGCAACGCATCCCGAGAGAGAGAGAGAGAGAGAGAGAGAGGGGGGGGGGAAATGAGAGGGAAGAGGAACAGTGAGGGTGAAAAAGAGACGCAGAGAAGGGGTAGAGAGGGTAGGCTGGGACAGGGAATGACAGGGAGTGGAGGCTGGGTGGGAGGGAGGAGGGAATAACTATAGATATTGGAAACACTAAATTTACAACTTAATAAGCAACAGTTTATATTCCAGCAGCACACGGTTTCCCCCCCTCATGCCACACTCTTATCCACAGAATTTCTCTCTCTCTCTCTCTCTCTCTCTCTCTCTCTCTCTCACACACACACACACACACACACACACACACACACAGAACCGAGCGATACTGTAATGAGGTTACGAACATTATTTCCTCACTTTATTTGATTTTAAGCTCTCCTACTTTCGCTTCCACAACACTCACATTAACCCAAGTACCTCCCTCCTCATTTCAGTGATGGCGTTAGTTCAGCCAGAAACAGATGATACTGAAACTGAAGAAACTGATAAATTCCGACAAAAAGTGATTCATGTAACAGTGATAATATTTTTTCTTATCACACCTGCAGTATAATTTTCCTCACTCCATGATGGTAATTTTTGTAGAGATATGCTTCTTTTTTTTTCGCTACTTTAATGGTCTCATATCATCAGCATAATTCCTACAGCGCCACCTCAGATACCAAACATTCGACAGTGTCTGTAAACATGTCCGTATAGACGTTGAGATGCAAGACCTTTATTCACTTAAAACCAAGCCATGAGTAACGGATGCTCAATTATTTAGTTCGCTGGCCCAGTATTCCGTGAAAGAAAGAAAATATACGTGGGGTAAAGGTCGGTTAGGCTGGTTCATTCGTTTCTTAGGTCACCTGTAAAGTTAATATCATAGTCAAAGGATGTTTCAGGATCAAACGGTCTAAAATGAGCACATTAACAAGGAGGGGCTACTCCTGGCTAAACAATATTATCTGTTCATGACAAGAAAACAAAATCATTTTAGTTATCTGTCAAAGTGTTACGTTACCTTTATCGTAGAACTTTTGGTCCTTACCGATCTCCTTATTACTTTTTTCAATGTACGGTAATTACTTCTGTTCATCTACATTATTACCATTGCACCTGTATTTATTCAACAAGTATATAGCCAAGAAAGGAATTGATAATGGGTTTGAATATATCTGTAGGGTGGAGACATTACATCGATTGCTAAGTTAAAAAGGGATGCGGCCCTCGTCATGTGCGTCTCCATACATGCTGCACCTATCCATAGTACTGCCGGCTCAATCCAACATGCAGTATCAAGCTCAATTTTTTTGTTTGTGTGGCTCTCATGAAGTGTGAGGTTGTGCTAAGAACTTCAAAGGCTAAAGTGATGATTGAATGATTGTGGTTCCTGTTTGCTTTGGCACTCCATTGCGCTTCTCTTACTTTTGTTTTTCTTGCTCTGATTTCTGGATTCTTCTTGCCTCATGCCATTAGGGGAGAGGGTTTAGATAATGAAAACAGTGGATATTCCCTCCAAACACGTGTAAGTTGGAAAGATGGTTAAGATGATGATGATGATGATGGTAATGAAAGCTACCAATGATCTCTCCCAACACTTTTAATTTGAAAAGATGGTTAAGATGATTTTAGAATTTGATGATCCCTCCCAACACATGTAATTAGAAAAGATGGTAAAGTTGATGATGAGTGTTAATGATTACAAATTTCTTCCTAATTTCAAGGATGAGTGGGTGTTGCCTGGATAAGAAATGTATTTAGCAATTACTTAATGAAATTGCCCATGAAAATGATATGTGGCCATAATTACGCTCCGGGATTTAATTTCAGGTGATGGAAACACTAGGTACCAAATTACAGGCACCACGTTCACCTAATCTAACCCAGAGATTTGTTCGCTCTTCTGCTAACCTGTCTTTCCCGTGATTATTTCTCTCTCTCTCTCTCTCTCTCTCTGGAAGACTGTTTTGCATATACTCGTGTTCCCGAATCACCTGGGTATTTTTGTGTTGGTATTTTGCTGAACTCAGGTGTGTCGGCCCGCTCAGGTAAGCTAATTAAATTGACGCTGGCAGGGAAAGGGGGAGTTGCTGCTGAGAGAGAGAGAGAGAGAGAGAGAGAGAGAGAGAGAGAGAGACAGACAGACAGACAGACAGACAGAGACAGACAGACAGACAGACAGACAGACAGACACCTATAGCTAACAACCAGATTCCCATGGATGCAGATTGAAGTAGTGTTTTATACTACAATATTCTTTCCAGTTTGCACACAGAAATATTGACGTTGTTCTTCTGTTAAATATTTAAACTTTTATTCGCGGTAAAGAATGCTCAAATTTTTCTTTAAGTTTTCCTTTACTAGTGCTTTGATTTATCATGGAATCTCAAATATATGCAGATGGAGACAAAAATATCATACAAATTAGCACTCAGATAGTTACAAATCTCTTACATACTCGTAATATTCTGGAGAGTTGGGTGGGCTGCGAATACTGAGTCACAAGGTTTCACAAGTCAACGCCTACTTGTTTTGTAGTATAATAATGTGTATCAGTAATCGTCTACCTTACCTTACCTTACCCTACCTTACCTTACTGTAAATATGTAGTGATTGTAGTGTTTGATATTTACATTCGAAGGATCACGCAGAGAAAGATCAAACTGGATGATTTACATAACGGAAGCTCCAAGTAGTAGTAATATAGGAGTAACATTCCCCCTAAAAACTATTTATACTATCCGAGCACTAGTGGTACTGAAAATGGTTCTCGTAGTTTCCGGAAACTGAAATGAACGCAGCAGTTAACCTGATACCCGAATTTCCCCCCAGTAAAAGCGATTAAGTTACATAATATACGGTTGCGGACAATAACATCATTTCGTTTTTTAGCAGAACAGTTATGACGCTTGAAAGGTGGGTGAATGGGTGTGTGGCCCTGCGTTTAACTGGTGATATTTACTTGTTCTATTAATCTATTGTTGTCTTAAGTCTTAACTTGCTCTCTGGGCCAACTTCAGCCCATCCTTAGCTGTGAAAAGAAGTCTGGATAATGGTGACGATGATAATGATGATGATGATGATGGCAGTTATGAAGCTCTTAATAATCTGAAGAGTTTATTTGGTTCAAAAGATCGCATCATTGTATTCAGAAGTCTATGCTTACATTCTAAGTATTGCTGTGAAGTGGATCAGTATTTTTGTCCGCAACTGTACATAACACAAAATCCAAGAAACAAAACGACAGAGAAAAAGGCAGCAGTCTCCCTTAATCTTTTCAGTTTGATGACGTTTTCTATTTTTTTCTATCTGCAGACGATTTTCTTCAATTTAAGAAGGATCTGTAGAAATGAAAGGGTTAATAAAGGCTATATGTAACCCCTCCAGTTTGAAAAGTCTCTCCCAGGCTGAATGAAATCGTCTGGAGGAAGCAGAAATTTCAAGTGCGTTGCCGAATTCAGGGGTTAAAAAAAGAAAAAAAATATGTGCCGAAAACGGGCGCGTCCATCCGAAATATGAAGCAGACCGACCAATTAACCCGACTTCCCGAATTTCGCCGAACAGTTTATATATATGCCGAGGTAGAAATGAAGGCCGAATCCTCATCACGAAAACATACAGCCAATGTTCCACGCAGCGTCAGGCGGCCCGCTCGATGATGGAAGAAAAATCAGCTCGCTACACTCGAGGTCAATTTATTTCAATTATTGCAACAGACTTCAATATCGGCCGGGCGCCAAAACTCTCGCAATTATTTAGAGAGAGAGAGAGAGAGAGAGAGAGGGAAAGAGAGAATTTGCAATAAAGGATCGCCTTGATTACTATAAGGCAAGGAGGAGGAGGAGGGGGAGAAGAGTGAAGGAGGATTAGAAGGAGGAGGAAAAGGGAGAGGAGGAGAAAAAGGAAAAGGGAGAGGAGGATGAGAAGACAAGGAATAGAGAGGGGAAGCAGAAAGAAAAAGAGGAGATGGTAGAGGAGGAATGATGATGAGAAAAGGTTGGTGAGGGTTATGGAACATGGTGAAGAAGGGTGTTTGATGACAAGGGAGGAAGGTTGGTGACGATGGAGTATGGTTGGTGGAAAGAATAGAATTGTGGAGAGGGAGACAGGCTTTGTGTGTGTGTGTGTGTGTGTGTGTGTGTGTGTGTGTGTGTGCATAATGAACTTGTATTTTATGGCACGATGCCTCTCATTTATTTTCGCTGAATGTTAGCGCTTCTACATGCACTGTGACATTGAGACAAGCCAAAAATGCTACTTGTAATTGAGACCTTGATCATGGAATACAATAATATATAACAATTTGGTGTTCAATATAATACGTACAGTATAACAATTAAAGATATAAGAAAGAGTGAGTTATATCCATTAAATTATACAAGCATATTCAGCAATGCTTGAGCACAACACTGTATTATCAACATTATATAAAACTACGAAGAAATAATGTTTGAGGGTGCATGTTGGTGGTGATGGTTAGGTAATCAGAGCATACAGGTGACTTACACAAAAAATTTCAGTAACTATTATGGAATGAAAGATATATGACCGTTCATTTTCCATATATGTATGAAATAAAATCGCAAAAGTTGCACAAGATAAGTTACACCGATCTTACTTGCGAATAAAAGCTTCTATATCAGCCTTTATGTGAAAAAAAGTGACATGGTTGGGCAGCAGATTTGGGCGAGAGTAAAGTTTGCTTTCACATAACCCCAGCTTCGACCGTCCTTGCTCAGTTTCCATCTGTCCTACCTCACTGTCCTCTTCGACCTTTTTATTTCATTTTTTTTTCTTCCCATGCTCCCTTCATTTATCTTTTTCATATATCACTGTCCTCGTCTCACTGCATCACTTTCCCTCCCCCTACCCATCCTGTCTCTTTCCTCTCTTTAACCCTCGACCAGTCTCCTTCTTCATCTAGCTTTTCTTCTCTTCTTCCATCCACTTCCCCTTTCCCTACCTTTTCCTACAATCCATTTAGCTTCCTGTCTGTCTTTTTTCCACTTCTCTTCTCTGTACCTCAGTCTTCCTGTGCTCTATGCAGTTCCTCTCCTCTCCTCTCCTTGTCCTTTCATCTCCCTTCTCTCTACCCAAATCTCACTCTTCTCCATTCGCCATCTTTTCTTCCTCCTTTTCTCCCTACCTCAGTATCCTTTTTCCCCATTCAGTCGCTCTCCTCCCTCCCTCCATTCACCTCCCTCCTGCCAGCCATCATTCCTTCCAGTCTCATTGCATTCCCTTGACTACTCTCCTCCCTTCTTTTTCACCCACCCTCCTCCCTGCCTCACCCACCCTTCTCTCTGCCTCACCTATCGTCCTCCCTGCCACTCTGCCTGCCTGCATCTCCACCTAATTAATAGCAATAATAAGAAGCTGCCAGCTCATTACTGCCCCTCTTGTCCTTGTGGTCCTCCTTCCTTTGTCCTCACTCTTGTTGTTGGGCTGGGTGATGCTATTTATATATCAGTAGGAGTAAGTGAGAGAGAGAGAGAGAGAGAGAGAGAGAGTGAAGGTTAGTGTGTGTGTGTGTGTGTGTGTGTGTGTGTGTGTGTGTGTGTGTGTGCTTTGACCAAGGATCAAAGGAGCTGAATAACAATGAGTTACTATAATGATATACAAAGTGAGTTCTGGGCAGTATTAACCATCATAATCACCATCACCACTACCACACTACCTTTGCCATCACCATAATCATCATCACAGTCATTCAACTATCATCGTCACAATCATCATCATCATCATCATCAGTGTTCAATACTAGTAAATCACAATATACATTAACGCCGGCTCTACTTCTTACCTCGAAAAAGAGGGTAGATTGCTAACTGTGAATATCCCACAGAGATGAGTAGCATTTACCCTGCACTCTTAAGTAGCTTCAAATTTGCCAGCTTAATTTTCGTAATCTCAAAATGCCTTTTACCCGAAGATGGTTTTTAGTTTTGTTCATGCTATCTCCAGGCGATTTATTATTCATAGGATACTTCCCTGACAGTGATGGATTCACTGAAAATCATCTATGTTGAACAGACTCGTTTGAAAAGAGCAAGAACAATATAAAAAGACCTAGTTTTTAAGGGATTGAGTAGACTTCTTTTTGTCCTTCATCAACCGATTCAGAACTAGACATATTTCAACAGCTGCATGAAATCGTCTGCAGATAGCAAGAATAAAGCACAGCCTCAGTGCTCGAGGTAATAGGGGTTTGTGATGCGTGGGTTAACACACCCAGCTCGTTGCTGGAAGATTCAGAGTTCTCTTCTCCGACCAACCAATATTTCTCACAAAATTTGTTTCTCCTTTGACCCTGTTTATGCAAATGTACAACTTACGACCAGCGTGCTGGCCCCGCTCCTGCTGGTCTTATACTTTCGAGAAGGATTGAACCTCTGAGAAAATCTGTTCATTGTAATAACTCCTTCACTCAATGGATGCATTTTAGTCTGTTATTCTTGCTGCTTCTAGACAGTTTGTTCAGCTTGAAAATGACTTCTTCAAATGTGTAGGGATTGATGAAGCTTATATCCAACCCCTCTAGTTGAAACCTTCTATCCCAAGGCGAGTAGGATCGTCTGTAGACTGCAAAACAAAGTAAAGTACACGTCATCGTTCTGTGAGGGTTAATGACCCTCACGTAGTGGATAGGCAAAAAGCTAAGCCTCAAAGATAAGAACCATGTTTCTCTTTGACCTTCAGAGAGACCTTATTTCCATTTTCACCCCCAAGCACTGTTAAATGTGTTGGCCTACCCAACATTATTTAAATGTTGAAACCCACGCACGTTAACTGTTTTGCTAATCATTAACTTCAAAGAGCCTGGGGTCAACCCACACCCAATGCAATTCCACGTACATTAATTTCGACATCGGTTCATTCCGGACTCCCACCGAGACCGTTCTTCATCTCGAGGACGGATCCGGATGGGAATTATACTGTCATTTGCAGGAAATGGGGCAGCGTGTACAGCCTCTGTCACCATTGCCTTGCCTTCCATACTGTATTTCTCATTCTTACCCAAACGACAGAGAGCGCCCTCCCTTCTCATATTCTTTTCTTGTACGCTTATTACTGTTACGTAATGAGAGTTCACTTAATGTTTCACTCACTCCCCTCTGCTTACTAACAATTTTTAGCAGAGAGAAGGAAGCATGAATTTACTTTGTATTTCAGCTGTCTTCCTTCATCCGTCCATTGTCTGTCTCCGTGTACCCTTGATCCCTTTCTCCTACGTCCTCTCACCATAATAGTCAGGAGGAGGATCTTGTTCGTTGACTCACAGTCTCTTTGCTTCCCTATTTACTTGCTTATTTCAGATACTTGAAAGGGATGTCGTTAAGCGATTGCACTGGTGGTGCAATCATCCCTCAACTTCCTTCCATCCTCTGAAAGCAGAATGATAGACTGCGAGAAAACAGAATCTTCAGCCTGCAGTCCGCCGAGTTCACGTCTTGATGAACTTAGGGGTACATCACAGTTACTACAACTTGTTCGTCTATCTATATCTTTCGGGAGAAGCTCCGTTTGTAAGGACATTTGTTTATTTTCAAAGAAAGTATCTTTGCTGATGTCTTCCAAACGACTTTTCCAAAAGAGAAATACAACACATTTAGAATCTGTCTGAGACGAGAAGAGCAAAACGATTTTCTTTCTTACTTTGTTTATATATCATTTATTTGCCCCTTTTTGTCCGTACGCTTGAAGCCACATCTATCCACATCAGTTAGTGTTTGGGTCTCTTTTAGGGTACACTACTTTCCTGTTATTTCCATTCTTATTTCTGGAATTATTTGTTGGAGTGGTGGGAGAACTGGGTACCATCCAGTGTTTGACTCTGTATGTCCCTGAGCCCGTCCATCCTATGTCCTCTGCCCACTTCAATCAGTACTCGGATCTTGTTCACCGATGCATCATTCTTTCATGGTCTAAGTTTATTCATGGCTGTTGGTTAGACCCATCTTTGGCATTATATTTATACTTATTTATCTTATTAATTATTTATTTATTCATTAAAAGAGAAGCCCCATTGCCTATTTTTCCTTGTGACGATTCGGAGAGAGAGAGAGAGAGAGAGAAAATAACACATCAATCTGACAGGAACGATGCAGGGTTCTCTATTCTCTCTCATCTATTCAGTGTCGGTGTACCCTTGAACCCATCTGAGCCATATCCTCTATCCACGTCAGTCAGTGGTCGGACCTTGTTGGAGGCTACATCAATCGGTACTCCTTTGGTCCAGCAACAAAGGATGGAAGAAAGGAAGGAGGGACAGGAGGGAGGAAAGGAGGAAGGAAGGAGAGAAGAAAGGAAAACAAGTGACCGTTTGGGAGTGTTATTAGCTCTAACGTGGTGGTGTCTTCTCTTGTATTTTGGTCCAGCTAATCCCCAGACGTTTTTATTATTGGAGAATGAGTCACTGGAGGCTGAGAGTGTTAATAATCGTACCATTTTACCTTTACTCACTCTTCACCGTCTCACCCATCCCCGCTTTTAGGCCCTCAAAACCCTACGACTCACTCAGATCCCCTGACTACTTCATTTTTGGCACTCTTCCTGACTCACAGCACCCACCGACGCACCCAACTCTGACGCACTTTCCCCTTGACTCACCCACACTCTGACTCACTCCTGACGGTTTCATTCCAGATTCACAGCACCCACTCAACATCCAGTGACTCAACCACCACTGACTCTCCTACATGCCCGACTCTCTTCACACGGTATACCCCTTACTGACAACACCTGCCTACCCATAGCAGCCCACCGACTCACCTACTTCTTGACTCATCCACACTTGACTCACTCACATCCTGACTAGTCCGCCTAACTTACCCTCTTGACTCATCCACCCCTGACTCACACACACCCTGACTCACCCCCCTGACTTGCTCCCTCGACTCACTCCTGACGGTCCCACTCTTTCACCTGGGCGCGACTTTGATCCGCAAATTCTGGCAATTAAGGACAATTAAGATCAAAGGCCAGGTAGCCCCAAGCGCCGCCAAGAACTTCAAATCATTTTCTTTTCTATTTTTGCTCTATTTTTTCTGCCGTGCCTGGTGTTTTACCCCTTCAGTAAGACGACGTCCTGTTTGACCGTTTCACTACGATGACGTGCTTTAATATTTCATTCTCTCTCTCTCTCTCTCTCTCTCTCTCTCTCTCTCTCTCTCTCTCTCTCTCTCTCTCTCAGGTATTATCAGGGTTATTCAAGGCCATATCTAAACTTCAGACTTTGAGTCTGCGCTTCTTAGTTTCAGTTTTTGAGTGCGATGTTGATTTTGAATGAGTTTTTGAGTGAGTTTCTTTTATTTTGAGTGAGTTTTGGGGTGAGTTTTTGATTCTGTGATTTTGGGGCCCTATGTCTGAAAGTCTGAGCTATTATGCACGGGATTTTTATTTTTTTGAGTCTTAACCATAGAGCTTTTGAGTTTTTGAGTTTTGGGACTGAGTTTTTCGAGTTTTGAGTTGTGGAATTTTAGTGGCGGGAAAAGCAGAGTCGGGTATTTCGTGCAGTGACAGACGGAGGGAGACAGGAAGATGGACAGGAAGACAGACAGGGCGGGAGGTGCGACTGTATGTGGCTGCATGTGTGTGTGTGTGTGTGTGTGTGTGTGTGTGTGTGTGTGTGTGTGTGTGTGTTAGAGAGAGGGTGGGGGACGAGGATGAAAGATATGAGTAAAAACAAAAAGACAAGGACTAAAGAAGAGTGGGTAACGGGCAGGAAAAATAAAAACAGAACAATAGAAATACTCGCATATCTAGGAGAGAGAGAAAGAGAGAGAGAGAAAGAGAGAGAGAGAGAGAGAGAGAGAGAGAGAGATAGCAGGCCAAATGAGTGACAGGAACACTAAGAAGGGGTACGTAGACAAGATAAGAGACAGGAAGACAGACGGACAGACAGACAGGCACAGATAAAGGTACATTGCGAGAGAGAGAGAGAGAGAGAGATACCCCAAAGATACATCAGTACGGCACATATATCATCCTGACAAGCAAAACCCGCAAGACAAAAGAGACGGATAGACAGGCAGACACGAGAAGAAGATAGCGACAGTGACAGGGTAAGGGAGGCAGGCAGAATAAAGAATAAGCTAGATAGGAAGAGAGGACAATGGATAAAGTGAGGAAAGGGAAAACAAAGCAGGAGCGATGTGCTGATGTAAGTCTCTCTCTCTCTCTCTCTCTCTCTCTCTCTCTCTCTCTCTCTCTCTCTCTCTCACCCATCCTGCCACAAGCGAGAGAATCAATAGCACTGTTGACAAGTTGTAGTATTGGCATCCCAGCGTATCTTCCGGGCCCGCAAATGTTTCTTATTGTTTGGGTCTGGCTGGTGATGAAAGCTTGGGTGGCTGTCTCTCCCTCACTCTCACCTTTCTTTTGTTTTCCTCTCTTGCTGTCCACCTACTGCTGTGATCTTTCTCATTCTGTGTCTCTGTCTCTGTTTCTGTCTGTCTGGCTCTCCGTCTCAGTCTGTCTGTCTGTCTTTCTGTCAGTCTCAGTCTGTCTATTGTATCCTATTTATTCATCTATCTATATGCATTTATTTATCATTTATGGTACCTTTTCGAAATGGGTCGTAAGACTTTTAGGTATTACTTGTCCTCGTAACTCTCTCTCTCTCTCTCTCTCTCTCTCTCTCTCTCTCTCTCTCTCTCTCTCTCTCTCTCTCTCTCTCTCTCTCAACCAGTCATTATGAGAAGCACGTAAAGACAAACAAACCTTGAGTTTAATAGTGGATTCGCAATAGATGGAGGTTGGGAGGGATATTAAACACAGGTAGATCATTAATTAGCCCGTCAGTATTACCTGCCTAGTACTGCAAACAGGTATTTTCATTAGGCAAGGCAAATACACACAACTTTATATTTTTGTACCCTTTTGAAGACCCCCTCCCTCCCCTCTCTCCTCCCCCATTGTTTCTGTTGCGTTATGGGTTTAATCAAGTACGTTAAATGACATTAATCATTTGTAATAAGTTTGCAACTACAGTGGCTTTGTATCTATAGTACTGTATAATAATTATCTTTTGCAATCCTGTATTTAAAGTTGTCCTCTATCCCTGGTAGTTTTGTAGGTGTAATAGTTTTGTATCTAATAGTTGGTGTTGATGGTAGTTTGTATATATTAGCTTTAAGTCTGCAGTAGCTGATATTAAATTAGCTTTGTGTCAATGGGTTATTTGTTTCTACAATAAACATAGTGGAACGTGTGTGGACATACATGGTTTAGAAACAAAAATATTTCGGGTATTTGAAGACATGGTTAAATAACACATGACATTGATCTCTTCCCGAGTTCATTAAAAATCTAAAAAAAAAATGAGGAAAAGCTGAAAATTCTCTTTCTTTTGTAATATGAAAACTGAGAGGCACCAGAATTTTTTGTCAGTTTGAGATACATTGTTAACGTAAATAGGACTCAGTTATATCTCATTATGTGGTCTCATATTTCTCCTTGGGTCTGTGTCTTTATTTCTCTCTAGTTTTTTTTTTTGCTTTTTTTGAGGGGGGGGGGGCTTGGCTACGTTTTCTCTTTTTGTTTTCTGCATAGAGGAACACGATGTATCTCTTTTTTTATATCTTTTGTTTTTGCTTTCATTGCTATTCCTTCTTTTGAGTATTTACTATTACGTGCTCGTCCATATTCTTTCAGAGGTTCCTTTTTTTTCCCCTTCTTGATTTTTATTTTCACACAATATTTCTTACGTAGGAAATGTACGACTCATGACTATATTTTTCTGTTTGAATTTTTTGCTCACAGTTCCATTCTGTCTGTCTTTACAACCATTTTTTGTCACTTGCTGAAGCGGAAGGGTCTTTTCATTATCCTGCATTTTTCCTTTCCATCTGTTATACACTGACTTTGTAAAAACGAGCTTTTATTCCCTCGTTCATTCCCTGTCGGCCTGGCTGTGTGTGCATGAAAGGGTGGAGGAGACCCGCCTTAGGAAGCAAACTCCCCCCACCTGTCTTTTTCTGAATGGGGGCAGGGCTGTAGTTCATCCTTTTCTTTCCTTGTCCTTTACCCGTTACTTGTGTGTGTGTGTGTGTGTGTGTGTGTGTGTGTGTGTGTGTGTGTGTTATTATATCTTTCGATCCTTCTGTCTTATAGTCGGCATTTCAATCTTCTTACTTTATCTCCACCATTTCAATGACATTTATTGCTATTCCATTTCTTCATACACTCCCTGTCACTTCACTTTTCCCTTTCCCAATCTTCTTTTTAATACAAGCCCTGTTTCTCATGGCCATCTTCCACCCTTTCCAGCCCTTCACCGTCTCACCAGAAGGGGAACTGGAACCCACATTCTGGTCCGATAGGAGGTATTCAAGCACCTCTTCCTTAGCAATTCATTTTGCATACTGTACTTTATTATCTTCGGTGCTGTATCGTTCATAAATGGACATAGATTTAGTTTTTTACATACAAATTATATAACAACGCACCAGGAACACTGAATAAATCGCAATGGAAAAAATGCTTAGGAAGCGTACACTGCAGGCCAGAATATGGGTCTGGAGTCATTGCTTGTCGCCAGCCCCTCCCCTTCACGCCTCAGCTGGGACCCTCGCTGGCTTGAGATGCAGTTTTGTATTGACCTTCTCCTTCCTGAGTCGCCCGGATGGGGATGAAGGGATAGATAGATAGATAGGTAGATAGATAGATAGATAGATAGATAGATAGAGACAGATAGACAGGGACAGAGAGACACCTTCCTCCTTCCCCTTCCCAATAGCTCTCTCCAGGTGTCATTGTCCATATGGCTTTTAGGGGGAATACATTGATGGAACCTGTTGATTTTTAGCGTATGCCTCACTGGGTTCTTTGTATCACACCCGTTATGGTACTCTTGCTGAAGGGAGGATCACTGAACCTTGTTTTATGCATTTCTCTGCATTTCTTTGCTTCCTTTCTTTTTCCTTTCTTTTCTCTTCTATCAATCTATCTGTCTGTCTGTATATTTACTGATCTATCTATTTATCTCTGTCATTTAATCTATCTGTCTATTTGTCTCTTTGTCTCTCAATGTCAGTTTATCTGTCTATCATTTTGTTTATCTGTCTGTCTCTCTATCTATGTGTTTATCTGTCTGTCTGTGGAGTGTATATTGAGGGATGCGGGTTGTTGCTGTGTGTGGTGTGTATCTGGGGTGTGTCTAAGGCCCGTGTTGTTTGTATTAGTTCGACCCCGTACCTACCTCTTTCCGGGATAGCAGTGAATATGAGATAGAGTGACAGGGCAGAGAACTGGGCAGATACCTGTACTGGGACGGTCTGTGAACCAGGAGCCTGTCTAAAAGCTGAACAAATATATAATAATCTCTTTTTTACCTTATTATACTGCAGAGGTGGGTGCGTCTGTCAAATGTGCCCTTTGTCTTCTCGATATTGTCTTAGTTGGAATCAGTAACATAAGAGAGGATGTGAATGTAAAATATGAGATCAGTCACAGCGGAAGAGGCGTTAAGAAACCAGAATGGCCTCGAGAGTAAATCCCTGACAAAGAGGTACTACGGCATCTCAAATTCCATGGAGAATAAGTCCCATTGTCCTCGGCCAGCTAGGTAATAAGCGACGACGGTGGAAACAGCCTGTATAGGACAGATCTAATTAATTTCCATTGATAAAATATAGTCAACATCCTTGGTCATTGATTTTCATAGATGGAGGAAATTTCTTCACTCTCTCTCTCTCTCTCTCTCTCTCTCTCTCTCTCTCTCTCTCTCTCTCTCTCTCTCTCTCTCTCACACACACATACACACACACACACACACACACACGTTCCCTACATCACGCATTGTACAGAATTTTATCGCACTGGATTTCCACCTTACATATCAGCTATTGTGTGCATGCGAAGGACTGTCCATGGACGCGTAAAAGAAAAAAGAAACAGAAAAAAAGGCATTTGTTATGGAAGCGAGCCGCAGCGTAGCGAAAGAAATTCCAAAGGCGAAATAAAAAGCGAAGGACATCAAAGCCACGCAGGGAAAGCCGCGGGGAAATGGGAATCCTGCGAATGAAAAGGGCAGAAGTCTGAAAAAGGGGAGGTAGGCGGGCGCGGGGGAGAGGAGTAAAAAGTGAAAGGGGACGGAATGGGTTGACGAGCGACGGTGATGTAGCCCGGAAGATTATATGTGTGTGTGTTGAGAGAGAGAGAGAGAGAGAGAGAGAGAGAGAGAGAGAGAGAGAGAAAGGAGGCCCAGAAGGTTGTTTATGTGTCGGGGAAGAAAAAAAATTACTCATCAGGACCTGGACGAACTCTGGTAAGCTGCGGTAACTTAGTGGAATCCCAGGAGAGGGAGCGAAATATGGAAAATAGCTTAATACTGAAAAGTCACCTTGAGGAGTTTGCGTTTCCTAAGGTTCATTCGCCTCCACTTCTATGCACTCTAGGGAGCGGTGCTTTGGGGGTCATGTGTGGCATCGTTATACTTGTTTACGTCTTACATCTTCCGTGGATGGATTACTGTAACGAGCTTATTGCAACACAATGAACGTGGGACGTAAAGAAATACCTTAGTGTCTCAAAAGACCAAAATAAAGTGGTAAGGATGAAGTGCAAGGGAGCCTCCTTAACCAACGAGATTACCTTCGCCCCGAGTCTGGTAGCCTTGTCAGAACCTAATGAGCTCTTGCCAAACTAATCAGCCGCAGTCAAAGAGGTTGGCCTGCCCTCACGATCAGTCTGGAAATCCATATGTGTACAGGGGTTGTTGACCTGCCGTGGGGTTCACAAACAAAACTAATGATCCATCGTCTTGCCGTAACCAAGATTTACTTTTGCGGGAAAGAGAGGAATGCAGAAACCTCCCATGTCATTTGTTCTTCATGCAGAAAACAGATCAGTTACGGGGGGAAAATGTAAATTATTTTGCTTTCAGAAAAACAAGCTTTCAGTCAGCTTCCTGTTGTAGGCAGAATTTACTTTTGCGGGAAGAATAGGAAATGTAGAGAGGTTCTTTTCTTTGCTATCCCTGCCCTGTCTGTGAAAACAAAGCTAAGTTGCGATGAGGACTGATGAAAACAAAGCAAAGTTGCGATGGGGATTGATCATAAGTCTGTTGGTGAATACGGGTTGAACAAGATCCAAACCAGTGTACGGGGGCAGTAGTAGTAGTAGTAGTAATGGTAGTAGTAGTAGTGGCTTTAGTCTCGGGCTCATCTGAATGTGAACCCAGTGGACTGCAGCTGAAGTTGCCCTCTCCTGCATTTTACAATCCTTCTTTTGTGGGATAGGATGGTGGTTGAGGGACAGTCGTATCACTAGGCATGTCACCGCTCAAATATATGTGTACCACCACATGAAGGCGTCCCACTCCAGCACCAGCGTATGAGATGGAGGGTGTATATAGGCCTTTGCTACGCTTATCAGGAGAGGCAGAAGGGATCAGACGCAGGCTATTAGTGAGTGGGACCGTCTTTGGTGATGACTCTCTATATCAGGGAGACCACACACACCCATAGCTGGTCTTGTTATCTTCTCACACCAGTTACTCCGCTTATGGCACTCCTTCTGTCATTCTGTGTATCATGGGGAACAAACACCTCTACTGGATCTTATGTTTTCTTACAACATTCATTCTTTTCACAGCACTCATTCTCACAACACTCATATTTTCACAGCACTTCACTCATTCACAACACTCATTCCATTCACAGTACTCACTTAGCTTATCGCTCTCATTCCTTTCATAGCACACTCATTTTCTTCCTTCACTCAGTCTCTCACTCCACTCAATCTTCTCACAGCACTCATTCCTCTCAGAAGACTACCTGTGTCACGTGTCATTCTGTCATCTTATTTACTCTCATAGTGCTCTTTGCATCTCACCATAATCAGCTCAGCCACACACTCATATTCCACCAGCTCTGTTTCCGTGGCTGTGGTTCGTAGTTTTCTTTCGTTTTCTTTGCGAACATAATTACAGAATGTTCAACCCAATAAATACCGATGAGGATAGATAGATAGACAGATAGATACAGTTTTGTTCGATAAGTATGGTAAGTATCCAGCTTCATAATATACTCTATTTTTTTCGAGGATGAGGAATAGATACGACTTTCTGCAGACCCTTTATGTTACATGACCTATTGAATATATCATCTTTGACGTATCCATCTCCATTCAGCTGGTCATTCCACACTGCAACAGGTAGTCACTAGTCGGCACTATTCACGAGGTCACGGTCAGGGCGCCGTTAATTCCGGCCCACGTCAGGTCACGAACAGGAGGAGGAAGGAAAAGGATGGGAGGAGAAGGGGAAGGTGAAGAGGGAGATGCGAGTGGGGGTGAAGAGACAGAGAAAGGGAGAAAAGGGGAGGGAGAAAGAGAGTGAGGGCGGACCCTCGGGAAATCTAAGCGTGAGTTGCAGGTCCCCCAAGGTATCATGGTCGTTAAACCTATTGTGGTGTGCCAGCTCTCAGGGCAAGGAGGAGCTTCTTGACCTCTTCGTCCACACCCTCTTCATCGTCCTTTTTTCTCCTCTTCCACCTTTCATTTTTACCCTCAGTTCAACCTTTCCCTCCAATCCTTTTCTTCTATCTATCCACCCTATCCACATACTGTTCTTCTTTCTCTCCCTTCCTCCTATTGTTATCTTCTTCCTCTAGATTTTGCTGTATGTACACACCTCTCTTCTTTCTCTTCCTCCTCTTCTCCTATTCTTCTCTCGTACTCTCGATTCTATCTGCACACCCTTCGTATTTCCTTCCTACACCCCTTCCTTAATTTCTGTCTTCCTCTTCCTCTCTACTCTTCTTCCCCTCCTTCGTCTTTGATATTCCCTCCTCTCCTCTCTCCTCGTTTTCTCTTCCCTCTTGCTCCTCTCCTCTTCGCCCCTCCCTCCCTCCCTCCCTCCTCTTCCTCTTATCCCCTTACTCTTCCTCCGCCTCTTATTCCTTTCCCTCCTCTCACCTCTTCATAGTTACTTCCATCTCTCCTCTTCCTCCTCTTCCTCTATTTCTTCCTCTTTATGCAGCAATTTTTCCTCAGTTTCCCCCTTTGTTCGTGGTTTTTCTACCCCTTACACCGCTAATTAAGCTACTGTCTCTCTCTCTCTCTCTCTCTCTCTCTCTCTCTCTCTCTCTCTCTCTCTCTCTCTCTCTCTCTCTCTCTCTCTCTCTCTCTCTCTCTCTCTCTCTCTCTCTCTCTCTCTCTCTCTCTCTCTCTATCATTATCGGTGCATAGTCATACTAATTCATCTTCTCAGCCTTTCTAACTTTCCTGTCTCGTTATTGACTCACAGTCCTCTAAGCCTTTCTAACTGCCCTGTCTAATTTCTGGCTCTCAGTCATATCAATACTTCGTCGGAGTATTTCTGTCAGTTGTCTGCCTCATTCCTGGCCCACTTTCTAACATACTCTTAAGTATTTATCGCTGCTCTGACTCTCTCATTTCTGGCGGGCATTCCTATCCGCCTCAGACATCCGTGCCAATGATGGAAATTGTGATAGAGGGAGAGAGTGCAAGGATCCGGCACCTGACTTGAGTTCTACGAGTGACACAGGCTGGGGGAGGTACTGTTTTACTCCTCGTCCTCGTCCTTGTCCTCGTCCTCCTCATCCTCATCCTCTTTCTGTTTAATAGGCTACTACTAACCTAATTCTTCTCCGTGTCGCCTTTTTCAAATATCATTAAGATAAAAAGGAAGAGAAAAGGTTTAATGAGAATATGAATAAGTCAACGAAGAAAGCCAAACGTAGTCAGAGACAGACAGACAGACAGATAGACAGATAGAGGGAGAGAGAAATAGACAGACAAAGGCAGAGAGACACAAAGGAACAACGATGCCACCCCAATGGTTAAAGAATTCAGATCACGTCTACGATTGATCCTCTACACTGGATCTTCTTTCTCCCTTCTGTCTTCTCATCTCTCTCTCTCTCTCTCTCTCTCTCTCTCTCTCATACTTCATCAAACCTCCGCATGTGGAAGGCCGTCCATGAAGGGAAGGGAAGTGGAGAAAGAAGAAAGTGGAGGTTTTACAAGGTAGCGAAATGAATACTGTGTGTGGAAATGGAGCTCTAAAGTTGCGTGGAATATGAAGGCATGGCGCACCAAAGGAGAGTGGAGGGCGAAAGTGGAATTTTTATGCTGCCATGGTATTATTACAGTACATGCGAATGGGATTTTCTAGAAGGCAGGCTGGGAAGTGCTAGTGGTGTGAAATGGTGTGATAGGTGATTCTAGGGCAGTGAGTGGTGTATGGTGGCGTGGAACTGGAAATGTGTAAAGAGTGGAAGATGGTAGAGAAATTGGTGATGTAGCTGAGTGGAATGTGGGTGTGGAAAGAGTAGAAGATGGTGGAGAAATTGGTGACGTAGCTGAGTGGAATGTGGATGTGGAAACAGTGGAAGATGGTGGAGAAATTGGTGATGTAGCTGTGGGGAATGTGGGTCTTGTGCGTGTGGAATGCCGAAGGCTGGATGAAGAGGTATAGTGGTATGAGAGGGTGTGATGGGCAACCCTAGAGTCATGAATGTTGTAAGGGTGGTGTGGCACTGAGGATGTAGAGGTAAGTGCATGATTATAGAGCGGTAGATAATTCCAGAGTTGTGGACAGAACAAGTGAAGTTGAGCTCTCAAATTAAATGGCTGGAAAGTGCTAATGGAATGCCACCACGGGATTGCGTCCATTTGCGGCACCATGGTACGAGTAATGCAGAAAATATTAAACGTGGAAAGCAGAATGGTAGATTTGGAAAATTATTATTACAGCACACGAAACGGGAACTCTCAGGTTGGAATGATCAGAAATGCTAGCAGTATGAAATGGTTTGACAGAAGATTGTAGTGCAGTGAAATTGTAATTGACACTTCGAATCGTGCATGTAGAAAATAGCTATTATTTCGTATGTAAAGTTAAGCCAGTGCCATTGCGCAACAAATATTTCAGTCTCTACCAGACTACAATACTTGCGAATCTCCCACAATACTTCACACCCACTAACCACATATCGCCTAAGCTTGTCTTTTTCAGGCCTCTATTAATTTTGAGCACACCTGGCTTTAGCTCGGGGTTTAAGGTAGAGCCCTGTCGTCCTTATCATCAGCCGAGATTCACGTTGGCAATATCTGCGGAAGCACGCCAGGCAAAGCCACATTACTATCTTTCGGGCAAAGGGAATAGTTTTGTGTGTTTGGGGGGGTATGCATGCGTGCATCTGTGTGTGTGTGTGTGTGTGTGTGTGTGTGTGTGTGTGTGTGTGTGTGTGTGTGTGTGTGTGTGTGTGTGTGTGTGTGTGTCTTTTCTTTTAAATTCCGTCACTTGGCCACCATACAGGTTCCAGTTCTGTTCCGAAATGCCTCTATGTTTGACAAAGCTTGGCAGAATGTAATGGTATTTTTAGCAGTCCTCCAGTACGTTTGGTGAAGATTTGTCTTGAATATGAGGAAAGGAGCTCGTGATTAACTAATGATTTAAAATTATTATAATGAGCTATATTCAGTAAAGAGAAAAAAATTAATGGACATCTTAAATATATTCCCCAGTCCAAGGAAATTAGATACGATGCACACACACACACACACACACACACACACACACACACACACACACACACACACACACACACACACACACACACACACACACACACACACACACACACACAAAATGAAGCTGGGCACGTGTGGCGTTCAGTTTATCTTGTTTTGCTCGTCAGGAATATTAGAAAGGAAAAACAAAAGAATATTACTTGGGATGCATTAACTCGTCGGTCATTATTCATTTTTCTCCCTCACGCTGAAACAGCAACACGAGAGAGAACCTTTCATTAAAACAGCACTATCGCAGGTAGGAGGGGAGGGGGGCTAGAAGTTGGGGGGATGGCTGGAGGGAGGGGGAGGATAGGGGCATTGATGGGTAGTAATGGGGGGATAGGAATGGAGGTAGTAGTGTGGGGGATGTGGATGATCATGGTGGATGGGGAGGGAGAGGATTTGAATGATTGTAGTGGGGGTTAAGTGGTGGGGGTTGGGTAGGTTAGGTGTTGATGGTGGAGTGGGTTGGATTGGGGGTGATGGAGGGGAGGTAGTTGATGGGGGGGATTTAGGGATAGTGAGGGATATTTTTGGGAGAAGGAGGCTACCACTAGCGCTACCTTTTGTGCTGGGGCGAGTAGTGTGTCCTGTTAGATTAATCTCAATGCGAGAGAATGAGCTGTGTATTATTCTTAGTGAGAGAGGGCTGTCAGTGTGGGCGGGGGTGGGTGAGTGCCTCGCTAATGGAAGTGATGAGAGAGGCGCAGCATGATGTAATGGTGAAATAATGAGGGTGCTCTGGGGGTATTGTTGTTAGTGGAGAATATGTGAGTAATAATAGCGGTGATGGTGTTCGCTTTTGCAGGTTATAATGTGTAGGTAATGTGATTTTTGTTTGTGTTACCGATAACATATTAGATGATGGTGGTTGTGTTAAGATTGAGGGTTATAGGATAGTGGTGAGCTTGTAATGTTTGCAGATTTTAGCATTCATAATAGTAGTTGTGTTATTGTCCCAGGTATAACAACGAAAATGGTGCAATGATGGGAGTGCTGATGGTGGTATGGTTAATTAACGTTATGGCAGAGACATTGGTAGTGGTGTTGCTGTTGACGTTATAATATAGGCTGTTCCGTTTATATCTGACACACATTATTTGATATATCTGGCCACACGTATGAGGCTGAGTAAATTTATCTTTATTACTGGTGCCCCCAAAGATATATATATATATATATATATATATATATATATATATATATATATATATATATATATATATATATATATATATATATATATATATATATATGGTGGATCATAATGATCCAACACAAACTAAAGCTGTAGAAGTCTACTTATTGTTGTCAAATGTTTATGCAACACAGGGAGTTACTGATTTGAAATGTGACCCCGAAAGGCTACATGTAATTACACCATTTAGTACAGGTCTTAAACTCTACCCAAATTAATTCCAGTGAGTCCAAAGCTTAAAACCGTCGTATAAAACTGTCGGCTGCAAACACCACTATACTGAATAAGTAGATGTGGGAATTATTTTGAGGGTGATAGTTTTGGTTGTCCTAATTTTGGTGGATACAGTGACGTTGTATAATTTGGTGGTAACAGTGACATGGTGATAGTTTTGGTGGCAATAGTGTTGGTTGTAATTGATTTGATAGTGACCCTGACGTGGTGATAGTTTTCATGGTGACACTGCCATGATGACAGTTTAGCTGGGGATAGTGTTGATGGTGACATTTGTAACACCAGGCGCACCTAACCGCGCCTTGTCTGGTAATCTCATCATCATTACTCTCCCTTCAAACATAATCTTAATTGTGTCCCTGCATCTCCATCACAGTCTCTCCCCTTCTCAGTCTTTGTCTCATAATCTCGCCCTCATGGCAGAGTACTTCATAACCTTTCTTTCACCCAGTCTTCTTTTTCTCCCAGCACCTCCGCTCAGTACGTTCCTCACTTTCTCCCATTTGGGGTTCATAGCGTGGCTGCTCTTTCTCATAACTCTCCTTCCTCCCTCTCTCATATAATCTCTCATTCTCCTAGCCTCTCGCTTTCATAGCATTCCCCTTCCATTCCTCCAAGGTTCTCTGTCTCCTTGCTTCACCTTCCCTGCCTCTCTCCCTCTCTCACTCTATCGCCTCTTCGCACCCATCTTCATTATACTCTCCTTCACTCATATCTTACCACTCTTAAGGTCTTCATGCCTCACAACTTACATTTTTTTTTTACAGCCGTCCTTCCAAGCATCTTCTGTCCTTTGCATCCTCTCCCTCTTCCATTCCCTCTTTATATCATCTCTCTTGCATCTTCTCTCTCCTGTATTTTTGTTACTTCATATCCTACCTCCTTCGCATTCTTTCAGTCTCACACCCTCTCTTTCTCACTTCTCTCTCTCGTAGCCTCATCCCCTTATATTTTTTCTCCGATGCATCTTCCTCCTTTGCATCTTAGCTGTTTTTGTCTTTCTGTCCTTCGCCACTTAGCCTTCCATGCATTCTTTTTCCTTTATCTTTTCCAGTCCCCTGAATCCTCTATTCCTCACAACATCTTACTCCCACGGACCCCTAACTTCACATCTTATCTTCACCACTTCCTCTTTTTTCACAGTTTTCTCCCTCTCGTTCCACATGTTCACCACCAACATCCTTTGTATCTCCCTCACATCAAAGTTTCATCTACTCACAGTCTTCTACCCTCACAGATTCCTTTCAGGCATTTTTTCTATTTAATTCTCCACTACTACCTCATTTTACAGTCCCTATCTTTCCTACCACTGTTCCTTAAAACCTCAGTCCCTCCTATCTCCCAGCTCCCTTCCCATCTTTTTTTCGCATCTTATCAATCTTGAAACCTAATCTTGCCGCTCCCCTCCCTTATCTAAATGCCTCCTTCTTCCACAACAACTTCCTCTCACATCGTACCTATATCAAGACATTTTGTTATGACATCCTCCTTCCTTCACATCAAAGCCGCCTCCTACAGTCACCTTATATCACGCTCTACCAGCCTTAAATTCTCCCTACTTCCCAGATTCCTTCCCTGGCTTCACAGCATCCTTCCTTCACTTCACAGCCTCCTTCCCTCGCTTCACAGACTCCCTCCCTCACCTCACAGACTCCCTCCCTCATTTCACAGACTCCTTCTCTCGCAGCCTCCCTCTATCACACTCGTAGCCTATTATCAGCATCATAATCATCTTATCTCCCGACCTCCTTCACTCATATGAAACTCTCCTACCCTTACAATTACAGTCTTTCACTACCTTTCGGCATCAGAGCTTCTTTTTTCACAATCTCCTCCCTATAGTGTCTTTTCTCACAGATTCCTTCCCTCATATTAAAGCCTCTTTCTTCACTCAGTCATCTTTTTTAATAGCCTATCACCCTCAGAGCTTAACAGTCTTATAACCTCCTTGCTTCACATCCTCATTCTTTCTCATTACCTCTTCACCACTCTCAGAGGAGAGAGAAGAGAAAAGATATTTAAAAATATACGGCATGAAAGGAAAGATGAAGGTAAATGACAAAGTAAAGGAAGAAGAAGGTGAGGGGAGAGACAAGCAAGTACAGGAAAAGGGCAGGTGAGCGAAAATTACAAAAGTAAAAGGTGAGGGATGAGAAAGGCAGGTAGGATAAAGGAAGGAACAAGTAAGGAAGAGGAAGAGAGGTAACACAAAGGAAGGTACAGGTAAGGGAAGAGAAAGACAAGCAAGAGAAAGAAAGGGACAGGTAAGGGAAGAGAAAGGCAGGTAAGAGAAAGGAATTGGCAGGTAAGACATCTACCTAACTAAGCCTTCCCCAGTGGTATACATACAGTAAGAGGCTTTGGTGTCGAGGTGGCGTCGGGTCTAGAGGGAGGGCTGTCTTCTCTGATACTGTGTTTAATTCCGTTCCTCTGATTTTAAGTCAGTATCCTATTTTCCTAGATACCATATGTTTCTGTTTTAATTAATTCAGTTTTTTTTTTCTGTTTCCTTGATTTTTATTTAGTATCCTGTTTTGTTATATACTGTTTTATTGCCTATTAATGTTGCATACTTTATTTAATTTTGGTTCTCTGAAATTGATCCTACCTTTTATCTCGTTACATACACGATTTATCCCTCACTGTTACATATTCTAGTTATTTTTGTGCCTTGCCAGAAGTGATTGCCCTTTTTTCTAGCAATACAGTGTGCTTATTTCTCCACAGTTCTCCCACTGACTGTGTTTCGTATGCTCTTTTTCGACCTCTGTTTCTACCACGGTGATTCTTCTTCCGGTTTTGTTATATACGCGTTTTATTTTTCCTTTTTTTGCTACGATGAAGCTGGTCTCTCACTTCCTGTACCTATATCTATTTACTCATCTGCCTTTTCTGTCTCTCTCTCCTCTTTATCGTCTCCTGTGCTCTATCTTTCTCTCTTTCAAATCTCAATTCTGCTTTATCCTCTTTTGTTCCTGTCAGTTGTTCTTTTTCTTCGCTCACATCCCTGTTCCAAACTTTCCTCCTCTTCCTCCTCCTCCTCCTCCTCCTTCTCCTCCTCCTGCTGCTCCTCCTCCTCCTCCTGCTCCCCCTCCTGCTCCTCCTGCTCCTCCTGCTCCTCCTCCTCCTCTTTCTCCTCCACCTCCCCATTTCCGGTGCTTTCTTTTTCCTTCCTCCCTTCCTTTCTTCCTCCTTCCCTCGCTCCAAGATGCTTTGGTCCTGCCTTCATACTTCTCAAAGGAAAATTTTGCCTGGACCGAACCTTAGCATGCCTGTGATGGTGGTGGCGGTGGTGGTACTAGTGGTGGTGATGGTGGTTGTGGTGGTGTCCATTGTGATGCAAATGTTGAGCTTGGTCGTGGTAGTTGAGGGAGTGGTAGGGACGATGGTAGTGGCTGTGGTAGTAAGTGGTATTAGTGATAGTGGTGGTGTAGGTTTGAGGGATTATGATGATAGTGGCTGTGACTGACTATAGGGGTGGTTGTGGTGGTGACTGAGTGATGGTAATGGAAGTGATGATATTGATGATTAAAGAGTTGCATGTAGTGGTGGTAGTGGTGATTGTGGAGATGGTTAGAAGGACTGTAATAATAGTGACTGTAGAGCTGCTTGTGATGTTGCCTTTTCCACTGTAATCTTGTTAGCATCAGACTAACTCATTCATCTTAGGAGGCGACTGCTGCGGCGAAGATGTTAAATGAAGGCTGTATCTAACCCTTCCAGATCGAAAAGTCTCTTCCCAGCTAAAGCACGTGGTATGGCAGTAGCAAGAAGAGAGTAAAAGAAAGGGGAAAGGATGAATGAACATAGGAGAGAAGAAGAGAATGACAAGGATGGAAACAGAAAAGAATGGGAAGAGGAGGGAATGACAGAAACAGATGAGAAGGAAGGATGGAAGAATTAAGGAAGAAAGTGCAAAAGGAAGTTAATAAAAGTGTGGAATGGGGAAGAAGGGATGAGAAAAGGGAATGGAGAATGGGGAATGGGGAAGGTGGAAAGAAAGAGTGAGAGATTTGTTGGAAGGAAGACTGGAAGGAGGAAGGAATGAAGAGTGGAAGCAGGTGGGAGAGAAAATTGGATGGAGGAAAGGAGATGGGGAGGAGGGAGGAAGGATATGTGAAAGCTTTAAAGGAGTAAGAGTGGAAGGAGTAGAGAAAAGGGGAAGAAAAGGGGAGGAGGAGAAATAAGAGAGCAAAAGAGGGAAGAAAGGGGAGAGGGGAGGGAAGAAGAATGATAAGAAGTATCATAGAAAATGAGCATCAACAGGCTAACTGGTCCTTCCGTGACTATTTTGGGGAACTATTCCGTGAGACAAAGACAAGGGCATCAAAGCATGAAATCTCCCCCAAACCACGTCCCCCAGCCCCTCCTTATCCTCCAGAAGGTGACTGAAAGTAAATGGCCTAAACCCTGCAGTCCACGGGGTTCACGTTTATATGAGCCTGGGGTTGCAATCCCCTGAGATAGGAAGAAAAAGGAGGAGGTGGGATGGGGAAAGGATAAGCTTGTGAGACCAACTAACTCCCTTGGTTACAAAGACTCAGTGAGACAGCTGAAAATGAGAAACAAATGATGGTCAAAGGAAAGCAGACTCTTATCCGACTCATATAAGTTTCGCACAAGTTAGGACAAAGCAAACGAGAAACTTACCACGCGGCGCAGAGGACGACAGTATCAGTAAAGAGAAAAGTAATTATATAAAAATGTAAGAGAAAATTCATTACACGATGTTTTTCTCATCGTTAAGCTAAATTTTCTCTCTCCTTCCTGTAAGCTGACAATATTTAGGACATAATACCTTACGGTAAAGAATTTGACAAAGGAAGTAGCAGAGAGAGAGAGAGAGATTACATTTTGATAACGATGATGATGATGATGTATTACCTAGCACGCAGTTCTCCATCAATTAAAACTGCTACAAGGGACGTGGTATGGTCTCTTTTGGCTTAAATGATGTGAAACAATTATTGAAACTCGATCAAAAACGAAAACATAAACAAAATAGCGATGAACTACTAGGAACTATATCAACGAAGAAAAAACATGTAGCAAAAAGAGGCATTATTTAATTATTTTCCACGGATAAATTGCCAAAAGTACGCCATATGTCAGGAGCTATCATACCAGCAGCGTAAGATTAAAGATAAGAGGGAACCCAGTATTTGCTGTGGGGAGAGACCTTTAATTAGGATTAGGGTGATGAAGGTAACATACGATTGTTGTGAATTATGGCTCCTTGGCATCGGACTTAACCCATCCTGTTGATGGTGTGTGTGTGTGTGTGTGTGTGTGTGTGTGTGTGTGTGTGTGTGTGTGTGTGTGTGTGTCTGTGTCTGTGCTCGGGGTCACCACCTCTAGGATTAAACAATATATAGGTTCCACTGCCTTTCCGCTGCGCTTCTTCATGACTAGCATCATATTCTAGTTTTAATCTCGCCTTACAGGTCAGTATTCAAGATAGAGAGATGGCAATTTTAGGCCATGTTAAAGTGGATAATGTATACTTGTTGGAATAATTCTCCATCCTACCATTCCTTAGGGCTGGGGGAAGACTGGAAATTCGTTCTCCTTACACTATACCCTTTTACTCTATCTTGGCCTCAAATTACTCCCTCTCCATCTTGAATACTGAGGTGTAACAAGAGACTAACACTAGAATGTGATGCTAGTTATGAAGAAGTGCTATTGGAAGGATGTAGAGAAGCAGCAGTGTCTTCTTTTACCTCTTACCTGCGTGGTTTATGAGCTGCCAAAGGAAGAAAATCTGGGCCAAGTTAGTGTAAAAGGAGTGTAGGTCATCTGGCACCACTTTCTTTTGTATCTGAAAGCCTTTATTTCTTCAGGATTCTCCATGCCCTCTCTTTATTCTCTCTCTCTCTCTCTCTCTCTCTCTCTCTCTCTCTCTCTCTCTCTCTCTCTCTCTCTCTCATCTTTTACCAAAATCTCTCTCGTTTTTCTTTTTTTTTTTTTCTTTTTTAATCCCAAGATATCCATTTACCTTCTACGATATTCTCACTTCCTGCTTTTCTTTTTTGTCTCTCTCTTCCTACTTTACACTTATTCCTACTTTAATTATGCGTCCATCATTCTTATCCCCATATTTATGTCTTTCCTTGCTTCATTCTTATTCCCTATCTTTTTTTCTCTTTCCCCATGACTCCCCCTTTCTCTCAATCCCTGCCTCACTCTTCTTCTGCCTTGGTTTCTTCTTTTCCCTTGCTCACTCTTACTCTACATTTTTTTTTCTCTCTTTCTCTCCCTCCATCCCCCTCCCCAGCCTGCACTCTCCCTTGTCCCATGTAATAAGAGAAGCAGCAGCTGTCTCTCTGGTCTCTTTTTCTCTGCTTCACCCTTAACCCTTGTTTTTCTCTCTTTCCCTCAGTTCTCTTTATTTTCTCTCTTTCTCCCTCACTTCCTCTTTCACTCTCCGTTTCTTTTTCTCTCTTTCACTGCTTCACCATTTTCCTCCTGTTCCCTCATTTCCTTATTCCCCCCTTTTCTTTTCTTTCTTGCTGCAACCCTTTTTCCTTGTTTTGCTTACCTTGACGCTTTGTTCCAGCCTTTTTCCCCCTTTTTTTTTTCTCCTTATCCTGCCTCCCTATTCAAGCCTTTTTCCATATTTTTTCCTACCCTAGCTTCCTTTTTTGGCCTTTTCCTCCCTTTTTTCCCTCCTACCCTGCCTCCCAGCTTCAACCTTTTTCCGTCTTTTTTCTCTCTCCTTGCCTCACCGCAACCCCCTCCCCCGAGCGCCCATGCCCCATGTAATAAGAGAGGAAGCAGCTGTCAGGAACGCCACTCCCAACCCGCATAGGGAATCACTGACGTCCCCTGTTAACCCGACTCTCCATCAGGGTAAATAAGAATCATGGTGAGAGTGGTCGGCCGAAATGGTATAATTGTATGTTTTTTCGTCTTTAGGTTTTCAAACAGTGAACCAATTGAAAATAATCTTCAGTTACAGGTCTTTAATGTGTAGGCATATTGTGTTTATGAATATGCCACGAAGAGGAAACTCAGTACAACATATGAAGTACACTAGCCTTCCAGAAGTATTTGCTGCATTTAAAAAAAAAAATGCAACTCTGATTCATTAAGGTCAAGCCAAGGAGAACAAGACCCGACACACAAGAACATCAACATTCCCCAGAACATCGTCTCATTCCACTTTTGCGTACTGCCCGTCCAAGACCTCCACCGTACCTCTTATGCTTGAGCTTTAAGTGGCATAAGAGGCATCGCAACGTCCTTTTCCTTAGCTTATTATTTCTCCTATTTCACCTTACCTTTCACTTGAACACTATCTACAAACCCTTATATGATTTATTTCCACCTTCATTCCTGCTAACGTTAGGCAAACTTAGTCAGCGTAGAGGAGAATTTTCAAAAGGAGTTACATTAGAGTTTTCATTAACCCTTCAGTTAACAGAGGACCGTCCCATGTTCAACAATATCTCTTGGAGTTAGCAAGTGTAAATATAAAATCAGTCACTGGAAAGGAGTTAATTTTGACATACTTAGCATCCATAACCTACAAGAGGGTATTGAGATGTAATGTGCAGAATAAATCGCCACGGAAGAGTTGTTATGAATTCTCCAAAGCCACTTAGAATACCACCCTTGGCCCTGGCAGGATGCGTAGTAGAGGGAAGGAGCGGGGATGCCTGTCGCCCCTGGAATGTTGGGCGGGGGTTATGTGAGGAATTTTTTAATAAGTTTTGCATCTTGCGGGCAGCCGAGAGAGAGAGAGAGAGAGAGAGAGAGAGAGAGAGAGAGAGAGAGAGAGAGATTGTGTTTGGGGGAGTGTGCGGTGTGGGTGTGTACAAATTTGTTTATTTGCATATAAATTTTGGTGAACACGACAAAGAGAGAGAGAGAGAGAGAGAGGGAGAGAGATACCACATTCCAGCTAGACTATTAAAGCCTGGAGAATTACATGGAAGCTAAACTACTTTTTTTTACACGCACATTAATTCTCTTGTGCAATTCTTATTCTGCTTAAAACGCTGCGTACTCCCTCTTCATTCCCAGTATTTTTATTATGGTGAGAAAATAGTAAGAGGGGTGGTTATTCTGAGCTGAGATAAATCGTCTGCCGGTACCTGTAATAAAATATCTTTATGCGTACCTGCCCGATTAAGAATTATACATACGTTTATATGTATATTCATCTTTATTATTTATTGATTTATTTCATTATTTATGGCGGTCATCATCGGTATTACTTAGGGATGTGGTGTCAGGAAGAGATTCAATAGACAGATATATAGACAGGCTGATAAATAAAGTCTTGTTGCTGCTACTCGAATCAGTGTAGAACAGGATTTTCTTGGTGAAGGGACAGTAGTTTCTAATAACCCATTCAGGAAGAAGACGCGTTGTATATCATGTGTTTTTATTCTTATTCCACTTTCCGGCTAAATACCCAAACCGCCACAGCACCCAGGGCAAGGAAGAGGAAGTATGAGAGTTAGTGAAGAATCCGTATAAGCCAGGCATGGCGTTGGGTAGGCGGGAGTAGCAAAATAGTGAGGTAGAGTGGGGTTGGGGGAATCAGGCGGGGGGAATCAGAAGCTAATATTCAAGGGGAAGAATGGGGAGGTATTTATTGAATTGAAGGTTATTTAAGAAGAGGATTTATGTAAACCGGTGGGGCTGTTGGAGGATCAAGATGGTTTTATTTTTATAGGGGAACATTTGAAGGAGACAGACTATTCTTTTTTTTTTTTTTTTTTTTTTTTTTTGAGAATAACTTACGTTTCTTAGGGGAAGAAGTTTTTACAGAAGTTTGTCTCGGAGTGGATTTGTGTGTGTGTGTGTGTGTGAGTGTGTGTGTGTGTGTGTGTGTGTGTGTGTGTGTGTGTGTGTGTGTGTGTGTGTGTGTGTGTGTGTGTGTGCTGGAGGTGGGTGAGTGGATGCGTGGAGAGGGATATTTGTTAGACGGAAGGGTCCCCTTTTAAGTGGCGGATATTTTTCTAGGGAGGGAAAATTTGTAAGTGAAGAACAGGTTTCTGCTAAGGGAACCAAGATTTTAAACCGAGAGGAGGCTTTCAGGGTAAGTCTGTTCTTTCCTTTGAACAGCTTTGTATGTCAATAATATTTTATAGGATGCTTTAGCTAAAGTAAACAGTTTCTCCCTCCTCATCTCTCTCTCTCTCTCTCTCTCTCTCTCTCTCTCTCTCTCTCTCTCTCTCTCTCTCTCTCTCTCTCTCTCACTTTTTTTTTAAGTAGGACGTGGAATGATGAGTCTGGGGCCTGACAAATGATGCAGTGGAGTTTACCAAAGTAATCTGGCTCGGAGCTGATAAAAAGTTATATACATAGAGATAAATCCAGGAAATTGAAGACCTTGGAGAAAAAAGAGAGGAGAAATGAAAAAACAAATGATTTGAAATTCTTGAGATTGAATCATCATCGTTGTCGTCATCTTCTGCATTACTTAGTTTCATTTATCGGCATTCATTACAGTCATTCCTTACCACTCATCATTCATTCATGATTGTTCATTGTCATCATCAATAACTTTTTTCATCATAATTTGACGTCCTTTATCATCATTACTTATCAGCCATTCATCATTCTTTTATCCACGATGTCATCATCATCATCATCATCATCATCATCCTCTTTTCCTGTCTCTCATATTCCTCCACATCGTCATCGTCGTCATCATCAACAACAACAACACCGTCATGATCCCTGTTTCAACTATTTAGGATTGGGGGGATGAACTGGCAAGCGGGAAAACAGAAAGACACAAGGTAGGAGAACTATCATAAGAGTGTCCAGAGAAAATGGGTCACACTTCCACTTATTCTTTACCCAGGGCTTCGAAAGTATGATGCGTTTTTTCCATTTCCGTCTTGCTTCCTCCAGACGATTTTTATCATTATTATTTTTTTTTGAGGGGGAGAGGGAGGATAAGTCAGAGGGGGGAGATTTTTCAGAGGTGTCGGGTTAGATATAGTTTTCATTGACCCTTTCGCTGCCAGTAGTCTCCCCTACGCTGAATAAAATCGTAAGGTACCTGATTAAACATGGAAATACACGAAATACATCATGGGATTGAGAGACTAAAAGCTCACACTGCCTTTAAACTCCCCATTTACCTCCCCAGTCACCATTACCATTGAGCTGCCAAATAGCTTCACAGTCACTATTATTTCTACCCTGACTGTTATATTCTGTCACCATTATCATTACCTTAGGAGCCATCTTTGTCTTCACGATCCTCAGTCACCATCTCCAATGTCACAGTTATCTTCACATTCACCACTACCATTACCATGCCCATTAGCCTGAACGTCGCCATTATCCTCAAAGCTCTCACTCCTGTTCATGGGGAAGGACCAAAGCTGCTCCTCTTGCCTGGTCAGCGTTTGAGGTGAACGAGAGAGAGAGAGAGACACACACACACACACACACACACACACACACACACACACACACACACACGAGTACCGTAGAGGCGAGACATTCTTTACATCCAGCACTGACCGTCAAAGTGTTCCACGAATCGCCAGCTGTGTGTGTCAACCGTGACGCAGTCTCTGTAGGATTCACCTTGGGACTCTCTCTCTCTCTCTCTCTCTCTCTCTCTCACACACACACACACACACACACACACACACACACACACACACACACACACACACACACACACACACACACACACACACACACACACACACACACACACACACAGGCAATTTCTTGGACAGAGAACTTCCAATCCAGTACCACAAACATGCTTATGTTTTTTATTCATAGTGCTTACGGAAAATCCATGTCATATAAATCAGTCACAATGTTCGTGCAATGTGAATCTCTATCATACATCATTCAGCAAAAACTAATGTTGACATTTGGATGCATTATATATATTCTGTTCGTACATCTCATATTTAAGAAAATAAAACAAATTGATGAATGTGCCATTTATGCACCTTACTATGCCCCCGTCCTTTTGCTGGAATATATACAGAAACATTCATAAGTCTTAATATATTATATAAATTCCCTTACCTAAAAAAAAGCGGAGCATAGGTGACTTCTGGATATTCAAATACTGACGCATTTTGTCTTTGAATCGGAATTCATTAAGAAACATCCTTATTTCCTCACACATATTGTAAGCGTCCATATCGTAAAAAGCATATAGGTAAATGCATATCCTTTGCCGTAGATGTTATGCACTTCTACAGGTTTTTGCTCTCCTTTATATCATTTTTGTAGGAGTGCTGAGTAATAATAAATCAGTGAGCGTTGGTTATATGTTGGCTGAGTTGGGTCCAGGATTGTCAGACTATCCACGGACACACTGCATGATTTTCGATGTGACAACCAAAACAAGACAAGGATATAATGAGGCATCCTAACCCTCGTATATCGGCGGGGAAGCAAAATAATGACAAAGAGGATTAGCCACGGACCCTCTCTCATCTCTCTCTCCTCTCACACCCGCTCCCCTCCTCATCTCCCTCATTTCCCTGATCCTACCTTCCCTCTTCCCCTCATTCATCTCCGCCTTCTGCCCTTTCTGTCTCACCCCTCTTCCTTATCATATCCAGGTTCCTATTACCCTTCCTTCTCTCCTCCCTCAGTCTCATTCTTCTTACCCCACCTCTTCTCCCTATACCTTTCCCTCTCCCCCAGCTCCCTCTCCATCTTCTCCCAAGTTTCACCCCCTCCCCCCCTTTCCTCACATTCCCTGTGTACCACCTCGTTAGGTTGCTCATCACGCTGTTCAGGCAAGAGAAAGGGAGGGCAAGGGACGCCAGAGAAACAACACAGAGACCAGCGATTTTCTGCTTGACTCAGAGCCACATTCTAGATGGCGTTGGGGGCTTCGTAGCACACCTTAATTAGCAGCTTATTCTGAGCTGTACATCTTAACATTTTCTATATTTTTCTGTACGGTTTTAATATCGCCACAGTCCACATCAACAACTTACAAGTGGATTTTGAGATATAACGTATTGAATAAGTGGCTATGTAACAGGTGCTACGTAATAGTCAAGGCTACACATTAAGGCAGGTGCACGATCACGACCAAGAGTTCAACACTTTCCTGCCGGCCGTGGCAAGTGTTACATGAAATATTATTCTGTTATAGCAATATGAAGCGCACACACACACACACACACACACACACACACACAAAATGAAAAGGAAGGATAATCTCCGACGTCATTTCTGATCCCTTCATTGCCAGAGGTTTTCCAAATTTTTAAAAAAATAATAATAATAAAATAAAATAAAGCTGTTTGGCGGTAGCAGGAAAATTTGACATCGTACTGAAGAGAATAACTCTTTTTCCGCTATGGGTCTCCCCGAACTCAACAAAATCGTCTGGATTCAAAGTGCGATGTCAGAAAAGTTAGTGAAATTCACAAAAAATATTTCAAAAATGAAAAGTAAACACCGAAACGATCTGGAAAACACTAAACACTAATACTGAATCATAAACAATGATACGTGATATTGGACACTGTAAATCAGTAACCAATGGGAAATGATACAGATGAACTGAACAGTGAGACTAACTGACAGAAATCAGGAAACAGAAAATATTTCACGATAATCATCGTAATTTGTACAATAACTGAATTTTAAAAAATTCTCAAAAGCAGTAAGTGGAGAAAATAAACCGCAATTAACGACAAAAAGAAAAATTGTCCATAAAAACAGTGAACTGTGAAAATGAACTGCCAGAATAGCTGCCGGAGCAATGAACTCTATCGTAATCTCTGGCTAATGACGTGCAACAAAGTGGGAATGCTTCATCCGTTGACAGAAGGCCTCAATGATGCACAAAAACAATAGCTGGTGCAATACAAAGCCAAAAGCAACGACAGTGGAGGGTGCAATGAACTCAGCTAGGCTAGGGTGGCGTCTTTTTAAATATTCATCTATTTCTCTACTTTATTATTATTACCTTTGGACGATTTAGCTTACCCTTGGAAAGGTCTCTTGTCTGGGAATGGTTGAAGAAGGCGATAATTATTAGCTCCTTTTGTTTGAAAGTCCTCTCCAAAGCTATTTAGAATCGTTTTAAATTAACAGACTCATAGAAACATTATTTAAGTGTGTTTTTTCTAAGCTGAAGGTTTCTAACCCCTCTCAGCCCAGCTGATGGCCAAGCGTAATCAGGTTAGACGGTCGATTGAGTTAGTAACCAAGGAGACTCATTTCTACCTTATGGCTACGGCTAATCGAATTTCACGCCGTCATGACCTAGTATTAAAGTTGTGTAAGAGGAACACTTCGGCCAGATGAGAACAAATTGACTTTAGTAGCCAAGGACACTCAGTGCTTCTTCATAACGAAGGTTCTTCAAATTCCATACAATAACGGTACAGTATTGAAGATATCAGAGGGGCTCAGTTCTATCAAGTGAAAACAAAGCGGCTTTAATTCAGTAACCAACAAGACTGAATTCTACTGCATAACGAAGGCTTCACGAATTCCATGGCGGTTGTGGGAGTGGTCCAGATCGGTCAGGTAAAGACAAATAACGACTGCTAGGGCAATGACCCCTGTTTTTGTCTGTTTCTCGGACTCTTATGCAAAAAAGTGATTTAATATTCTAGAACAACTGACAAATTAGCTCGTGAAATTAGCCACATAAATTATCAAACACAGCGCCTGGTGAAATAATTAAACCACTGATATTGTGTGTGTGCTGTACTTGGTGGCGTCAAATTACTTCACCTTACAATAAATTTTTTGAACTGGGGGATTAGTTATGGCGTTTATTAACCCCTTCGCCACCAGATGTCTCCCTTCTACCTGAGAAAAAATGTCATCTGGAGATAACAAGAATACACTAAAACGTACAGGGACAATAGTATCTACTCCAAGTTTGACGAACACATAGGGGAAAAATCTAATCATCTGAAACACACAGAAATAGAGATGAGGTTTTCATTGTATTTCACCAGTTGTAATTTTTTTTCTTCACATGGACTTGGAGTTTCTTTGATTGTAAATAATAAAACTCGTGAAACTAATGGTAAATGAATTGCCACCCACGCATAACCTCTGTCTCTCATGACAAAGATGAAAAGAAATCAAACAAAAAAAATATTGAAGAGAATGCTAGTGTAGTTAGATCTCTCTCTCTCTCTCTCTCTCTCTCTCTGCCAACCTAGCCAGCCACTGATGACTCGCCTGTATTTTTCATCACTCGCTCTCATCCCTCACCTAGCGTTCTGTTGATTGCCGCGTCCGTGCGACCTTTCTCTCATTTCCTGAGGGTGGAAGGCCAGGCTGGAACAGGAATAGCCATCCATTGCCTTGCTGACGACTCCGAGTAGGTGTTAGGTTCCTGGAAGTGACTTGAAGCTGATATGTTATGGTGCGTCTAAGCCAGTGACGATGGGATGCTAGTCTCGACTTTTCTGGCTCTCTCGATCACTTAATATCACATAGCATAGCATAGCATCTCCCCACACCTTCATATCACATATCACCACATTACATCACATCACACCACATTGTTAAACATCTCACCACACCGCACCACACCACGTTACGCCTTACCACCTCAGATCACACCACTTCGCACCACGTCACACCACGTCCGTTCTCCTATTTTCCTTGCCGTATTTTTCTTTCATCGGTTGCATTAGCTTTCTCATAGCTTATGCGTGGGAAAATGGAAAGCTTCTTCATAGCTCTCATGCCTTCTCTTATCTTCGCCTGAGCTCTTTATATGTTCATGTCTTACATAGCTTTAATTTGGTTAATGTGTGTGAAGGTGGAGAGCTGTTCTAGTTCTCTTAGGCTATCATCCTCTCTCTCTCTCTCTCTCTCTCTCTCTCATATGTTGCTTGCCTCTTATCCCTTTATCCAGGCACTCCATCCCTTCACCTCCTTCATCTTCCTTCATTCCATCCTTAACCCACTTTTCTTTTTTCTTTTTTTTCTCCATCCCTCCATGATTCTCCCACGTTTTCTCTTGAACTCCCAATCTTTCCAGTTTTATAATAGTTTTGTTCAGTTCCACGTGTTTTTATTTTTATTTTCATCCTCTTCTGTCACCCTAATTTCCCGTCGTTCGATCTCCATTCAGATATTACTTTCCTTTTTTCCCTTTTCCTTAAAAAAAAAAATCTCATCCTTCTATTTCGAGATTTTCCCTCTCCACTCTCTCTCTCTCTCTCTCTCTCCTAACATTTCCACCTCACGTCATTATTCAGCCTTAAATGCCATGTGGAAAGGAGTAGCTGATTGAAGTCAAAGAGCTGTGGTCATCTAATTAAGGAAGCCCTCAAAATGTGTGCGGTATATAGTTCATTAGCCAAGATGAATAGACTGGGATTCTTATTGTGCCGCCCTGATAGTGAGGTAAGAAGGGCTGTGTATCCCTCATCATCATCATCACCATCATCATCAACCTCAACAACAGACACAGCATCATCATCATTATCATTAGCATCATCGTCATCATCATCATTATCATCAGCCTCAACAATTAACACAGCATCATCATCATTATCAGTAGCATCGTCGTCATCACCATCATCATCATCGTCATCAACGACAGACACAGCATCATCATCATTATCATCAGCATCATTGTCACCATCATCATCGCCATCGCCATGACCATGAGCATCACCATCACCATCATCATCAGTTTTATTTAGCAACAACATAGTGTATTTTCCACTCATACAATGGATATCAATAAAAAAAAAATAGCTAGTACATTTTTCAGGAACTGAAATCGGTCACTAACGTTCAAATTTAACTTTATTTAGTATATTTGTTCCCTTGTACAATACAGTCTTCAAAAAATAACTCCCGAAGTCAGGTTTAGGATTTTGTTTTGTATTTAATGTAACGTGTGTGAAAGTATCAGACACTGTTGATAGATGTTAATGCCTTAAACCCAAACGATACTGTTAAAGTGAGGAGAAATCTGTCTAACTGAACGGATAAGAGGAGCTCGAGGAGATGATGAATATATTACCCTTCACTTCGATTATGCGTCTATTTTTTTTTCTTTTGCGATTACTAGACTATTTTATTCCCTTAGGAGAGTCTTTTCAAGTAGGAAGTCTAGGTAATTGCTTTTAATATTAGAAATTCTATATAAGTTAAAGTCGTCTGGAGGAGGTAAGAATGAAATAATTAATAACGTCATCCGACTGAGGGGTTAACACTACACTTGCAGCCACTCTAAAAGTATGGGGTAACGACTGAACACAAAAACCCCACTGAACAGAGTAAATGTGAAAGTATCTCAGTTAGGTCTGAGAATAACAGTCACAATACGTGGAAGTATTACAATGAGTATGAGAATAGCCAACAAAATACCGTGACAGATATATACAGGAAACAATTAAAAGGAAATGAGGGCCTCGTCGAGTCACGCATTTTCTTGACGGGCTAATATATCGCCTACTTAGGTAACAAAGTAGCTGCATAAACATGCAGGAGATGATTCGGCCAACCAGCAAGGGTCGTATTTTCGTCGGTAAAAGAAGCTCCATAACGCCTACTCCTGACTGATTTATTTTGCACATTGCCCTTTAGTCTCTCCTTATATAATTTGATGTCCTCGGTCTTCCTCAGCTATATATCAGGTTAACACATCCATACCCACTCCAACACGTAATTCTCTAACGCTACCCCTGCTACACTTATCTACATTTAGAATTACTGTACCTCGCCACACTACACATGGTCGAAATCCGTCGAGAGGTTCAGGCGATATCGCTCCCACAATTATAAACTAAGTTAACCCCATATGACCTTGACCTTTGACCCAATGACCAGACTGACGTAATCAATTCTTCATCTCTTCATACTGCATCACTGAAAAATGTTTGCTTAATGACTGAGTAAAAATAAACATTTCTGTATTATTTAGAAGATCAGTATTTTAAGCTAATATATAATATTTGGATATCTAGGAGAGAATCTGTTTGGTGTGTGTGTATGTGTGTGTGTGTGTGTGTGTGTGTGTGTGTGTGTGTGTGTGTGTGTGTGTGTGTGTGTGTGTGTGTGTGTGTGTGTGTGTGTGTGTGTGTGTGTGTGTGTGTGCGTGTGATAGAATGTTATATCAATTCTTTAAAAATACCAATGAAACCTTCTTCCATGAAATCCATTGCAGAATTATATCCAAAACTTTTCTTAACACAGCAACTTAGTCCAGACACTAAAGAAAAGCTAGAAAGAGCGAATAAGATCCAAAACGAGAAAAGTAGCACGTAAAAATGGAATCCTGTTAAGAGCGTCCAATATGTAATTAAGGACAGAAGAGCATTTCGGCAACTGGAGCCCTTGGGGAGTTTAAGCTGAAAGTGTTTACGAGTTCTGGCCATTACTCTCTCTCTCCCCCACCCCACACCTTTCCTCCCACATTCCCAGTCATCTCATACTCCCAGCTGCCTCACACTCCCTGCCTCACACTCCACATCTACAGTCACTTCACACCCATATCCCTACTTTCTCAACCCATCAACCAACATCCACATCTCCATCCCCCCCACAACCAAACCCCAACATCCACATCTACAAACACCCCCACCCACACCCCTAACCACGCCACACCAATCACCCTGATCATCCCACACTTACGAATACACTTCCCAACAGTCCCACACCTACACACCCCAACTGTCCCACACTCACACCGTTCCTCTTGTCTTCCCTCACCTCCCAGAGCAGCCCTCACACGCTTTTCCTTTTGCTCTTCACTACACTTTTTCCACATTTTTCTCACGCCGTACACGCCCCAGACTCATTTTCTTCTCCTCCTCCCTCAGCTTGTTTCTTCCTTTGCCCTTCTCCCCTCCTCATTCATCCCAGTTTTCCTAAAGTTCTTTCTATCCTTTTTTACTCCATTATCCTTTCTCTTGTTTCCACAGATCCATTTCGCGCCCATCTCACACACCCTGCTCATTCCTTAGTTCGTAGCTTTTACCTCCTACGAGTACATCTTCCCTCCCCACGCACATCTATTTCAGTGCTCTCCCAGTAATTGTACCCTTTCTTTCAGTATTTCCATCCTCACTCAAACTCCCTTCTTTCCTTTTTACATCCACCTTTACCTATGCTCTCTCTCTCTCTCTCTCTCTCTCTCTCTCTCTCTCTCTCTCTCTCTCTCTCTCTCTCTCTTCAGAATTGTTTAAAAACCCTGCCCCACTTTTCCATTATTCAACCAATTACCTTGACATTTGATAGGCTTTTACGCAGGTCATATGCGCTAATAACTTGTGTGTGTGTGTGTGTGTGTGTGTGTGTGTGTGTGTGTGTGTGTGTGTGTGTGTGTGTGTGTGTGTGTGTGTGTGTGTGTGTGTGTGTGTGTGTGTGTGTGTGGGCAGTTGACAGCAGAATAATAACGCGACCTATATTTGAAAACGGTGGTATCTGTGTAATCAGTCTGGCCAAAGCTATACCACAAAGAGCTACAAATAAGCCCAAAAATAAACACACACACACACACACACACACACACACACACACACACACACACACAGAAAGGCCGCCTCATTCATAGACATACAAGCATGAAAATCTCTCTCTCTCTCTCTCTCTCTCTCTCTCTCTCTCTCTCTCTCTCTCTCTCTCTCTCTCACACACACACACACACACACACACACACACACACACACACACACACACACACACACACACACTAAATTTCCTGATGGCTGAGTAATTAGTTTTAATTAAATGTCGGTCACTTGAAGGAGGATTCTGTGTGACCGGGGAGAAGACATAAAAGTAAATGTAATGGTGTGTACTTTCCTGAATTACCAAACATTTTCATACCGGTTGAGGATCCCTATGCGAGGTACACAAATGCCCTCTCTCACACCCAGTTCACCAGACCACATTTCCAGTTACACTTTCACCCCAGACGATCCAAACCATTCTGCACTGGTGCGCCTTGAGTCGTATCCAGGATCCCTCTCTCACTCGCACATTTTGCACCGTAAACAGGAAACGTTTCCAAATACAATTCACACCCTACCCTCAGAAACCCTTCCTTGCCTACACTCTACCTCCTCCTCATCCATGCATATCTGTATAGCATGGGAGAGCATTACAGACAAGGCGCTTATTTTCCTTGACTTATGTTCTCTAGCTTCCCAAAAGAGTGGTTTACAGTAGAGAAAGAGTTAATGAAGGATGCACCTAACTCCTCTAGTTCGCATAGCCTGAGATAAAGATAATTGTTAAAAGTCGCAACAGCGAAGTAATTAATACGGTATCGGGGTTGAGTGGTTAAGGACAACATGCACATAGGAATTTCCTTATATATGGTAAAGCATAATTCGAAGGATTACTAAATTTTCTCTGCCTGTAGTGAGGTGTGTGTGTGTGTGTGTGTGTGTGTGTGTGTGTGTGTGTGTGTGTGTGTGTGTGTGAGAGAGAGAGAGAGAGAGAGGGGAGTTTACTTGCAAGATGATAAAAAAAAAAATCACGTAGGCATTTCTTGCTAAACACAGAAAGCACCATTTTTCTGAGGCTTACTGTCCTGTCCATAGGTGACATGTGGTGAGTGTGGGAGTGACTGATTGATGAGGAGACGTGGTGAAGGTGAGGCCAATGATATATCCGGGGTGTGGGTGGACTGTAGGCTCATGTGTGTGTGTGTGTGTGTGTGTGTGTGTGTGTGTGTGTGTGTGTGTGTGTGTGTGTGTGTGTGTGTGTGTGTGTGTGTGTGTGTGTGTGTGTGTGTGTGTGTGTATGTTTGTGTGTGTGTGGTGGAGAGGCCCATTCCAGGGCGTGAGTGGATTGGAATTGTGGCTGTGAAATTGATTACCTCTCTCGTGTGTGTACTGTGGTTTGGTGGACGGTGAGAGGGAGAGAGAGAGAGAGAGAGAGAGAGAGAGGAGAAGGCAAAAACGAATGGGATGAATGGAAGTGAAGAGAAAATATGATGTAAAATACCTCAACATCCTTTTCCACATTAACACTTGGTAGATACTCGTATACCTTTACTCTTTTTGCATTCTAGGGAGCGACTCTGGTAGAGATCCTGGCATGAGTGTGGTCTAGAAGGGGTGAAATACTATCTGTGTTATTTTAGACGCTTCAGCCTTGAGGGAAGGGTTGATGCAGTGGGGCGTGGGTGGTAAGGGTGAAGGTGAGCGGCGTGTTATTTCCGAAGGAGTGAAAGGCCGACGTTGCTCTATCCAGTGTTGATGGAGATAAACCATTATTTCATTAGCCCGCTCGTCTGTCCTCTGATTGATGGTCTAGGGAGCCAGTGCTGACCCTGTGTGTGTGTGTGTGTGTGTGTGTGTGTGTGTGTGTGTGTGTGTGTGAGAGAGAGAGAGAGAGAGAGAGAGAGAGAGAGAGAGAGAGACAGAGAGAGAATTGACGAGTGGGAGTGAGAGGAGTAGGAGGAGGTTGTAGGGAGAAAGATATTGGACAAAGTCTCTTCCCTTCTGGTTCCAGGAAATACTATGTAGTTAAATGAGGGAAACACGTAGTCAGAACTCAGTTTTATTTGACCAGTCTTATACTATTGCTTAAAATTAAAGCGCCGACACTGAACTTTCAAGACCAGATGTTTAAAAGATATTGGTTAAGTGGGTGGGAGAGAGTTGTAACCTTGCACTCACGTAATGACTATAGTTTACACCCAAAGTGACATGGAATATTCAAGGCCAGATATATATATATTTCGAAATGGCTGTTAGGTAAGAAGGAGGTGACTATCTGCACGCACATACCTTCACATACACACTCATCTACACAAGCTCGTGCGCACACCTACAGAGATCGGCTGCCCACATACAGCTCCTCTTAACTGGGTGGAGTTAAAAGCTTTTCGTTTCATTAACTCCTCCTCTGAATGACTCCCTTCAACCTCTGTCTCTTTGCAGCACTGTTGCATTTTTATCTCTTTTTCTTTTTTTCTCTCTCTCTACCTCAGTGGTCACTGGTCTTCTGAACTGTCTGCTTGCATCACCCCCTCCATGAAGGTGGGAGTGCTGCACCCGTCTGGTAACAAACTCACGTACATTCTCTGTCCTACTTGCTAATGCAAGAGTTAATTGATACTCCCAGTCCTTCATGTATGCCACAGGTCAACTTTGGAATTGTCTTCCTCTGTCTGTTTTTCATTCTTCATTTGATCTCTAGTCTTTTAAACTCAATGTTTCTAGGCATCTCGAAATAAACGGTCTTTAATCCTATTTGTTGCTGTTTTTCCTTAGAAAGAGCAGTCTTGTGGTTTTTTTGCCTTGGTTCCTTCTTTCTTGCATCAAAAAGGCAGTAAAAAGCAAGTTGAAAATACTGACCAGAATCCGTAACATCTGTATAACCCATGTTGACCTGATGCAGAGACCATTAAAACTGCATTATGAGGTGATTTCCGGGCTCAGCTTATCAGTTCATAAACTTTCCACCGCTAAAAGCCTTTGTTTTACTGTCAAACCCAACCATTAACTGAAAATCCTGTTAGCATGGACATTAACGTAATTCTCCAGTAATAAATGATTTTTTTTGTATGGCTTTTTCTTTATAAACTGTCTTTCATGACAGCTTCTCCCAAGTATGCTATATCATTTTCTATCATTATTACAGTGCGGTTTTTAAAGTACACAGTAAGCGATCTGAATACGTGTGACACTTGCATTTTTTAACAGATGGAAAAAATAATATCATGCTGCATTTTAATTGCATGAATACGAAACACTATCCAAATATTCTAAGTAATTGCTGGGCGGCGAATATCGTGTGACAGTGTTTTGAGTAATTTTTTACTGTCTCGTTATTTATTTTAATGAAGTATATCCAAAATTAGACCTGGAACTGTATACATTTAATTTTTTTTTTCTAAACGCTGTCGCCTGCTTTTAGGAATTACCTCTTGTAGCGAAGGGGTCAGTCTCCTCTGATCCCTCCACTGCAGATCTTCCCTAAGTTAAGTAAAATCGACTGGCATTAGCAAGAATAAAAAGATTACGACGTTATCGTAGTGAGCAGGTTAACCTTTACGGAGTAATGGCATTATTTCTGTATTATACTTGCCACCATCAGATTATCTTGCTTTGCTTTGGAAAGACATCTCGTTGTGAAGGGCTTAGCAATAACAGCCATTAATGCTCTCAGTGCGTGACGCCTTCCTTATTTATGTTTATATTCAACTTGAGACCCATCCTGGCCGTGGAATTAACTTCTTCAATCCGGTGACGTATTTTTCCCCCTATCTGCAGAGGATTTTGATCACCATGGGAGAGACACGAACTCCTTCAATACTACGTGATTTCCCAAAGTGAAAAACTCGTTTGGTAGAAGCTAGAATAGACGAAACTAATATGACATCGTAGTGAAAGGATTAACTATACCAAGCACGTTCAACTCCACTCTGTCTCGCCTGCATACCATCTCTCTGGGTAGCTCCACATGCACATCTCACATAATTCTTCCCGCCTGCTGACAGGGGTAACATCTCTCCGTGCAGCATTGCCCACGCAACTCTCCCATACGTCAGAGTCAGCAGCAGCACACTATCATCCAGGAATCTCCACATCTCTCTCCCATACGTCACAGCACAGAAGACCATCGTCCAGGCATCTCTTTACTTCTCTCTCTAGAAGTCCACGTCTCACCCTTGCAAATTAAAGATACCAACGATACATGATTAATAAGGACAAAATTTATTACTCTCCTTGCAGCGTTGTCTGCTTCCCTCTCCAATACGTCAGAGTTAGTAGCAGTACACTATTGTGCAGGAATCTCTCTGCTAAAAGCCTTGTAACTTTGTCCACTTCTTTCCGTACCTTAGAGTTACTAGCAACACACTGTTCATGCAGGAATCTCTTCATTTCTATCCATATGAGATCAACTTTCTCTCTCAAACGTTAGTTTTCAGCAATACACAGTGATGCAGTAATGCCTTAGCTGCAGTTCACTATATACTTCTGTACTTCTAAATACACGTCTGTCTCCCATACGTCGCAGTTATTAACAGCATACCACCATGCAGGAATATCTTCACACCCTTACTTGTCGCCCAAGCCACGTTTCGCTCTGGTAAGTCAGGGCTCCCAGCAATACATTTTCCTGCGGATCGTTGAGCCGCCAAGAAAATTACAAACTGGCTCACTTGAGTTGGTGCAGGTCTTAGACAAAGCTAGTACCCCTTTGTCCTTGTTCATGCAGCCGTACAGATATTAGAGACCTGGGTGTAAATCGGCTATTTAAGATGCTGTTCTGTGAGGAAGATTAAACCTGAGCAAAATTTTACTAAACGCCATAATATGTTCTGGTAATCGATAAGTATAAATGTAAGCATTCCTCCTATTTACTTTCGTCTCTTCAACACCGCACTCGTCTCACTTGGTGGTTTTCGTCTTAGCTTATTTCCCATAGCTCAGTGGCATAATATGATAATGCTATGACTCTACTGTCTTCCCATAGCACATCAGCGTGACTAGTACCATATTCTAGTGTTCATCGGATGTTACAACTTCACTGAATATGGAGAGATTGCAATTTTAGGCCTGGGGGGGGATTTAGTCCTGATCAAAGTAGCATGTCGCCTATATCCAGAAATCTGTTGCTTTGCAGAACAGGGTTTTATTTAAGTTGATGCTTAGAGTTCATTCGTTTGACTCCGCCTCGTTATGCGAGAGTTGGGTTGTAAATGAAACTATTGCAGCCTGTGTTGAGAATGAAAGTTGGCAGGCCCTCTCATATGCCATTCAGTGAGCATGTTATGGGCCATAACTGCACACCGGGAGCCGTGCTCAGCCAGGGAGAGCACAACAAGCCTTCACTCACTATTTACTCGGCCAGTTAGTGCAAAACAAGGCTTCACTCAGTACTTATCTACCCAAGGAGTGCATAGTAAGCCTTCACTCACTACTTATCTACCCCGGGAGTGAAGAGTAAGCCTTTACTCATTACTTATCGGCCCGAGGATTGCACAGCAAACCTTCGCTCAGTAATTATTCAGTTAAGGATTGCACAGCAAGCCTTCACTCAGTATTTACTCAGTCTGTGCTGACAAACATCTATAAACGGAATTAATTGTCGGGCCTCGGTGCCTTGTTACGGGGCTTTTGTGTGCCGGGGGCGGCGGTGAGGGGAAGGGTGGGGTACAGGTGAGAAGGGAGGGGAAGGGGGTGAGAGAGAGGGGGGGGGAGATTTGAGGAGTGAGGAATGGAGTGAGAGGAGGAAGAGGTGAGGGATGGAAGAGATGAGAGGGGAGGAGAGGGTGAGAGAGGTGGGTGGGAGGGAGTGAGAGCGATGAATGAAAGGATGGGAGAGAGAAGGGTCCGACAATGTTCCTTGCTGTTTGTTCTACTCAGAAATTTTTTGACTGCTACCTGAATGGCTGTAGTGCCTATGCATTTAAACTATATTAGAATGAGAAACTGGTTATGTGTTACATAAAGATTAGTTAATGAATATAGATGAATCGGTAGACATGGACCGACAGACAGGTAACTGTATGGTTATTTGACTTGCTTTCACAGCCAATTAATTCATCCCTCGATCCTCCCGTGGGTTATCATTTCTATCTGGCCATCAGTTCCCTGGCCAGGCGCCCCAGACCTCATCCGGGGGTGGCTCTCATAAAAAGTTATCTGTGTCTGATATTTCCCAGCTCTTATTTTTGGTTCTTTTTTTCACTATTTTAGCGTATTACCGCATGTCGCTTCCTCGTTTCCGCTGCTGGTGTATGCTTCCTTAAACATTACTTTGCCTTCATTAATACTCTTTTTTCCCATGCTTATATATTCATCCATAATCTTTCCTCGATAATTTTCTGTCCATGATTTCATTTGCTTTTCGTATTTTCTCATTCCGTGCTTTCATACTGTCAAAATTTTCCTCTCATACTTTTACGAGTATATTCGTTTCCTCCAGCTTAAATGCAAATCGATTGCTATTAGTATTTAGGAGTAACTAGAACTAAATAAGGACTTTCATTCTATCCATCTAGCTATCTAATCTGTCCATCCATCTATCTATTCTCTACCTGTCATCTATTTATCCATCTTCATCTATCCATCATCTCTATTTGTCTATATATCTGTATCTATATTCTATCTATCATCAATCGATCTGTCTCTAATCTATCATTTATCTGGCTGTCTATTTACTTATATACCTATCTAAATAAGCAGGCCTGTCAAAAATAGCGTTCCACTCCACACATTCAGACGGCCATCCCTCGCATATTCTGGCTCATCGTCGCCTTGCCGCTCTAAAGTGAATTACCGAAAGACTTTTAGCTCCGGCCCTGACCCTCTCCTTGCCCCCCTCGCTTCTCTTCCTCGCGCTTCTCTGCAAATTGGGTGGATCTGAACTAATTGGCGGGGTTTAGCGAGCAAATCCGGCCAGAGGGTAGGCAGTGGCGGCGGTGGTGGCGGTGATGGGAGGGGGGGAACGTGGAGCTAGGTGTAGGGAGGGGGGCGGTGTAGAGGGATTTGTGTTTCATTGTGTTTCAGGTGTAGTGTGTGGCGAGTACTGTATGCATGTATTTGTGAGTTGTGGGTAGGAGAATAGAGGATGTAGAAGCCGTTTTGTGTGTGTGTGTGTGTGTGTGTGTGTGTGTGTGTGTGTGTGTGTGTGTGTGTGTGTGTGTGTGGAGGCATGGACTGGATGTGTATGTAGATGCATAAAGAGGGGATGGTAAATGAATTGGACAAGGGATTATGCTTGTGTGTGTGTGTGTGTGTGTGTGTGTGTGTGTGTGTGTGAGTGTGGGGAACGAGAGAAAGATGTGACCGTAAGCTATAATGCCATTAGGTTTAGAGACTTACCGCATCTCTTCCTGAGTTAATTGTGACACATGTTTCACCTAAGTTTTCCTATCTCTAATTTCACATGTTTCATTTCAACTCACTTGCACCTTTGACATAGATGTGAATATAAATCCCTTCGATATTGTGACGACTTTAACTGATCTATCTGCCCATCTATCTATTTTTGTTTCTTCGATATGATGGGTCAGGAAGGAAAGTAACGGACAAGCCCAATGGGTGACGCAAACGTAGTGGAAAATAGACCAACAATATTGACTGTTTCTATGATGATTTTTGGCATGAAGGGGCGCGAGCGGGAATTTTAGAGCTGAGAGAAATTGCCGTGAACGATAAGCGGCACCTGAATGAAAGAATCCAGTTAATGTTTTGATGGCAGTCATTCTGTGCCCGTGCGAGGGGAGAGGGGAGGGGAACGCGTTGTAAATGTATGCTTGTATGTGTTTATATTATGCTTGTGTTGTTTGTATGTATCTGTGTATGGATATTTGTGCTGTGAGTCTTTCTGCTTGCCTATATAGGCTTGGGTGTGCTTGTATGTGTTCATGTTTGTTAATGTATGTTTGTCTTTGTATATATTTGTGTATGCCACCTATTGTATGTACTCGTATGCATGTGTTTATGTATATGTATTTGCACACACGTTCTCTCTCTCTCTCTCTCTCTCTCTCTCTCTCTCTCCCTTCCACAGAATTCTTTTACTCTCACTGCACGAGTGTTCTGGTTGTTATAGCTACTACGAGCTCCTTTGTGCATGGTCCGGCCTTACCCTGCTACTCTCGACAAAATTTCCTTGGCAAAATTGGGTTCACTGGACTAAAGAAATTCCAGTCGTACTCTTACACTTGATGTTCTGGTGCGCTGTTTCCGTATTCGACATGATTAACCTTTTTACTTAGCTGCATAATAGTAGAAGTAGTTCTAGTAGTAGCAGTTGTAGTAGTAGTAGTGGTGGTGGTGGTGGTGGTGGTAGTGGTACAGTAATAGTAGTAGTAGTAGTAGTAGCAGTAGTAGTTGCAGTAGTAATAATAGTTGGATTTATAGTCCCAGGTTCATCTGAATGGTATCTCAGTGGACTCCAGGCTTAATTTGCCCCTCTCTTGCATTCCACTATCTTCCTTTTTAGGGGATAGGGAAGGAGATGAGAGAAGCTTATATAACCGAACAGTGGTGCCACCCAGATATATCAGTGTCACCACGTGGAGGCGTCTCTCTCTCCATCAGTATGTTGATTGATAGCTTGCAGAAGTAATTAATCAGATGCTCTTTTATGTCAATTTCTTCTATGTCAATATATTTCATAACTTCCACATACTTTTGAACGAAGCTACAGTATGATACAGGAATATAAACCACTGGTTGGGAAAAAAGGGGAGGGAGGAGAATGATGATGATGGTGGTGGAAATGATGGTGATAGGTCTCTGAAGCCCTCCACCTGAGCCTCAAAAGACAGTGAGAGGCCAGGAGAGAGTCCCATGTCCAAGAGAACTCCCACGCCCACAAGACCAGGCCCCAGTACGATGGCCCCATTCAACTCGGGTGCCTGTACCTCCTTATCTCGCCCACCCCATTACCAACACTCGGCTCACCCCCATTCCTCTGGGTACCTATTGTGCTCCCCACCTTTTTACATTTCCCTTACCAGCAGGTTTTTGTTTCGTGTGTGTGTGTGTGTGTGTGTGTATCGTTTTCCTTGTATCAGTGTGCTTGCGTACGTGCTCCTTTCGGTGCGCCAGGGTGTACGAAAAAAAAAAAAAAACTCATTCTGTTTTCTCGATCCTAAGGTCATACAAAAACATAGCGATGGTGTTAGTGAGAGTGCCAGGCTTCTCGCTTTGATGCTTTGTTATGAACCGTGACTACATTCGAATTTTGTTCTATTCCTGCATAGCGATGAAAGAAAAACATGCGATATATGAAGGGACGGTAAATAGTTTTTTTTTTTTTACTGTGTATGAGAAAGAGAGAGAGAGAGAGAGAGAGAGAGAGAGATTTACTCCCGTCTCACGCCACAGCTATCTATCTTCTTTGCAGTGGAGAGAAAACTGTTTCATAGGGATCTTTTTGTCTTTCTATTGCCCAATTCAGTATCAAGTGAGGGTCGGCATCGAAGATAGCATCTCCAGTCGTTACTGACAATATTTATCCCTTTGAGTACTGGAGAGGGACGCCTTCATGTGGTGGAACTGATATAAGCAGCGGACTCATTGACTGGATATATAAGCGTCTCTCTCCTACTTCCTTATCTCCCGAAAGGAGGATGGTGAACAGCAGAGGGGGCAGAGTAAGCCTGCAGTTCATGGGGTTGGCGTCTCAGATGAGCCTGGGGTTGCAACAATAACTACTACTATACAATAACCCCCTTGTATTAGAGTGATGCATTGTTAGTTTATTCTTGCTGCTGCCAGACGATTTTATTCAACTGAAAGAAAACTTCCTTTGTATGGGGTTCATTAAGGCTATAACTAACCCATCCAGGTCTAATTCAATCCTAAGCAGAGTAATATCGTCACGGTATGACAAAAATAACATGAAAAAGAGTACTCAGGCTTGTTTGCTTTTTATGTGAGGAGTCCTCTTACAGATAGCATCACATTCCCTCATATGCCGTTATTTGCTACCCTGCTTCTACCCTTCTTTTGAGGCGCCTTTTTTTTCCTACTCTTGACTTTGCTGTCCTTTCTTAGAATGTTTTTGTGTCTTTCAGTCTTGCGTATGTCCAGTATATATCATATTTTAAGCACATAATTTCGATGCTTTCACATTCCAGCACGGTCAAACCTCACTCCAGCTAATGTCGCTATCTTAGCCTGTTAATATATTAGCCCCTTATCATTCTTTTATTTATGCAATGCACGTGAAAATGCCTAAGATCCCACTCTGGAATTAGAAATATGTGGAAAGATTGTTGCAGTTTCCGTCCGTTTTCACTTGATCACGTTTGTAGCTTCAGGATTTTCAAAGCGGGTGTCATTCTGTGATCTCTCGTTTTCTAGTATTTTCAGTTCACTTTTGCCGTGTTACGCAAAAACGCAACTGAACACAGTACGTATTTTTTCCACTCCGAATTTGTAGTAATCCCTGGGAACGCACGCGAAAGTTACAACTTTATATCGTGTTATTGCAGCTTGTAACCGAATTTGATGCAGGTGTACGCACAGACTGAAAATATATCAGAATTCCCACATCCCCATGTCAGTTCGATTTGACACGCTGCTTCGTCACATTCTAATCTATCATTGTTTGTATCCAATATTCGAGGGCGACGTTGACACCCCGTCGAACAACCCAGAGGAATTGTGATATATCGTTGCAAAAATATTGCGCGCGTGACAACATATGCTGGATATAGCACCGAATTCTTTATCTCCTCCACTCGCCCTCTCGTCCAGTCTGCTACACGCGTGCACACACAGACAAAACTATCACACGCACAAATGCATACGTGTAAGCTTTTGCATGTACAAACTAACAAGCACATGCCCACGCACGCGGTTCAGCACACACGCCCTGACCCGTCTGTTTGTTCGAGTGCGGTGCAAATATTTCAGCACCTCTGTCGAAGAAATTCTGCCTCTCTTCCGACTTGAATGCCGTCAACAAAGTTTTTTTTAAATATAATATTGGGAAAGGGATGTTACGTAAACAGTGCAATACGTTTCGCTAGAGCAACATTTACATGGCACATATAGGCCAAGTCGGATTTCACTTCTAGTATATTTCATTACATAAAATAAATAAATAGTGGTTTTATGGGATGCCTCAAATCACACAGCTACATGTGACCACTTCAGACCGAAAAGTAATTCTCATGATTTTTCCTACTTCCGGTAGATTTTATTCCACTCAGGACAAACCTCCAATGGTAGACGTTAATGAAAACTGTACCAGACTCCGCCAAATCAAAGTCTCACCAAAGCTGATTGAAAAAAAAAAATCTAGTGGTAAAAATAATAGAGCGTAAAATACGTAATCGGAGAGAAGTGGTTGAGTACAAAGTATCTCACATGAAGATGGGTTCTCGAATATAAACATTTTGCGCCCCCCTCCCCCCATCACAATAGTTTATCTGACCGTGAACATCGACTACAGTTTCCCTCTCCCGAAGGCCCTGCAGTCTTCTTAAGCGCGACAGACAGTTTAATACACAGTCACATGTCACTGCCTGGGTGTTTTTGTGATGCGTCGGTAGATTTTTTCCTGTTGTACCGGAATTCAAATCATCAAGCTGTTCTCTGCCTTGGCGTTGGTATTAATCTCTAGTTATTTAGGTCAGCTGTTTACTTCGATACATCGGGACCACCAGCTTTCTACCATCTTATTCGCGTCACTCCCACGACATATTTTTATTATACAATATTCTTGTTGCTTCAGGCGATTTTATTTTTTATTTGAAGGGACAGTTGTAACTAGAGGCATGATGTATAGCTTCATACCTCCTTCAGTATCAGTAGCTACTCATAAACTTAATATAATTGTCTGTTGATGTCGAAAACGAAATGCCATCGGACTGAATGGATTAAACGCAAAATTGTTAACCTTCCACCAGCTGAAAGTGAGTCATACAAACCTAAGAGTGTTAATATTTTCACCATTAACACTCTTATGGTCGGGGCAACTCTAGCAGCCTGTTCTCGTCCATGTCAGACGGTTTTAATTGGTTGAAAGTGATTCATAGGAACCCGAGAGTTAATCGCTGCTGATGTACACTGTTTGGTAGAAATACGTAGGCAAACACAGGGATTATTTTTACTTACAGAGACGATGTATCAAACAGCACAGAGAAAGTTTAAACCACTTTTATGAGAAACATAGAATTATATTAAATATTGTCATTCTCTCCCTTCCACGAAAATTGCCGAATGTGTAAAAATGCAGAGAATTAGAAAATGTATTGTGACTAAAATTAAATACCGCAGTTTATTTTCATTTCAAGTTCTCAGCGGGGGAACGCAAAAGAAGTTACATTTCTTTGGCAAACAGAGTTTGCAGACTTAATCAGGGTAAGTACGCTGCACAAAATTGCGGTTTTTCTTGTTTCCTGAGAGGGTTTACAATAAGATTTGCGATTTGAAGGGACAGACAGATAGATAAACACATAGATAGATAGGTAATAATTTTAATCATTTATGTTGATATTATCATACATTTTTCTACAACAATTTCCAGCATCCTATTCTACATTTTATAGTAGTCTGGTTTTACACACACACACACACACACACACACACACACACGGAATAAGTATAGGTAGTCGATGCCTGGGTAAAAACAAAGATTATAGTGTATTGCCTGAGAAAGCTGTCTTCTATGCCTGTGTGATATTTGGTTTGACTAAAAGTCTAATATATGAGTGTAGTGACATAGAAAATCCATGGCTACTTGAAATGGAAGGCTGAAGAGCGTAAAAACAAAAACAAAAAAACAAAAAAAATCCTAGAACTGAGAGTTTCGATGATGATAGTGGTATAACAAACGCAAAAATGTAGTAGACGCAGGAGCTTCAGGATCCTTCGGTGACAGCCTTGGTTTGAAGCGGTACTGGGGGAGTGATTTTGTGTGGAGTGGTGTGGTGTGGTATGGTGTGATGTAGCTTCGCAAAAGCCGCTAGAGCCAATGACTGAGTCAGCCCTGGTCTGGAAAACAAACATGAAACTAAAAAAAGGAAAAACATTCTGTACATCAAACACTGTCTTGGCGTAATAAACCGATGTACAATGCATCATTTATGAACGACGACATCATTTTCATTCTCTCTACATCCAGATTACAGTATTTTATTCAGATTAGGAAACGTCTCCGGTATTCAAATGGTTAAACAGGCGCCATTAACTCTTTCAGTACTACGATATCTTGCTTTTAGTTTGTTCTTTTCATTCGCAGATGCGAAATATAAAGTATACAATAAATACTACAGTCAGATACAGTAACTGCAGATCTACATATAATGTACATACAGTAGCTATCCAGTTTAGAAACAGCAATAAAATATACAGTGGGTACAATATTGGCTGGATCCAATACCACTCCATTGGATACATCCCTCCCTCCCTCCCTCTCTTCTCCATTCCCTCCTACCCTCCCTCCCTCGCTTACTCGCTCCCAGTTTCCCTCTCCCTCCCCCCTCCCTCCATCCCAGATTCCCCTCCCTCTCTCACAGATTTTTTCCTTCCCTCCCACCATCCTTTCTTCCCTCGCTTCCAAATTCCCTCCCTCCCTTCCTCTCCCCCTCCCCCCCAGATTCTCCCCCTTTTCCTGATCCTTGTCCAAATTACGGGACTGAATTTGTTAAGCACTTTTCATGGTCATTGCAAAGGGTGTGTTGTATGTGTCGGTTGCAGAGGCTGTCATGTACAGTCGGATCTATACCCTTTTTACTCTAACTTGACCTAAACTTCCCTTCTCTCCATTATGAGTGCTGAGTTGTAACTGTTGATTAACACTAGAATTTGATACTAGTCACGAAGAGGTGGTATGGAAAGGATGAGTAGCCGTAGTAGCTAGGACGGAAATCTGGGCCAGCTTAAAATGGAAAGAGCATAATAGCACATTCGGACCTTCACGATTGTACAGTACACCCGTAAGTTACTTACACTCCAGTGACTTTTTTTTTTTTTTTTTTAATTTCTCGCTCTCAAAACGGTTATACTTAGCGTAAGGGAGACTTTTCGAGGAGGAGGGAACAGCAGATCAGGTAATCTTATTTAACTCTTCCACTGAGAGAGGTTTTCGCCAAGATAAACGCAATCGTGTGGTAATAGTAGGAATAAATACTAAAACGTGTTCCTAGTGAAAAGGTTAATCCTCTTATGATAGGGAACAACTCTTGTGTATTTTTCGTTCAATGGTAAAAATTATTAATCAGCAGGGTGAGTTATGCGAGGCTAAGAGTGTGTGGCTAATTTTATCATTAACCTTCTCATGGTTGAAATAGCTCTAGTACTTATTCAAGTTAACAGAAGAGGATGGTGTTCAGCTGAGAGTGTCAGTGGAGCCTGCGAGCGTTAGGCCATTAATTTAGGAGGCCCTCATTTACCCCCATAGCAAGGGCGGGATATTGTTTTGATTATGTTTGCTTGTTGGTTGGTTTGTGTGTGTGTGTGTGTGTGTGTGTGTGTGTGTGTGTGTGTGTGTGTGTGTGAAAAGTAAGACAAAATGCAAGAGCAATGGAGGTTTCATGCATAGTGGTTGCCATATTTGGATGGAAAGTGTGAAGGATTACGGGATGAATGAGATGAAAATGGTCTGGATGAGGGTGAAGGATGGCATAGAGATGTGGTCGTTCGTGTGTGTGTGTGTGTGTGTGTGTGTGTGTGTGTGAGAGAGAGAGAGAGAGAGAGAGAGAGAGAGAGAGAGAGAGCACCTCTTTCATAAAACTCTTTGATCGACGCCTCGCACGGGTGGAGGTTTGCTGGCGCGAGATTTATAACCGGCCATTATCCATAAGGAGATGGAAAACGCCTGCTTAGAGAGGTGCTGTTGCCTTTTTACGGGGCGCTAGCAGGACGGAGGGGAGGGGTGTGCTAGGAGGGGTAGAAGGGGGACGAAGGAAGAAAAAAGGAGTTAAGGAGGGTGGGGGGGGGGAAGGAGAACAAGGTAAGAAGAGGGAAATGAACGAGTGAAGTGTGGGGCAAGAGGTGGGGACCAGGAGAGGGGAGGGGAATGATGGAGGGGAGGGGAGGCTGGAGAGGAACCAGGGAAGACTAGGGGAGTGAAGGAGGGGATCTGGGGGCAGGATGGTAGAGGGGAAGGGAGGAGGAGGAGAGCGGGGAGGAAAGGAAGAGGTTGCTGAAGAAAGTGAGGTACAAGAAAATGCTATGAGTATAATGGAGGGAAATTCCGGGGAGGTGTCAGAGGCAAAAATCGCGCCGAGGGTTTTGTGCAACTTCGCCAGGGTGAAAAGAAGAACCGGAGTCGTATTTATGAAGAATCCTAAGCAGCTAGTGTGATTAAAACATCCTCTTAGCTATCATGGGAGATCATTTAGTTTTTCGTACTGTTTTGTTGCTTAACTGTTGAGTCTAAAAGGTTTGTGAAGTGTATGGAAGCAGAGAGAGTCGAGAGAAGCGTACACACGAGGAATTTCATATAGAACCTAAGGCTATGAGGGTCTGTGAATACGGTTTTAGGAGTTTGGTGGGGTGGTGGGTGGAAAAGCTTTAATGGAAGGAGGGTTTGAGAAAGTTGGAGTGCCGAGTTCAGCTGGTGAATGTGACGTTAAGGTGTGTGTTTCTCTCTTTCTCTCTTTCATGCTCTCTCTCTCTCTCTCTCTCTCTCTCTCTCTCTCTCTCTCTCTCTCTCTCTCTCTCTCTCTCTCTCTCAACCCATGTGTATAAACTCTGCCCCCTCCCCAGTTCTTTACAAAAAAACATAAAACTGTTTTGCAACCCCTGACTTAAGATCCCGTGTGAGGTGTAGTAATGGAAGGGTGCATTGTGTTACAGTCGGGGAAAAAGTTGGCTCTTATTTCGAGTCTTCTCCCCTAAACTTTACTTTGCTGGGTAATATTCGTAAGCTGAGAGGGTCTTGCTAAGTATCTCAGCCTGTAGATGATGCTTTTTAGATTTTTTGTCGGGAAAGAAAATAAAGAACAGGCAGTATATTCTAAAATGCAGTGGAATAGAGAACAAATATTTATCCCCAACTGCACAATGTATAAAGGGGTTGAGGTGGATGATATACTAGTAAGTGCCAAGTGAGGTTACGGGGAACTACAACACAACATATGTAAATAAAAGTGAATTGAAAAGTGAAAAGTTATGAGTTGCTGGCGAAGGTGTGATTTTGGCATTATCACGTTATTTATGCAAGTTAACCTCTTCTTTACGATGACGAGGAGTAATATAGATGAATAACAAATTAATGTATGAATAAAAGTCTGGTAAATGAGCACGCCAACCATCCACGCACTGGATGTAGTGCTGCCTTTACCTGATTCTGCACTGAGTGACAGGCCAAATGGTTCCCTGTAAAGCAGGAAGCCATTTACTAAGTTCGGTGGCAACCATATAACCAAATGATCCCTGGTGGTTTGGTGAGTTAAAGGCCTCCAGCAGGACTGAGCCAGTAAAGGTTTATCGCTGAGGATTATTCGGGAGTTTAGTGTTCACATAATGCCATGCAAGGGCGAATGAGATTGATCACCCTCACTTTAATTGTCTAGACTCATTAGCCTAGCCCCAGTCTCCTACGCTCCTGATGGGGCAAAAAAGGACTGAATAATGCAAAGGTAGAACAGGAAAATGGGTGAAGATGTCATGATGCAAGCAATGTTTTGGTAGCAAGTTACTGGCGATTAGGTTATTAAAGTAAGAAATGTTGCAGAGGTACTATAAAAATAATTTATGTCAGTGAGACTGACTAAGTATTGAGATGAAAATTTGCTGTAGAGAAAATTACGTATGCGGATGTTGCAAGGAAGATATCACCTGCCCAATAAGCCAGCAGGAAAGTCTTATTACTCTTGAAAATTACCACTCAGACCCTGATTGTGTCTTTAGCGGTGAATAAAACTCCAGTATAAGATGTCTAGCATTCCCAGCACGTCAGCACCACCACTCACCCCTCCCCTCCATCCTTTCTCTCTCTCTCTCTCTCTCTCTCTCTTCCTGCCAAATTTCCCCTTTCCAGGCCTCCAACATTTCCCCACCAACCATTTCCCACGCTGAGGGGAAGGAGGGGGACCAAACCCCACCACCAGTGATCCCTTTTCCCTTTATTCCCTCCCTTTATATATATATATATATATATATATATATATATATATATATATATACCCATCATGGAAAGAATGGGGAGGGGGGAGAGGAAGGATGAAGGGGTGAAAAGTGGGAGTGGAAGAGAGGTAGGAGTGGGAAGAAGAAAACCCTATTCCCAGTCCTTCAGCGAGCCAGGGAGAAAAGTGCAAAAGGGGAGGAAGGGAGTGGAGTAAGGGTGGAGAAGGGGGAGAAAAAAAACTTTAGCGTCGCCACCAAGGATCCCACATGAACCAGTTTGCAGACGTAATAAAGTGTGAAGCAGCAACTAGCACCCACCGCCACCACCACAGGGCAAATACCCGGGGATGAGGCGGTTTATTCCCACCACCCAATGTTTATTCAGAGCACGCAGCCGCTGAGATCAGGAAGGGTGGAGAGAGAAAGAGAGAGAGAGAGAGAGAGAGGGGGGGGGGAAGACAAAAGAGGGGTTGGTGATGATAGACTTCCCAGCACTTACTCTTTACCGTTTTATTTCTGTATCTGGTACATGTATGTATTGTTCTATGCTCTTTTGGCAGCTTATATCTTTGTACGTTGTTGCTGTAGTAGTTGTAGCCCCAGGATAATCTCAAACGTGAATCCGGTGGATTGCAGGTCAGAGGTGCCTCTCTTCTGCGGTCCACCATCTTCCATTGTGAGAATAGAGTGGGGATCGAGGAACATGTATATAACCGGAAAACTCAACCATCCCTCCTTATCTGTGCTATCATGTAAAGGCGTCTCTCTCCAGCATCATAAAGAAAGGCATAGGTAACATAAGTCGCTCAGAAAAATATGCAGCAAAGTTTCCTAAGCTGACGAGAATACGACCTCCAGAATTCAGCTAAATAATTCAAAGCTCCCGTAACCATAATCCGAAGTCTGATATGGCATTGCAAAATATTGTGTGATGGTTTATTTGCCACCCACTTTTGCATGGCGAAATTATCAGAGCTTTCAACATATCCGCCAGGTATTTCGTACCAGTTGTTGCATAAATTGCATACTGATGCAGAAGGAAAATTTTGTTTTCCATAGCTTAGTTGTACTGTCAGAAAATGCCATGCCTCTCTTTTTTCGGTGGCACTTGTTCGTGACTAGCATCACAGTGTGGTATTCATCCATTGCTAACAGTTCAGCATTGAAGACGGAAATATGGTAGACTTAGACCAAATTACAGTGAATTAGTATAGGTATATTTGCTTTTCTGATTGTTTGCTTTTCTGTCCCAAGAGGTCAATCGTTGTGACCATGATATTAGAAACTATTTTCACATTATGCCGACCCAGCCCAAGCTATTAACTTCCTCCTAAGGAAATGGTGCTTTGATTGAAAGGCTCAACTTGACCATTAGGCTGGAACTAAACTTTCTCGCCTCCTGTGTGCTTTCCTTTTTTCCTGAACGACTTTCTTACCTCTGCTTTTTCTCCCATACCCTTTCGCTTTCCTGCATTATGTGTGCTCCCTACCAAGCCCCTCACCACCTTTCCTACCTCTTTATGTGTCCGACTTTGGCTATTGACTTTGTGGTCCATTTACTGGGGTACACTAAGATAATACGTGCTATACGTTTTCACAAGTCGCCACAATGACACTAATACCCACCATTCAAATTGAAGTACATCCTAAAACTGCCCCATTTAGGACTAATGTTATAATATTACAGTGACATCGGTAAGTCTTGTGAAGGAAAGAAGAATCTGCATTAACGATATATAGATCATCAGATGTGTCCCTGACCAAGCCTGAACTCGAATTCGCGTCCTTTCAGACAATAGATCACTTCCGTAACCTACCTTCAGCACGCTTCCTGTCTTGCTTCGACACCATTTTCCTACCTCATATGTGTCTCCTCCCTTATTCCCGAGCCCGCCATGTGCCTGGTGCTGTGTGTGTGTGTGTGTGTGTGTGTGTGTGTGTGTGTGTGTGTGTGTGTGTGTGTGTGTGTGTGTGTGTGTGTTTGAGAGAGAGAGTCGAGCGAGAGATGTGATATATATGTTAATGTCTTGTTAGCGTTATGATCAAGACGCCTGATTAGAGCCTCCCTTTGATTACAAACTCGTGACGTTAATCTGCTGTGTATTGGAGTGTGAGAGAGGCTTGGTAAGCAGATGCGTATATGTGTGTGTGTGTGTGTGTGTGTGTGTGTGTGTGTGTGTGTGTGTGTGTGTGTGTGTGTGTGTGTGTGTGTGTGTGTGTGTGTGTGTGTGTGTGTGTGTGTGTGTGTGTGTGTGTGTGTGTGTGTGTGTGTGTGTGAGAGAGAGTGTTTGTGTGTGTGCAGGCGTAAGTGTGTGTCGGAATGTCGAAATTAGCAGGTGTTCTGTGTTTGAGTGCATGTATGCTTAATGTGTTTGCCTGCCTTTGGTGCGTTTGTTTGCCCTTCCTCGCAAGTGCTTTGATGGAGGGGCCGTGTTTGTTTGGGATTAGTTGCTTTGTAACTTAGAAACAACCAGTAGGAAAGGAAAATAAATTACCTACAGTTCTAAGCCTCGCACTTTGTTTTCCAACTTCCAGCTGTGCGGATTCTGTTCATAATTTGCGGAAGAATCAGTTTGCACTTTGTTATTCGTCGTTTTTTTTTTTTTTTTTCACTATATTTTCATTTCCTTTTTCAACCAATGTGTGGGGTACATTGTAACGCTATAAGATTTACTGGTTCAGCTTTGAACATTCGGACTTCTATGACTCACTGTCAGCTGAATAAAATCGTTTGCTGTCAAGTACAGTACAGTACTAGAGCTGTCCTGATGATGAGAAAGTTAATGGTTTAAGTATTAACGTTTTAAGGCTCTTTTGACACTCTCAGCTGAAGGAAATAGTTAAATATTAGCCAGAATAAAATACCAGAGTTTCCTCGATCAAGAAACTGTTAATACGTAATGTACAAAATTATTTCGGCCAAGGAAGTGTGATCCGAAGTCTGCACCTTTAACGAAAATGAGGTTCACTGTATCGACACCAGCAGCTCAGCTCTGCTTCTCTGTATAAAACAACGTCATATTAGTAGACATAGTAATTAATACTCCAGGTATATTTTCCGTCATGGTTTGTCATCGGCATCATTAAGTTAATTGACACTGACGGAAAGATATTTTTGATGCACCAAAAATATTCCCTGACATATTATTCGGTGAAATAGTACTGGAACAGAAGCTTCAGTACAGTGCATGTCAGGCTTTTTGGAATATTAACGTAATTTCACATATTTGATAATATTTAGTGTTGTTATGCTTCAGAATAAACCCATGTTCATAGACAATTCTCTTCTAAGACACATCATACTTTAGTGTATTCAATGTTCTTTACAGAAAACGATAATTTACGTGTGTAATTGAAAGATCCTAACCGTATTTGCACTTCCAATACCTTAATTTCAAGCTAAAAATTAGGTCCTCTAGCTGGAAAGCTTATTGTGAGACCGTTTCCAACCTACTGACCACTAGAATTTTTTCCAGACGAATATAATTTCCTTTTTTTGTGATACTGTGGGTAAAATATCTTGCTGCCTGCATATAAAGTGAAGGGATTAATTTCCTTGAAAATTAATATTAATTCTGCATCCTTAATCTGAAAATCAGGATACCAAGGCTCCTTTGAGAAAATGTATGGTATATGGATACCTAGAATCATTTGAAGTTCTTTGTGTTCTTCGCCATTTCATGACGGCATCAAATTTTCTATGTTATTTTGGCAAACACCAGGCTAATTTATTCATTGGATGTTGAGTCATAGGTGTGTGAGAGTATTTTTACTAAATTGTCTTTACTCTTACTTGGCCCAGATTTTTCGTCCTTTTGCAGCTTACTTCACATAGCTAAGTGGCAGAAAAAGACGATGGCACGACTCTACATCCTTTCCTTAGCACTTATTCGGGACTTTAACCAAATTTTAATGATGAGCCATCTTCACAGCTCAGCATTCAAGGTGGAAAGATGGCAATTTTTGGCCAAGTTAAAGTGAACGGAATAGAAACCACGAACGCTTTTGTGTCGGGAGCATCTCTGCTAACTAACTCAGTATGATTTTATTCAGATGAGAATGGATCACCAAGAAAAGAAGGAGTACTGAATTTAGCTGTCCTTTTCTTCACTTGTCTTTAGGAATGGTAAGTTTTATAGACCTGGCCTTGGGTTCATCCTCTCTGCATAAAAAAAGAATACAGTAAAAGGGCTTCTCGTGATGGAGTTAATTTGAAAAATGGAAATTAATGAAAGAAATTTTGTGTGGATAATTTTTCATGATCAAATCTGTGTGACCGTCCGAACCGTCATTAATTATGGTAAATGATGTGTTAGGAATTATGGTTCTCAGTAATTACAGCTGGATAAAGTACTGATGTAATTAATTGACGCGCCTCGATTGCCACGACATAATTTATAGTTATCATTATTATTATTATTATTATTGTTAGCAGCAGTAGTAGTAGCAGTAGTAGTTATAGTAGTTATATTATATACTCCTTCATTTTCAGTTGTGTCTTTTTATAAGCCTTCTTGCAGCCATTAACCCAGGTAATATTCGTTCAGCTTAGTGCCCTTTCTATCCTGGGAGCTTAAATATGCATCATTTTATTAACCTATCAATTTTTTTCATCCTCCAACCTGCTTAGAAATCATTATAACTTATCTACTTGGCAGTTCACGTCTAAGATGCACTCTGGAAACTACTACTTGAAAATCTATACAACAGAAGCAGTTAGTATAATCTTGGTTTTTCTTTTTTTCAGGTATGGACGAATCTCAGGACGGGTCAAGGTATGTGTTGTTTCTTTTGCGTATGTGTCCAAGTGGTGGAAAGTGTACATGTAGTGCCGATACAGTCTTAAGATCGAGAATGTATTTTTCATTATTATTATTAAAGTTATTACTATTATTATTATTATTATTACTTCCATTTCTTGACTCGACGAAATGTTTCAGTGTTTGTTCAGTAGAGACATAGATGTGGATAAAGAATGAAGAGGGAGAGGAAGAAACATGGATGAAGAAGGAGGCAGGGAGTGATGGAGAAAGATAAAGAGGAAGGAGAGAGTGGTGGAGGAGGAAGGGGGCAGGATGCGCAAGAAAGAATGGGAGGTAGAAGGTGATGGAGAAGGGTAGGGGAAGGGAGGCAAGGTACGAAGGATGGAAAAGATTGATAGGGGGAGAGGGAGGGACACGAAGCATGAAGGAAGGGGAGGGGTGGAAAAGCGAAAGATGTGACTGAGAGAGGGAAGGATTCGAGAGGTGGAGGAGAAAAGGGTGGGAGGGAGAAGAAGAAGAAGAGGAGGGGTGGCAGCAAGGAAGTTGAAAGGAAGATCAGGAAAGAGAGGATGGGTGGAAGAAAGGACGGGGAAAGAGAGACTGAGAGGGAATGAGACTGAAGTGATGGAGGAGGAGGGCGGTATGAGGTGAAGGAGTGGAAGGCAGCAGGTGAGTGATGGAGGAGGGAAGAGACGAGGAATGACGGAAGGAACGGGTGGGGGTGAAGGAGAGGCATTTAACCCTTTCACAACGAGGACCTACTTTCAATTTCCTTTCACGTTGCTTTTATGCGATTTTATTCATCTTAAGTGATTGCCCAAGTATCTAAGGGGTGGCTGAAGGGTATGTAAAGTATCTCCATTTCAAAAAGCCTATCTTACGGAAAGCTAAAGAAAAGAAAGAAAAAGTTTACTGGATGGCTGAAAGGGAGAAGAGTTTGGGATGAAGGGAGGAGAGAGAGAGAGAGAGAGAGAGAGAGAGAGAGAGATTAAAAACTGAAACGATGCACTGAGAACAGGAGGATAGGGTGGGTAAGGGACAGAGAGGAAGAGGGAGGTAGGAACAGGAAGAGAGAGACAGGAGTCAAAGGAGGAAGAGATGGGAGGGTAGGAGAAGGAAGCCAGAGCAAAGGACGATGAAAAGAGTGTAAGGGGAAACGAGCAGAAAAACAGGGGAAATGGCTAGGAGGGAGAAATACAAGAGGAATGGTGTAGAAGAGGGTATAAGAGGTAGGGGTTGAAAGAGGGGTATAAGAGGTATGAGTGAAGGAGGTGGTGTAGGAGACAGTAGGTGAATGAGGGAGGGGTGTAGGAGGTAGGGGTGAAGGAGGAGGTATAACATAATGAATGATTAAAGGGAGTTTGGGAGGAGGAAGTGGGAGGTGGAAGTGAGAAGAGGAGGAGGAAGAGGGAAGGGGAGAAGAGGAGGGGGAGAGGTGAAATTGGTGAGCGAGGGAGGAGTAGCCAAGGCGTGAGATTAGATAGGGAGGCGATCGCGTTAAGGTAAAGTAAGAGAGAGAGAGAGAGAGAGAGAGACCAATTACTCTAAAGGGAGGGCTGTGGTAGGGAACAGTGTCGCAAGGAATGAATGTAAATTTTGAATTAGGGTTAAAAAAGAGAAGGGTGAGCTGGATGGAAGATTTTTTTTAAAGGCAGGAGTGGAGAAAAGTCTGGGAGGGAGAGAGAGAGAGAGAGAGAGTATGATGTAAAGGCTAGGGTGAACTAAATTGTGGGCTGGGGGTAACGAGGAACAGTAAATCCGCCACCCTGACCCTTGTCCTCCTGTCATGGCGAACTGAGGGGGAGGGGGAGGGGGAGGAGAGGGAAAGAGGAAGGAGAAGAGGGAGGGAGAGAAGAAGGGTCGTGAGAGGAGGAGAAAGATGGAAGGAAAATGGGAGAAGGAGAGATGAAGGGTGATGGAGATAAAAGTAGAAGGGAGTAGAAAGAGAAAGTATAGAAGAAGGAAGGCCGGAAGAGTGATGGAGGGAGGGAGGGTGAAGAGAGAGAGAGAAAGAGAGGAAGATGGGAGAGAAGGGAGGGGAGAGGAAAGGATATGATGCAAGGATAGATGGGGGAAGGAAGAAAGAAAAGAAGGAAAGAAGGAAGGAAGGAAAAATGGAGTGGAGAAAATGGACGGTGAGGACAGAGGTTAAAGGGAAGATAGATGATAGAGAAGAGGATAGATGGAAGAGGGAATGGTGGAAGAGAAGGTCAAGAAAGGAGAAGGAAATGAATATGGGGATGAATAGAAGGGATAGAGGAGGCTGGAGGGGAGAGGTAAGGAGGAGGAGGAGGAGGTAAAAATTATAAACATGATGATGGGGAGAGAGAAAAAGAATGATGGGGGTTCAGAGCATGATGGAGGGAAGGGAGGGGAGAAAAGCAAGAGGGGAAGGAAAGACGTAAGGTGTGATGTGAGAGCGAGAGAGAGAGAGAGAGAGAAGAAATGTGGTTTCTTTCTTATCTATCACAGTTCTCTCTCTCTCTCTCTCTCTCTCTCTCTCTCACACACACACACACACACACACACACACACACACACACACACACACACACACACACACACACACACACACACACACACACACACACACACACACCTCATACCTTCCATGTATTATCGGCAACAAAACTTTCGTCACGTTTTTTGCCATTCCTTCCGTGAAGTTCGATAATCGACTTGGTGAATCCTTTGAAAAAAAAATGAAAAAGAAAAAGAAAAGAAAAGAAAGAGTAGTAAAGGAGAGAAAATAAATGTACCACTGATGACTGACCAAATAAATTCATCACTAAAGGTTGCTGAGTATTCCTAAGGCTAAGGATATTTCGTAGACCTTTTTCCTAGGCGATTTATTCTTTACACTACGCCTCAGAATCCTCTAGAATGTTACTGCTGCAAATAATCTCGAAATTAAAACGATAAAGAAAACATACAAGATAATGTGGACTATGTAGAATAAATCGTTCAGGAGAAGGAGCTACGAAGCCTTCCATGATATTCACGTGACGACTCTGAATGTCAAAGTCACTAGAGAGACGTAACAGAAAAGCAACTGGACATTTTGTTTTCTTTTTTCAGATTCGTGACTAACAAACATTTCACCTTAGTAAATTGCCTTTGTCAGCGATCCCACCTGTCACTCCACCTCCAGGCCAACCCCACTCCTCACACCACCCCACCCAACCCCAACCCCACACCACTCCCCACCACACCCCACCCCACCCCACCCCACCCCAACTCACCCCACACTAAACTTTTCCTCACCCCACCCCACCCCACCCCTCATCCCCCCTACCATAACAGGCAGCTATTCTTCCTGAATGGTAAACTTCAAAATGTCACACAGAATTCCTAACTGAATGATTAACTTATAGGAGCGCCTCACCTGGAGACCCAAAGTGTGCGTTGTCACTCATTGTTCCTGTAGTGTGTGTGTGTATTTGTGTGTGTGTGTGAGAGAGAGAGAGAGAGAGAGAGAGAGAGAGAGAGAGGGGGGGGAGAGACAAAGTGTGTGTGTTTCGTATTCGTATTCTCTTCTTTTCCTTCATTTCGTCATGGTTTGCAATGCACGAAGAGAGCTCCTTTGATCACAGTTCCCTCACCTTTCCCTCGAATCCTCATTAAGTTTTGATATCAGATAATTGTTTGGAGAAATTGCTAATTGCATTTAATTATCCTTTCTCTTCCACAATCAGCGACTCCTCATCAAGTGTTGGTACAGAATAATTACAGGGAAGCTTAATTTGTTCAGGTACCAGGAAATTATATATAAATTGTTTAGTATTTTTTGTCTCATATATTTCCTCAGTCGTTGTTAAGAATTGCTGCCAGACGATCTGAGGCACATAAGAAGAGAACTTGCATTGAAGTTGTTAATGCAGGTTACATTAAATCCATTCATTTTAAAAATTAACCGGAGATAACTAAGATAAAACAATAAAAGACGCACCTCATTCATGGCGTTTGATAAGATAGGAAAAGTGAACAATATAACAGGTTCTTGAAAAAACAGAAGACAGCCTAGGTGAAGAGAGAAAGAAAAATTAAAGAGAAAAGATGAAAATGGATAAGAGAGGCAAGGTAACTATGAATGAATTAGTATGAACGAAAGAAAAGATGAACAGCGAAATACAGGAGGAAGGAACACCGTGAGACAGGCAAAGAGAATACACAGGAAATAAGGCAAAGAAAGTTGAGGAAAATAATGATGTAATTTGCTGTAGCAGACGAGAAGAATTACAAAAGCTAGAAAAAGTACGGCACACACACACACACACACACACACACACACACACACACACACACACACACACACACACACCAAACTGACCTTTGCCTTTAATACACTTCCCCACAACTCTCATTTCTCCCAAATATTTCTGCGTGTCTTCCAGCCTCTCTTTCTTCCTTTTTTTTTTTTTAAATCCATTTTCTCCTCTATTTCTCTCACCTGGTCCATCTCCCATCCCTCTCACTTTCGTCATGTTCCCTCTTTATTATATTCCTTGGCTCTCAAATTTTCCTTCCTGTACTTCACATTCTCACATTTCTTCCTCTCTTGCCCTTCTTTTTCTCTCCTCCTTCTCACAAGCATGGTTTTGTATCGTATGTATCTTGCTCCTTTGTTGCTCTCTCTCTCTCTCTCTCTCTCTCTCTCTCTCTCTCTCTCTCTCTCTCTCTCTCTCTCTTTTCTCCACTTTTTCTCCTTAAATGTATCTCCTCTTTTCTTTCTCTTCACCATCTAATCTTTTCACCTTTTATTCTCCTCTTCTCCAACCATCTCTCATTCTTTTTCTCCCACTTGTCTCTCTCATCTTCCTCCCTTCTTTTGCTTTCCCTCCTCCATTTTTCCTCCTCCTCCTCCTCCTCTCCTATCATATCTCTCTCTCTTCCCCTCACCTGTCTCTCTCCTCTTCCTCCCCTCTCTTTCGGGCATCTTCAGAGCACCATTACTTTTTATCTTTTCTTTCATCCTGCCAGCTACACTGTTTTCTCTTCTTCTTCCTCCTCCTCCTCCTCCTCCTCCTCTTTTTCATACCTCTCGCTTTTTCTCCTCCCACTCTCTCCTCATACTTTTCTTTTATCGTCAGCCAACACTTTCCTTCATTCCCATCTGCATATATTTTTCTTTCTTTAAACCTTTCATTTCAGTAACATCGTTTTGTATTTCACTGCAACAAGTTCTGTATCTGTCTTTGGATTTTCATTTCCTACCCTCGACCTCTTCACTTCGAGGACGTCTTTGTTATTTTATTCTTTCTACTGCCAGACGACTTTAATCATTGCCTGGGTAATTGATTTTTATTTCGTCACTTTTAAAGGTCTCTTACTCTGCTGAACAAAATCGCCTTTCAGCAACCAGAATAAAGAGAAAAATAAAGTCCACTGTGAAAATGTAGAAATGTATACGATAAAATAACAGTTTATAATTCCACACCTGACCTTTTTGGCTCATACATTAAATAGTTATATTCAGGCTTTTAACAGGCCCGCCAGCTTCTGTGCTATTAACTTTATTTCATCCATACGTTACCGTGCTCTGTTACCAAACCCGTACTTATACCTAAATCTTTTCTCCCTATCTACCTTCCTTCCACCCTCTCACTCCTTTCTTTCCTTCAACTTTTTCCTCTGCCTTCCCCTATCTTTCTCCCCTTTCATGCCCCTACCTTTCCTCCAGTTCCTCCTTCTACTCCTCCCTGTCTTCCTTCGACCTTTTTGCTCCTTTCTTCCCTCCAACTTCACTCTCGTCTCCCCCTGCCTTGCTTCGTCCTTCTCCCTGCTTCACCATCTCCAATTCTTCTGCCACTCATGCTTTTTATTCTGCACCAACCTCCCTCTCTCTGTCCCATCCTCTCTCCATCTCATCTGACACTCCTTCCTCTACTCCTACATTCATCCTTTTTCATCTACTACCGTACCTACCTCACTTTTTCCCTTTTCTCCTCTCGCTCTTCCTCTTCTGCTTCGTCCCCTTCTTCCAACCTCTTCTTCAACTTTCTCTAAGTTTCAATACCTTTGAGCCCACTACAAGCCCCATCTTCCTTCACCTCCAAAACCCTTATACGATGTAGCTCTAGTATATTATTTTTACGATTAGCAAAGTCAATCAGGAAAAGGGGTAGCTATCACATAAATTACTTCCATAGAGTTGTATTAAAAACAAAACAAAAAAAAAGCAAACAAAGCAAGGCAAGTAAAAGAAAAAAAAACACTTCCAGGAAAAGAGTATATCACATTTTTTTGCCCCTACATGAAACATGTTTTTTTTTTTCCCTTTTCTTTTTACCTTCTCTTCTTTCTTCCTTTTTCTTTTCTCCGTCTTTTTTACCATGTTGAACAAAGCGGCTCACACGCACACCTGCTTCTTCCCTCATCCAGGTGGCGTATGTGTCTAATCCTTTTTACCCCGCAGTCACGAGTGCAGAATTAGTGTTTTTCTGGGGTGCGGGGTGAGAGGGAGGGGTGGTGGAAGAGATATGAGGTGGATGGAGAAAGAAAAGGAGAGGGGAGAGAGAATGAGGGAGATGGAGGGAGGTAATGAGGGGAAACAGACACGGCGAGAGGAAGAGGAGGCTGGGGGAAAGGGCGAAGGAGAGAGAGGGAGAGAGATGATGAGGGAAATGGATAGGGGAGAGGGAGAGGAAGCTGGGGGAAAGGGACGGAGGAGGAAGAGATAATGGGGAGAGAGAGAGAGAGAGTAAGAGTATGGGGCAGAGAGAGAGAGAGAGAGACTGACAGAGAGAGATTGAAGGAGGAGGAGAGGCATGAGGTGGAGAGAAAAAAGGAGAGAGGTGGGGGTTAGGAGTGAAGGATAAGAGGAATGGGACCGAGGGAGGGAGGTAGAGGATAAGATTTACGGGGAAGAGAAAATTCTGAGAAGACATGAGGCGAGGTGAGGTTGGAGTATGTCCGTGGGAGGCGAGTGTTTGTGCATCCATATCGAAGGGAGATAGATAGATAGATAGATAGATAAATGGACAGGTAGATTTTTTGTGATTGATTTGAACAGATTCGGTGATTGATTGATAGATACATATAAATCAAGTGATTGAAAAACAGATGGATGAGTAAGAGTAATGATATATAGACACACAGACAGACAGATAGACAGATAGACAGTTGGGCAGATAGCTAGGTAGATAGAAATGAAGATAAGTACAGACAGATTTACCTTGCAGTCACAGCTTATCTCAGGGCAACACTGGATACTACTCACCCTCTTACCCTGAGCCCGGATAACAAACACACTTACGACCACCTTCCTGTCGTAACTGTGCTGTTTTCCCAGGATGGATGAGGAAGGGAGAGGGTACAGACGACCCATGTGTCTTGTTCTACTTGCAAGTCAAAAAGCAGAAGAGTAACAGTGAAGATTTAACTCGTTCAAGCTAATGACACACATTGCATTATATTCCTACTACCTTCAGTGGCAAGGAGGAGGATAAAGAAGAGGAAACAGAGGGGGGAAGAGGAGAAGGAGAAGGAGAAGGAGACGGAGGCTGGAGGAGGAGGTGGAGGAGAAGGAGGAGGATAAAGAGAATAATGAGATTGAAGCAATAACTCTTAATTGTTCCACCCTAAAAAGACATAATGTATAATCGCGACATGGCTGACGGAGAATTAGTGCATGTGTAACGAGGAGGAGGAGGAGGAGAAGAAGAAGAAGAAGAAGAAGATGAGAAGGAAGAGGAAAAGGAAGAAGAAAAATATATTAAGGAGGAAGAAGAGGAGAAGCAATAACTCTTGGCTGGGAAACCCTAAAAAGGCGTAATATATGAGCGTGACATGGGTGAGGAAGAATTAGTGCATGTGTGTGTGGAGCAGACGCGGAGCAGGCTGGCTAGGAGGAAGAGGAAGAGGAAAGAAGGAAGAAGAGAAGAAGGAGGGGAGGGGAGAAAAGGATGAATCAGTGTATGTATGTGGACCAGACACAGAGCAGGCTGGCTGGGAGAAGGAGGGTGAGGGAGAGGATGGAGAAGGGGGGAAGGGAAGAAAGAAGAGAATGAGTAGAAGAAAAGGAGAAAGGGAGATGGGAGATACGGAATGGGAAGAAAAGGGTAGAGAAACGGTGGAAAAGAGAAGCAGTTTTGCAGAAGAAACTTACTGTTGAATCATGCTTATTAATTGGGAACAGAAAAAAACAGTGGACGACAAAATACCCATCACTTAAGCTCTCCACGTACAGTATGAGTATATCAAACATCCAGTGTAACTGAGGCGGGTGTAGCCTGTGGAGCGGGTGATGATTTAAAACAGAGGGGGATTCCTGAAGAACCGAAGAAGATGTAATGGTGAGGGAAATGAGTAACTTAGAGAGAGAGAGTGGGGGGGAAGGATGGGTGTCAATATAAGCGAGCATTTTCGAAATAACTAAACAGACTGATAAATAAACATAATTTAACGGAGGTAAAGAGAGAAAATACTAATTCCTGTTAGTGGCCGCATGACTGTCTGACAAAGCCTATTGATTTTACTCCGTCTTGTGAGACAATACTCAGTGGCTTTGAATAGTACACACACACACACACACACACACACACACACACACACACACACACACACACACACACACACACACACACACACACACACACACACACACACACACACACACACACACCGTCACCTCCCCCCAGCTAAAAATTCATGCGTGGCAGCTGAGACATGGTGCAGACATTTCTTGGAGTCTGTCCACTACACAGAAACACAAATTGACCTGTGATAAAATTCCATGGGTAGCTAAGACTTCTATAAATGCCAGGTTTATGATCTGCGTAACATTTTTATATATCAAGAGCTGGGAGGTTAAAAAACGACGCACAATGTTGTAGAGTGGTCTTGTGTGTTAGACCATTCCAACTTGATGGGGTCCAATAGGGTTTATATATGAAGTGTGGTTGATGTTTATTGCTCACAAAATGCCACTCAGAGGAAAATTAGGCTGATCCCCTTTGCCTTAATTGTCGGGATAAATAAGCCTAGCCACAGGTGCCTACGCTCCTGAAGGTGTAAAAAAAAATGAGTAGATGGTGATAATGAACTAAGATTTCTTCGCTAACACAAATGATTATTCTTCGTGTAACTTTAGTGCTCTAACCGGGGCTGAGATGATGAGAATAACTAGCTGGAATGGAATAACAGATCGGCCCAGATCAACAGAGGTTTGATGAGATGACCTGACTAATAATAAGCGAGTTCGTGTAATATTAAATGTGCTGCAATAAGTGACTTCGTGAAATATATGAATGTGAGTGAAAATGCTGTGAGAATCCAGTGAAGTAATATAATAAAATGAAGCTTTGGGATCTCTCTCAGACTCCAATGACTCACTCAGCTGGATAGAATTGCCTAGTGATAGTGATAAATGAAATAAAATAATCGAGATGTAACTATTAGAGAAATAATGAGGTGACCTAAATAACTGTAAATGACCTTCCGGAAAACATGGTGATGGTGGTAATGGTATGGGTTGTTAATTATGTGCTGGTATAATGATATAAATCGGTGGGATATTATATTGAGGCAACCCGGTGTATAAAGTGGGGTGATTAGAGCTTAATGTGCTGTCATCATCCTCTCATGATCAGGCGATTTTATTCAGCTGAGAATGATTTATGGGGATCTAAGAGTGTTTTTGCTCTCACCATTAATCCCAGACGATTTTATTCAGCTAAGGGTGAGTCATAGGAGCTTCAGAGTACTGTATTAATAAGATAACCTGAACAATACCAAGTGACCACATGTTAAATACTCTATGAATGAAACTGGTGTGATTTGCAAATGAGATGATGTGATAATTATATGAAGCGGTGTGATATGATATTGAGGCCAGGCGGGGGCTATAATGTGAGGCGATTAGAAAATAATGTGCCTTGATAATGACGCCATCGGAATAAGTGAGGTTATCTGGGTGGAAATGCGAGCTGGCCTGGAAATGATGTCGATTCAGTGATGGGATTTGACGTGAATAATGTGGAGCGATAGATTGAAGTTAATGTTTGGTTACGTGACTATTTTAAAACCAAGATTTTTTAATCAAAGTTATGAACCACAAAAGCTAGAACCTGTAAAATGTTATCGTTCTAAAAAAAAAAAAATCGCACAAAAATAAATCAAAAGGCTCCAAGAATTAAAGAACAAAAGACTTTTCCTAAACTGAAAAGTCGTCTGGAGGCAGCAGTAAAAACTTAAAAACTTTACTTCATATCTAGCAAAATCATTTGGACGTAGCAAGAATAATTTAAACATTAGACATCAACACAAATCTTTTTCAAAATTAATAATATCATCTGGGGACAAAAAAATTTTATTCTTGTGGTTCCGTGGCTTAACTGAAACGTGAACCCAATGAACTGCAGACTAAAGTTGTCCTCCTCCTGCAGTCCAACTTTCTTCTTTAGAAGAAAAGAAAAGCAGTTAAGGGACGTTTACATAACCAGGCAGCTGCATCGCTCGGTTATATCGGTGCCACGCCATGAAGGCATACATCTCTCTTCAGCACCAAACACAAGAATCAACCAAATATGATGGCTTAGTACTGACAGAACTAAACCGCAGCTTGTGTGCATTTTTAAAGGCTTCCTCCCCCTCCCCCCCTTCCCCTAAGAGACCCATGTTCATATATCATCATTAAACGTGAAAGGATATGCCTTCTGGCTACGGAGAGTTATAGGAGAGTTTAAATCTGCTCTTGGAATTGTGTATCTGGGATTTATAGGAACGTTGGCCGTATGTCTTCTCTCACCAACTCTCCTTTTTTTCCTCTCGCTTTCTCTGTCTGTCTCTTTCATTCATACACAGATACGATAACTCCCCTTGCCCTGCATGAACACTATTATGACTGTCTGTCTGTCCGTCTCTGTCTCTCTCTGTCTCTGTCTGTCTGTCTGTCTGTCTGTCTGTCTGTCTCTCTCTCTCTCTCTCTCTCTCTCTCTCTCTCTCTCTCTCTCTCTCTCTCTCTCTCTCTCTCTCTCTCTCTAATTTAATCTCCGTCACCCTCTCCGCTCCTACTATTTTTCTCAGTTTTTACCTGCTACCCAGTCTCACGTTTCTCTTCTGGTTTCTCTGGTTTTCTGCTTCTTTCTTCTTTTTGTTCCGACGCAGCTTGTGTGTGTGTGTGTGTGTGTGTGTGTGTGTGTGTATGTGTGTGTGTGTATGTGTGTGTGTGTGTGTGTGTGTGTGTGTGTGTGTGTGTGTGTCTATTCAGAAGTTTATTTTTGTCTTATCCTTCTCGTCGGTGTCTCCTGTTTCTCTTTTTTTTTTTTCTTTAATTGTTTACTGTCTCTTTTTTAGACTCTTTTCTTTTTCTTATTTTTTCCTTATTGTCTTCTTATTCCTTCCCGCTTTTCCCCCCTCCCTAATTTTTCATCTCCCCTTCCCTGTTCCCCTTCCTTCATAACTCCTTTTCCTGGTTTTCCCTCACTGCTTCCCTACTTCCGTATTTATCTCTTTTTTTTTTCCATTGTTCTTCCTTATTTCTCTTCTCTTTCGTTTGTCTTTGCTTCCCTCGTTCCCTTCTTTCCTATGCTCTTCATTTTTTCTTTTATTTCTTCCCTTTCATTTCATCTATTTTCGTGAGACTGCCTCTCTCTCTCTCTCTCTCTCTCTCTCTCTCTCTCTCTCTCTCTCTCTCTCTCTCTCTCTCTCTCTCTCTCTCTCTCTCTCTCATGTTCTAATTTTCCACCTCTTTATTTCTTCCCTTTCATTTCATCTATTATCGTGAGACTGCTTCTCTCTCTCTCTCTCTCTCTCTCGTATGCTCTAAATCCCCCCCCCCCTTTGTTTTTTTCATTCGATTCTTACGCTTATTCCCTCATTCCTCGTTCTACTGTTTCCAGTTCCATCTTTCCTGTCTTCCCTTTTATCCTTCTGCTCGAAGCTCCTCTCTTTATTCCTCCTTTCCCTTCCTTCTTCCCGCTTTCTCCTCTTCCATTCACGCCTTCCCTTTCCTCGTTTCTGTAATGTCTTTTTCCTTCTCCTCCTCCTGTTTCTCTCTACTTCTTTCCTTCCCTCAGTTCTTCCCTATTTTTCCACCTTCATTCTTCTTATGCCAGCATTCTTCACGCTTTCCCTTTTCTCTTACTCTTCCCTTATTCTCCTCCCTCTTTCCCTCCTCCCACAAGCAAAACAAGCCTTCTGTTTTCCCCACCATTCTTCTCCTTCATTAATCTCACTCATTTTCTCCTCGTCTCATGCATTTTTCTCTCTTCATCATTATTCATTTTTTCCTCCGACCACTTCTTGCCCTGAACGTGTCTTTGTTTAGCTTGCCTTTCTCGTCACCTGTGCCCTGGCCTGCCTGCTGTCTCCATACTTGTCTGCCTCCCTCCCTGCCTGTCTCTCTGTTTGCCTACCCCTCTTCCTCTGTTGCTGTCTGCCTGCCCCTCTCTCTGTCTGCCTACCTCTCTTTCTCTCTGATTGCTTGCCTCCCTCCTGTCTTCCTACCACGCAACCTCTCTGTCTGTCCATATACCTACTTTTCTTCCTAATACTTCTCTCCACCCCGTATCTACAGTATCCACAATTTCCTCCCTGTGTCCTCCACGTCTGTCTGTTTTCTTCCCTCCCCGTCTCACTTTCTACCTCCTCCCTCTCCCTGTTCTTTCCCTTTGTCTTCCTCTTTGTCTCCCTGTTTTCTGCTTCCTCCATCTCCCTTTCCCCCCCCCCCTCATTCTCTCTCTGTTTTCCTTCCTGTTTCCCTATTTCTACTTCCTCAATCTCACTGTTTTTCCCTCTCCACTCTCTGTTTTCCTCCCTATTTCCTCCCTCCCCCTCCCGCCTCCCAGCCATTGCAACGCTTTAATGATGGGTAAACACTTCATCAGCGGATTTTGCATAAACCTCTTTTTACACTCTCTCATTAAATACGCAGAGGAAAAAATCAGAAAAAAAAAATAAATCTGACCCTAACACTAATGTATTTTTTCCTTACTGCCTCGGACTGGACGTCAAATTTGTTCTTGTGTTTTTTCCGTGCCATTTATTTACGTCATTTGTTTCTTTTCCTCTTGTGTCGACCCCTGTTTTCCTTTTATTTTTTTCGTTTGGTTTGCCTGAAGGTTTTAAAATTGTTTTAATAAAACTGCATTATTCTCGTCAGTCCTGTTTCATTATAGTTTTAGTGTTGGTGTTAATGTGTGTGTGTGTGTGTGTGTGTGTGTGTGTGTGTGTGTGTGTGTGTGTGTGTGTGTGAGAGAGAGAGAGAGAGAGAGAGAGAGAGAGAGAGAGTCTGCATGTTTATGTATCTGCGTATGTGGATATGTACGTACTGTATGTGTAACTATATGTTTCTAAGTCGGTGTGTATGTCTTTAGGTGTGCGTGTGTGTGTGTGTGTGTGTTCCCTATACCTCACTTTGTATAATAATATTTCGTTTTACATTTCTGTCACATGAACGAACTCTGTCCACGTTCCTTTAAATTTTTCTCCGCCTTTCGCTCGGGTGATATTGATAAAATTTCACAAGATTTCCCCCTCCAGTTATTTTATTTTTTTTTTTTTTACCACCCGTGTTGCCAGCAGGTCATGTTTTTTTTGGTTGTGTCTGTCTTTCGTATGTCTGCCTGTCTGTCTGTCAATTCCGCCTCGAATTTTTGAAAACTTGGCCTGGAAATCACAGTATTTCATCGTTTGGTAACTATTAATTGTGAATATTATCATTTTCTTTTTGATGACATTGCCTTCACCTTTGTCTTTTGTGTGTGTGTGTGTGTGTGTGTGTGTGTGTGTGTGTGTGTGTGTGTGTGTGTGTGTGAATCATGTTGTCACTGAGCTTAATGCCATTGTTTTGTCGGTATTTTATTTTCGCTTTTTTTTTTTTTTTTTACTTTTTCTTCTTTTTGTGCAGTTTCTATTAGTTTTTTTTTTTTTTTTTCAGCACTGTTGCTTTGCTTTGATGAGAGTTTTGCCTTCTCGTTTAATTGTTTTCATATTTTGCTTTATGCTCTCATTTTTCCTTTCGTTGCATTGTTATCTTACCGCGTTTTTGTGATGCTAATTGTCACGTCTTTTAGGCTTTTTTTCATTTTTGCTTTGTTTCTTTTTTCTCGTGCTGAAATTCGTTGTCTTTTGCTGTTTATATATATATATATATATATATATATATATATATATATATATATATATATATATATATATATATATATATATATATAGTTACTTTTATATTTCACTTTTGTATTTTTTTGCGATCTACTTTCTTCCCTTTCTTCTTACTGATTTTAAGAAATATATATATATATATATATATATATATATATATATATATATATATATATATATATATATATATATATATATATATATATATATATTTAGTTCGTTTTGGTGATGCATTTTTCCATTTTTGTTTGTGTATCCATCATAACATATTGTATCAGTTTTAGTAGCTTTTCATATTAGTTTTCCTTTCTTTGTCTTATATGATTTATTGTTTACCTGTTACAATTTTCCTTTTCTTTGGAGATTTCAGGAAACTTGTATTTACATATTATGTAGCTCTGCGGTGGCATCGTCATCTTGTTGTTCGATTTCTTTTAATGTATTTTTTTCTTTTGTTTTAGGATATACCGGTATTATTGAACTGAAATGCTATTTTTTCTTATATTTTGATGCTTTTTCTGTGTTATTTTCATGTTTTTCCTTATGTTGTTTTTTGCCGTTATTGTCATGTTTTCCTATTTCTTAGTGTGCTCCTGCCATGTTATATTTTCCCTTTGTTTTATCGTTGTTGTTGTTTACGCGAGGAGTGACGTCAGAAGGGGTCCCAGAGACTGTTTACTGCCTCCTTCACCTGAATTTGTGCCCTGTGTTTCACCCTCAGGAGTCAGAGGGGGTTCCGGCCTGAAATTTAAGAGGCGGGGAGAGCGAGGCGGAGCTGAGTTGTGGGGCTGATGGCAGGTGTGGGGGGGTTGGGGTGGTGTGGGAATGGGCGGGGTGGGGTGGGATGAGATGAGATGGGCTGTAGAGAGATGGTGTGGTGTGGTATAACGAGGGATGGGATGGGGTGTAACAAGATAGAATGGAGTGTAAAGACGGTGTGGTGTATTGGGTGTTGTAGGGGTGTTTGTGTGTGTTGTATGTAGATTAAGGAACATGGGTTGTGAGGTTCATGACAGGCGTGGGGGCTGGGGTGGGGTGGAGAAGAGTGGAGAGGGAAGGTGATGAGATGCGTAGGGGATGTATGTGCTGTGTTATGTATGTAAGTCAGTGTTGGTGTAGGGAGGTAATGGGAGAGGACGGAAAGTGGAATGGGTGAGGAGAGCTGGTGATAGGATGGGACTGTGTATAGTGGAGTTGTGATGTGTGTTGCGTGTAGAGTTGAGGAGGTAGGCTCTGAGGGTGCTGCAGGTGGTGGTGTAGGGAGGCTGGGAGGTTTCGGGAGGTGCTCGGAGTGGTTGGAAGGTGTGGCGTGGGGAGGCGTGGGGATGGGGTGCGATCACGTGTTGTGAGAATGTGATGTATGTAGTGTGTTGACTGGGGAAAGTGGCAGGAGTAGGGGGGTTAAATGGGGTTGGGAGAGCTAGTGTGGTATGCTGGGGCGTAGTGGTGGATGTAAGTTGAGTGTGTGTGTGTGTGTGTGTGTGTGTGTGTGTGTGTGTGTGTGTGTGTGTGTGTGTGTGTGTGAACGCTATTGTGGTGTGTGTAAGAGAATATCCCAAGCTGGTGCTGCTGCAGATATGACTGTGTTATGAGACTGAGGATAGAAACTGAGACTAGAGGAGAAAGCCATTAATGACTGCATGAAACACCAAAAAGATGAGGCACGCACTAGTGCTGGATGTAGGCAGTTTGAGAAGATTATTGTGGAATGCATAAACTGTAGGATAAAAACGCGAAAGGGTTATTTGCAGGTAGTAGGAATAGGAAGGACTTCACCCATTTACTAAGAAGAGGTCTCCTATCTTATTCATGCCAACACCAGCCCATTTTATCAGGTTAGTGAAGGCTATATCTAACTCTAACAGTTCGAAAGATGCTCCAACAATGAACAGAATCATGGTAACGACAAGACTGAAAAGTAAGTGCGTCGTAAAGTACATTAATTTGAATGCTTGTCAATGGGATGGAACCTAGAATTTCCAAATCGTGATTAAATGAATGAAGATGTAACCAAATATGGTTGGGCACTCTGCTGATAGCTCTCCTACATCCGTGTTTGCATTTTCCCTTTTCTGGATCCTAGTTGCCCGTCCATAATAGGCGGAATAGGGTTTTATGATGATGATGGTGGCGATGGTGATGAGGTATAGCAAGGTAGGTTGGGAGAGTAGGTGTTCGCTGGAAAAAAAAAAAATAGTGTTAAAGTTGTAAGGTTGGGATGGCAAGTGTAGGATGATGATGATGATGATGATGATGAAGCTACTGATGATGATGATGATAGTGCTGCACGCTGATGATGATGATGAGGATGGTAGGTGTGCAGGAGTAGGTGCTGCCTAGGGAAGTGTGAGGGTTATAGATTTAATTTCGGAGGTGTAAAATGATGGTGATGGAGATGATGATGCTTGTGATTTATAGGGTAGCAGGTGTGGAATATAGGCCAGGTGTTCGCCTGAGGGTCAGATAGGTAGATGGGTGGGTAGATAGAAAAAGTAAATATATAGACAGCTGGTAGGTAGACAAGCAAGTAGGCTGGTAGATAGTAGGTAGACATAGATATGTGTATGTACATAAATATTGTGTGTATGTAAGTAGGTAGATATATAAGCAGGCACGTTCCATTGGTAGGTATGTGAGTAGGTTGGTAGGTGGTAACGTAAATAGATGAGTTGGTGCGTAGGTAGGTAAGTAGGTAGGTAGGTAGGCAAGCAGGTAGGTAGGTAGGTAGGTAGGTGTGGGATGAAAAGCGTGAGATGTTAGGTGTGGTGGGTGGTGGCGGGTAAGCGGTTTAAGATGATTTGTGTGGGACGGTAGGCAAAGGTGTGTGTGTGTGTGTGTGTGTGTGTGAGAGAGAGAGAGAGAGAGAGAGAGAGAGAGAGAGAGAGATTAATAATTTGAAAGGAAGTATACAGTTGAATATATCTGAGTGAAATACAGTACTCTAATGGTAGCGTGAACAGCACCAAGTAAACGTAATTACAGTGAAGGAGATGTTATGCGATTTTTTAGATTTTCCAAACAGGTACTTAAAACTAGTAGAATCGTCAGGAGGCAGCAAGAATTAAATAAAGAAGGTATTGCAGTCGAATTGTGAAGGGATAGCAAAGTGAATGAGGGTAGCGAAAAAAAGTTTAAAAGGGAAAGTGAATGTTGGTTGAGTTTTGTAGAGAAAGAAATAGAAAGTGGAGAGAAAGGGCCTCGGGGAAGTGGAGGAGCGAAAGGGTAAAAGCTGGATAGGGAAAAGGGGAAAGATAAATGAGAAGAGAGGGAGAGGCGAAATGTAAGAAGAGATGGAAAGAAGGGAAGAGGAATAAAGGGAGGGAGTAAAGTAGGAGAAATTATGAATATACATAAGGGATATGGGTGGGAATGAAAGAAAAGCTGGTGAAAGAGATCTAACCAATTAAGAGAGAGATGGAAAAAAGGGGTTAATAAGGAAAGAGGAATAACGAGGGAGAGAGTTAAAGTAAAAGTCTGAAAGATGGAAGAAGAAGACTAACGAAAGAGACAAAAAGGAAAAAACTCAAAGATGGGAAAAAGGGAGGACAAAAAATGAGAGATGGTGCGACAGAAAAGGAAGAAGGGGGAGGGGATGGATGTAAGAAGCGAAGGGACAAGAAATGACCGGAAAAGGGCTGGGAAGGCTTGAGTGAAAAAAAAAAAAAAAAAGAGGAGGAGGGATGAGAACTTGGAAGGCTGGATGGTGGAGAAAGGAAATGGATAACCGGTGTGATGTTGAAGGGTTTAGGGAAGAAACAAAAAGGATTATGGCTAAAGACTGGGAGGGCTTAGGAATGGAGAAAGAAAAGACTAACTGAGGAAAAACAAGAGAGGGGAGGGGGTAACGGGCAGGTGTGAGTGGACAAAGGGCTTAGAAAGAGGGAACAACAGAAAACACACCAGTTTGAAACCATAGGCCAGGGAGGATGAAGAGAAAAGAACATATAGCGAAAAAAGGAGGCAAGGTGTTAGTTGACAGAAGGTTTAGAAAAGGGGGGAGGCAAGAACCAAGGATAAGAATGAAGAGAAAAAGGGTATATAGGAGAAGGAAGGGTGGAAAGTTGTAAGAGGATAAGAGCTTAAAAGGGGGGCCAAAAGTAGCATACACAAACGAGGAACCAGGGCAAGAAATCAACATAGATCTTCAGTATTTTTTATTTATACAGTTCGCCTAAGAAATGAAGTAAGGGTTTTATTATTAGAAATTGTTTTTTGTTTTTTTCACTTCATATTTACAGTATTTTTTATTTATACAGTTCGCCTAAGAAATGAAGTAAGGGTTTTATTATCAGAAATTGTTGTTTGTTTTTTTCACTTCATATTTACTCTAATTTGGTTATGAAGTTTTTGGTACCTGTGAAAATAAGTGTCTTAATTTCAATGTGCCATGAATCGTTTAAGTGGAAGAGTGACACCCACGCAGAGAGAATTTGTACCCGTTTACAATTCTCATCTAGGTGCTGGATAGATAGATACTAGAGAGAGAGAGAGAGAGAGAGAGAGAGAGAGGCGGTAATTTCAGTAATGGTTGTGCGTGTTAGGGTCCATCTTTATGACGCTGATGATAATGGTGGCGGTGGTTGTGGCCTTGGTAATTGTTCCAGTATTAATGCTGGCGCTAGTTACAGGCTGGTGTTGGCAGTGGTAATTCAGAATTGTGCATAGTTTTCGGGGCATTGGCAAGGGTGTGTTGATGTATAGAATTCTGGCAACCTAATGAGGCTTGGAAACATTTAATCCCCTTGGACGCCACCCATCCCTGATTTTATACTAGAGCAGACTAAATAATTCCATACACAGTACATATAATCAGTGCAAAATGGCGGACAACTGAATATGCCACACTCCCACAGTTTGGTTGGTTGTATAATATCTCACGATCACTTTCTGAGCATATATTCTGACATATTTATCGACCGGTCGGAAACATCTGTTCACACACACACACATACATACACACACACACACACACACACACACACACACACACACACACACACACACACACACACACACACACACACACACACAAATATATAGAAATTAATATGGAAAAGATAGATAGATAGAGAGATAGAGAGAGAGAGAGAGAGATACAGGTATATATGAAGAGCGAGAGAGAGAGAGAGAGAGAGAGAACTGGGAGACCATAAATCTAGCTAGGAGTGAGAACGAAGAGAGAAATAGATGGGAGAGGAGGAAATCG
>NC_137033.1:20259895-20352395 GCF_032717465.1 Coenobita brevimanus
TAGACAGATAAATAGATAGATAGATAGACACATAGATAGTTATGGTCGATTAGTGTGAAATGAATAAGATGAAAAAAAAACGCCATCAGAGTGAAAATGTGAATAATTTGTATAACACGATGAACATTCCCAATAGTGTGGTATTTAATTAAAGAGGACTTACTAGTGGTATTTAATTACAACTCTTCAACTACCTCACATTACACCTGGCGTGATAGATATATGCTACTCTGTGCTAAAATTATAACGACCGAAGAGGGAAAAAATTCTGAGGCAGGGCTCTGTGGGATCACTGTGCACATATATCAACGTATTTCATCGCCGTTACCCTTCTGCATATCATCATCATCATCATCATCATCATTATCATTATGGAGGTGTAAAATGCAAAATGAATCGCCATGGAAGGAGTGCTAGGGAACTTCCAGAGCCAAAGGGAGTACGACCCTTAGGAGAGAATATGACCTAACTTGGCATGCTACTTGACCTATTTTACTTATACCTATACATCCCTGCTGCCTTACCTGACCTCCCCTGCTGTGTTAATTAATTTTTACTGTGTTACCTGCACTTGCCTGCTGCGTTACCATCCCTGTTACTTGACCTTACCTGCTTTATTACGTTCCTTGTTATTTGCATTTACCGGTTGTGTTACTTTCTCTGGTGCTTGTCCTTAAGGGTTGTGTTGCCTTCCCTGTTACGTGCCCTTATGTGCTGTGTTGCCTTTCATGTTACTTGCCCTTATCTTCTCTGTTACCTTCCTTGTTATTTGCCTTTACCTGCTATGTTTCGTTTCCTGTTACTTGCCCTGACTTGCTATATTACCTTCCTAGTTACTTGCCTCTACGTGCTGTTTCCTTTCCTGTTACATGCCCTTACTTGTGGTTTTACTGTTCCTGTTTTGCTCCTAATCTTTCCTACACGTTGCCTCTCCTGTTCTGTCCTATCATCGGCTCTCTTACCTGACCTCACCAGCGGCAATGTCACCTGATTCTGTCCCACCTATCCTACTATATTGCCCCCAAGCGAGGCTATATCTCAGACGAGGGAGGGAAGTAATACTATGTTTCTCATTAAGTGGAGTAAGGTGAGACGACCGCACGCCACAGGTGACAGATTCCATGATTATTTCATGCTGTGGGTGTCAGGATGTGGAGTTGTGGATGTCCAGGTTTGGAGGCATGGAAGTGAAGGTGTGAATATCAAGTTTTGAATATCAAGGTATGGAGGTGTTTGTGTATGCAAGGTTTGAAGGTGTGGTTGTCAAGGTGTAGATATCAAGGTAGGGTGTGAAGATTTGAGTGTCAAAGTGTAGAGGTGTGGTTTTCGAGGTGTACATGTCAAGGCAGAGTGTGGAGATATAGGTGTTAAGGCGTGGAGCGGGTATGGTCAGATGTGGTGTGGATGTTCAGGTGTGGTCTACGTCCTCTGTGTCCTCTCTGTATGTTTTCTTTTTTGTATGTGTATGATCTGTATGTCCTTCCTGTAAGCTCTTATGAAGTGTCTATAGGTTTGAAGAGAGAACCTGTATTTTTTACACAGGAAAAATCATCAGAGAAATTACCAATATGCCGGGAATCGAACCCGGGACTCTCAGGTGAGAGCCAGGTAGCATACCACTACACCATGACCAGGTTAAAGTTCACTCACGTTGTCACAATCTTGTAACCAACGTCCCTCCTCTCTCACCTGAGAGTCCCGGGTTCGATTCCCGGCATATTGGTAATTTCTCTGATGATTTTTCCTGTGTAAAAAATACAGGTTCTCTCTTCATTCTGACTTGCCGTAAGTGTTTGGGATAGATTAAAAGCATCTACTTGCCCGAGTGCCAGGGGGTTAACTCATCCTCTTCATGCCCACAGTGGGGGCGGAGGGACGTTATTTACAAGATTGTGACAACGTGAGTTAACTTTTACCTGGTCGTGGTGTAGTGGTATGCTGCCTGGCTCTCACCTGAGAGTCCCGGGTCTATAGGTTTGCTCTGCTTTTCTATATGTTTTCTATGCTCTGTCTGTATGTTCTCTGTTCTATGTTCTCTATGCTCTGTCTCTGTGGTGGGTGGGTGGGATTCGTCTTCCTGCAAGCTACTAGCCTGATTACGACTTGGTGTTTGTCAGGATCAAAGTGTAAGTCTGTTTTATGGGGTGCTGGGTGTAAGTTGTGACCCAGCTGAGCGTGAAGGAGCTGAGAGGTGTGTGTGTGTGTGTATGTGTGTGTGTATGTGTGTGTGTTTGTGTGTATATTTGTATGTGTGTTTATGTGTGTATGTGTGTGTGAGTGTGTGTGTGTGTGTGTGTGTGTGTGTGTGTGTGTGTATGTGTGTGTGTGTATTTTTATGCATATACACATTCAAGTACAAAACCACACTCTACACTGTTGTAACTCGAAAGGAATTTTTCAGTTGGTAATGTAGTATGTATTAAAGGTACTGTATCAATGTACAGGTATGAATACTGATTGGACTATTTCGTTAATAAACAGGGGAAGTGTGGCCGAGTAGTCACAGTACTGTGCTGCTAATTCTGACAGCGAATATTCGAAACACTCTGTTTGACCGTGAGAGTTATCAAAGGAACTGCCATCACTTTCCTCGGCGCTCATCATTAATCCCGACAACATTCTCAACAAACTAAAAAATTGTTCACATCAAACCTACCCAGGGTCCAATGCCAACACCAACCTCCACAAACCTATAATCAAGCACGGTGAGGCCACATCTCATGAACTGTAATAACAACATCTACTTCGGGATCATCTTGGAATCGCCCTCGATGACGACGACGACCTACGTTAGTACTTACTTATGACGACGCGCTGTACAGTACGTCAGCATCGGCATATGAAGTACAGTACATCAACGTACGTCAGCAGTGTACAAATTGTACATCATCCACGCCGTAAATATCGACGTAACAAAAGTATACGATAAGCAACAAGTACCTAGGAGTCATTGCCAACACTTACTACTTCATCCAGTTACTTAAAAACAAGAAGAATGAACACGGGAGATGCCAGGACTCCATCTGTGTCCCGCTCCTACTTCTGGTAATTCCACACACTCGGTTCCGGTAATTGTTCATTAGATCCGGCTGTCATTGCGTCAGCACGAGGGCTTTGGCGTCAATGGAAGCGCGGCAACAGGCAGCATCAGAATTGGAAGCTGCTCAATTTCGACACAAAGGTCGAGAGTTTCTTTTTGTCTTGGCGTGATGGAGCGGTGCAATATGTCCTCGTCGTCGTTTCATTTCATCATTTACCTCGCCTTGTCTCATTTCCTTTTCGTCCAATACGGGTTCTCTTCATGTCCCGTTTTCATTCCCTCGTGTAGCTGGCCACGCCCTGTCTCGTTTTCATTCCATTGCGTACCTGTCGTCTTTCGCCACATTTTCATTTCTTCGTGTTCTTGTCCACATCCTGTCTTTATCATTTCGTCGTCTACCGATCCTCTGCCCGTCTCGTTCTCATTTCCCCTAGTACCTGTCCTCTTTACGGCCCGTTTTCGTTGTAAATGGGTGAGGGGGCGTTCAAAGAAGTGTTTGTGACGAAGATGTATGCAGTTTCTCTCAATGGTGGGGTAAATTCGTGCAGAGATTCTTGGAAAATCGGTTGGATTGTGTTAGAAGTGCATACACAAGTGTCACATTTACTCTTGATATTTCTTTGTTGAAATAATTATCTGTGTATATTAACACTCCCTGCACCGTGACCACAAGCTTTGTAACTAGCCACGCAATCAACAATCTTAGATAATAGAGTTAAGAATCATACTTTTATTTTTCCCATGCTCGTATTCACTGCCAGCCTAATAAAGTCTTCTGGCGTCAGCTTGAGTAGACTACTAAAGTAACCCCGATCATGAGGTGGTTAATAGTCTGTTATGTAAATCTGAAATGAAGAGTTTAGGTATACTGAATTCTTTTTACAATAGCTTCTTACCTTCCCACATGGGAAAATTTTATATATATATATATATATATATATATATATATATATATATATATAATGTATAAAACGTTCAATAAAGCATATTACCATTTCGATTTAGGACCACATAATGGACACTTCATTCTTTATATTTCCTGTTAAAAATGTCCCTCAAGTTTTTCACTTATAAAATGATTTTTCTATTTTCGCATGCGGCTTGCTACATTAGGGTTTGGAGGATGGAGTCAGGCTTCTTGCTGTTTTCCTCCTTTTCCTTACACATGTCAAGCAGAATAATATTATTTAATATTATGAAGAAAAGACCGTCTTAGTATCATAACGTCTGTGCGGTCTGTGTATCTGTATAATTGTAACTCACTCTCTCTCTCTCTCTCTCTCTCTCTCTCTCTCTCTCTCTCTCTCTCTCTCTCTCTCTCTCAGCCAACAACCAACATCAACATATATAAAACTCACTCGATTGCTAATGAACCACCCGACAGTTTTTTGACCCACGGCCGTTTTTTCCCCTGTTTGTCCAAGGTTACGAGTCTGAAGTAGAAATTTAAAAAAATAATTGTGTTTTTTTTTTTTCACCTGTGCCCAGTGAGTGTTGGTGAATTAAAAGCAAAAGCGATGGACTGGGGACTGATTTAAAACTTTCGCTTCTTTTTTTGCTTTGCTTTGAGCGTTTGTTCGGCTGGAATCGAGTTGCATTCGTGTAAATTTATGCCTAAAGTGGACGAGGCTCACGTTAGGAAATTTGCACTGAGGTGAAGAGAGATTTGTAGGTGACGCAGAGGTTAATGTGTGGAAGATGAGGGCTATAGTGCATTTACTCTAAGCTGACAAAGGTCTCTAAATCCCTAAGCCCGATTAGTGGTCAAGGGTAGTCAGACTGGAGGGCCGATTTTGACTATGGACCAAGGAGACTCATTCCTACCTTATAATTCATCAAATTTTACACAACCACAATTTAGTTTTTCAAGATGTGAGAGTGGGCCAGTTTCCTCACATGAAAACAAACTGACTATAATAGCTTGAGGAGGTTCGAGTGATGTAATACAGTTTTCTCTTTGTGTACTTAATTCTATGCCTTTACAACCTAACTGGCGCGTTTGGATACTGGGGAGAAAATATACGAGCTAACAAAAAGACGTGAAAAGAGTTAACTTCCATGGAAAATTTTTATTGTGGAAATTCGTTTGAGATAAACTGTGAAAGCTTCCCCAGATCTATATTCACTCAGTCACATATTTCTTCGCTTAATTCCTCCACAATTTTTTTTGCCAAATTATTATATACAAATTATTCCAGAATTAAAAACTATAAATACCACACGTGAGAATAGACATAGGAGTAGCATGAAAAGGTATAAAAGGCATACTTGACAACATCTAGTCGTTGCATATAAAAACAAAAGAGCTAAAGAAGAGCCTGGAAGTGAACTGAGACAGCAAGTATATTTTCCCATATAATTCTTCGCTTTCTCCTCTTCATCAAGCCTGCGATACACTCCAGTTCATTTAGCGTGACATGGCTCAGATCTACACTCCCACCAGCACTAATTTGCCAGCCTGTTGATCTTCACACACATTTTGGCAAGATTGGTGTTGACAGGGGAATCATCGGGAGGCTATTGGTGAGGCGCAACTCATTACCCTTCCCTTCTGGTTACCTCCCCACCCCACCTATCCAGTAACCCATCCCACTCCTCGTACCGCACTACCCCTCACTCTAACTTGAGTACTCCCCACACCACCCCTCCTGCTCCTGCCCCCTTCCCTCTCTTGTCATGCCTCCTACCATCCACTATAACTTTCACACCTCCCCCCCTACCTTTCATACTCCCTCCCCCACCATCTCTTTTCCCCTCACCCTTTCTTTTCCCCCACCCTCTCTTCCTCCCTTCCTTCCACTTGTCAGACTTTACAGGCCGCTGACTTACAAACACACTGACGGTCATTTCCCAGTCGTCACTAATATTTCCATTTTTTGCTTAAAGGAAAAAAAAGGAAACAGTGCAGACTCTGATTCACAAACAGAACCAGATATTTTCCTCGAAGGGAGAGTAGTAGACAAAATTAATCCTTCCCCATGCTGGCAGTATACGAACGGGGAAGGAGTGTCTGACGTGAGAGCAATGTGTGTGTAATTCATAATGCTGTAGTGGTTATGTTTGTGTGCCTGAGTCCGTATTATATAATGTTGTTGGTATGAACCGAAAGGGTAAGAGAATAATTAAGCCTAGAAAGGACATGTAACACAAGGCTGAAGTCTCCAACCCTAGTCTCGTAGCTAACACATCGGTAGACTAACACACTAACCACATACACACTAGGACTCCACACAAATGAACTTACGATCTATCTCCTGTTGTAGCTAATATGTTCTCCAGAGAGGACAAGGAAAGAAGAGTGCAGAATCGTCCTGTGGTATACAACTTCTTAAAAATCAACATATTTTGCATACAGTTATACAAGAGACTAGAATATCATGTTGTCTTATGCAGATATAAATAAACAAAAAAATGTGCCAGCAAAAGTTAGGTGAAGAGACTGCAGTCCTCATTTCAGGGGAGAAGACTCTAGCACGTCTCCTATTAACTGAATTGGGGTGAAGTCCATTTGCATATTAACAAGTAGCTAAATTATTTTACTCTGGTAACAAATGCATATAAAGAGGTATGCTGGTAACTAGTATACAATTTGTGTAGCCTAGTACACTGTTGAAATCCAGTGGTGATTTCTTATACGTTAAAATATTATTGGTGTTTCTCTCTCTCTCTCTCTCTCTCTCTCTCTCTCTCTCTCTCTCTCTCTGCTACATTTTCTGACATGTTTTAAAAGTCCTCTTCATTAACAGCATTTTCATTTACTTTCTACTTTCCTCTTACAATTTAATTTCTTTCATCACCCGGTAGTCATCTGGTGCACCGTAAAACATTTTCTGCTTTTCCTTCCAACATTCCTCCATCAACTATATTTATTTTCTTCTTCCACGTATTGTGTATATAAGCTGCGTTCTAAATTATTTTCTATTTCCCTGTAAAGGTTGGTCTCCTTTGTCTTTCAGTGTATTTTCATTTGTTTAGCCTTACTATATTTTCTGCCCTATTCCGGTATTCATTTCCAAGATAAATTCTCTTTCGTTTTCCAGATGCTCTCCCTTTTCAGCAACATTTTCATACATACCTAACATTTCCCTTGGAAGTTATTCTCTTTCCCAAATTTTTTAAATTTTTCACACAATTTTCTTCGCTACCTCTCTTGAGCTACATTTTTTTTTTAATTTCCAATTTATTCCCCTCATAAGCCACATTCTTCCTTCATTTTCAGACCAGTATGCTTTCTTTGACTCTCTATCGTTCAGTGATAACTTATCTTTATGCTATTATATCGTTTTATTTTCTTACTGGCTTTCTCCCTATTCATCCCTCAGCCATCCTGTAATATATGTGTATAGAGAGAGAGAGACAGACAGACAGACAGACAGACAGATTCATTTTTTATATCTTTCTAGCTGTCGTATATTATCTCTTATATATTTCAGTTTTATCCCTCCTTCATACTAATTTAATTTGTTATATAGTGTACTGTATTATATTTCATTCTCTTATATTCCTTTAAACATTATTCATCTTTCATCTCTCCTTCCAGCTCCCTAATTTTTTTTATATATCGTCTTATTTTCTTACTGCCATATTTTTATTATTATATATATCTCCTCTCACTTTCCAGCTCCTTTCTCCGCTTTTATGAATTCGTTTCCATTTTCGCTCACTGAGGTGCCTTCCTTGCCTCGCTCCCAGACTCTGAAACTCATAAAATTTTCAGTTTAGTTGCTCTTTCCATATTTTTATAATCTGAGAATTATTATTTTTAGGGGTGGGTTACGTCTGAAGCATATGACCTTTAGGGGATTTTTTTTTCTGACAATGTCCATGTCTTCCGAATTATATGTTTTTAAAATTGTCTGGGAATTTGTATGTTCTGTACTGTTAATACTTCATGAATGTTTGAAAACTCCTGTGCTTCAGACATTTCTCTATAATGGGAAAGTTTTTGCCTTACTAATGTTTATATTTATTTATCTTTTTTTTTTTTTTTTTTTGCTGGACTTAGGCTGGTTTTTTTTTTTTTTTTTTTTTCAGAGGAATGAGATGTATGGCAAATGGGACTTGCAAAGGTGATAACACGGCTGTTACATAATTATTTCTTATTTCAAAAGCCAATTCCTTATTGATGTTTTGTTAATATTTCTCTCTGGGCTTTGGAGATTTCTTTATTACTTGTTTTGACTATTTTCATAATATATCATTCCAGTTATATTATGTAAGGTGTCATTTGCATTTACTGACTTTTTCATATTTTTTATTTTCATTTTTTTATCAAGTTAGGACTTTTGTGCACTATCTTTTATGGTATTTGAGTTATTCCTTCAAATGTAAATAGTGTTGTATTAAGTCTTGTTTTAGTTCTTATAAATTCCATTATTTTACCCTTTTTTTTTTCTTTTATATTTGTTTTCATTTGATATTTTGTACCATTCCTTATTCCTGTACTTATCATTTTCCAGTATTACCCCCAATTCCTTATTTCCCTACGGCCTTTTATTTTCAGTACTGTTCTAAGTGATAGTAGTGTTTGTGTGATTCTTTTTTCTCTATTTTTTTTTTTTATCCCCAGTGTTATTCAGTTTTCAGTAAGGTTTATTCTTTCTCTCGCACTGAGCCGGGAAGTTTGTAAAGTCGTTGGTAGAACAAGCAGTGGCAAATATCCTCCCTGTCCTCCTCCACCGTATTTACTGTCGAGTTTTCGTTTTCGTCCCGTACTAACTCGGGGCTCTCGAAATGTTAAGATGTTAAAAGTCACAAAGTTTCTTGCCCTTGGAGGTGGCTGGGACAAGTTTTAAGGTCAACATTGATTGGAGTGCTGTTAAGGGCTTTGGGAATTTAGGCGCAGTTTGCTCTAATTATCCTCAATTAAAAGAAGATTATTGTTTTGGAGGAAGTTTGAGAGCGTCTTCTGCATCTTCGTAAATATGGACTTACTCTTTTCTTCTGCCCACACATACCCGCCCACAGCTGCTCCACCTTCACCGCTCATGTCTGTGTCCATTCTTTCTCTGTTAACATCCTCTTCCTTTCTCTCTGTTTTTCTACCTACACATACTGCACTCTTTCCCTACCCACACCTGCTTTATTCTTTCTCTCTTGACACTTCCTCTACCCTTTCTCTACCCACATCTGCTCTACCCTTTCTCTGGATACACATATTCTATCCTTTCTCTATCACACCTGTCCCTCATTTGCTCTACACACACCTGTCCCCACTTTTTTCTTGCCGATACTTCCCGATTGATATATTCATTTGGTGCAGCCACAACCTCACATTGCTGTAGGCCAGTCCTCTCTAGCCAAAACTAGAAGCCACAAAAGCTTCTGGGTTTAATTAGCATATCATGGGCAGAAGTGGTTGTATGTGAGGATCCTAAGGGGAACCCGAAATGCAAGATGAAAATATATTTACTCATTTCTAGCTAACTAATCTAATCAAAAACTCTTCTTTAATAATTCCATCCGAGAAAACTAGGTTTCCTTGAATTTAGCGATGTTTCTCAAATAATATTAAATGCTCTACCAGTTATATTTTGAACGGTTTCATGAAAGCCTCCTAATTATTTACTAGATGACCTTATAATAATTATAAATCATGCCTATTACAACGCCTACACACACACACACACACACACACACACACACACACACACACACACACACACACACACACACACACACAGAAACGTGTGTGTGTGTGTGTGTGTGTGTGTGTGTGTGTGTGTGTGTGTGTGTGTGTGTGTGTGTGTTGTTTCAACACTACTGTCCTGAGGAATATATTTATATTTAATGATGAAGTTCTTAAGTTATATATACTTAGATCAAGGCTGAATCTGGCCAAAAATAACAAAAATGAAACTAAAAAGATGCAATGTGTGAGCAAAGCATTAGTTCAGTGTCAGAATTCCATATAAAATCGTTACAAATATGTGTGAAAGCAGTGTGTCTCCCTAATGCATGCTCTGGTTTATGATCCACTGACTAGAAATAGTGTGCAGCACGTAAGAGGGCTGCTTAGGGAACAGGCTATGAAGCGGATGCACAGAGAAAAAAAAAAAATCCTTTCGTTCTTCCCCGGTGGTTTCTTTACACTTTCCACGTAGCACTGTGACGATGGCCGCATTCAGCTCTAAACGTAAGCGTACCCGCCTATCGGTCCCTTTCAGTCGACTGCCGTGTTAAAACCCTCTCACAACTTTCCACATTCAGCTTCGGGAACTGCCAGCCCGTTCGGTCTATCACAGTCCGCTAAATTAAAGTATTTTTGTCACCGCATCTAGTTCTCCGTTTTCCATATTCTCCCTCATTTACTCTGGACAGCTAATCTTTCACTCTAGCCCTCTAAGACCATGCGTTTCCAGCTGTGTTCATGGTCTACTCTTTTTTATGTTGCCTTGATAGAAAATATATAAGCGTAGTTCGTTCGGATTAAGTTGGTGGAAACGTTCGTCAATTTCTATGACTTACTTCCCGTGGCTGAATAGCAGAACAAGACACCTCCGCGGCATTACAGCGTTTACATGGCACTTCCTCGTGACTAGCATCATGTTCTAGTATTAATCTCTTATTATATCTCGGCATTTGAAGAGATGGCAATTATAGACCAAGGCATTTATACCTTCCCCGCCCCTGAGCCAAGGAAATTAAATAGAAACCATGAGAAAAACCTGAGGTACAGCAATTGGATTCCAGCGAGGGGCGCAAAAGAAGTTTCCTCGTTGGTTAATGTCCTCAGGCTCTGAACGTACCCCCGCCGCACCGACATGCTTCACCGACCTGAAAGAGAGAGAGAGAGAGAGAGAGGGGGGGGTGAGGGGGGAATACAGGGCTGGTGTGGTGTGGTGGGGGAATAGAAAGCTGGCGTGGTGTGGTGGGAGAAAAGAGGGTTGGTGTGGTGTGGTGGGAGAAAAGAGGGCTAGTGTGGGGAGGGAAGAAAAGGTATACCCTGTGTGGAGAGAAAGGTTTTAAAGATGGAGAGCTAATGTGGTGGGAGAGAGTGGGATCTGGTGTGCTGAGAGAGCGAAGGTCTGGGATGAAGATGAGAGAGAAATGAGGTCAGGAGCAGAGAAGAAGGGCTATTTAGGAGAGAGAGAGAGAGAGAGAGAGAGAGAGAGAGAGAGAGAGAGAGAGCGGAGGTGACGCTTGTTGAGAAGAGAAGAGAAATTATATGGAAAAGAGAGATGGAAGTTTACTGAGTAGAGAGAGATAAAAGAAGAAGGGAGTGAGGATAGGAGAGGAGAAAAAAGGAGGGGAGGGAGGGGATAGGAAGAAAGAGAGGAGATGGGAGGAAAAGAAGGGATAGAGAAGATGGGAGAAGAAGAAGGAAGAGGGAAGAGGAACGGAGGAAAACTAAGAAGAGGGAGAGTATCTGAAAAGAGAGGAATGAAGAGAGGAGAGACGGGGAGGCAGGAAAGGGAGAAAGAGAGATTGTAAGATGAGAGGAAGGGAAAGAATAGGTGTAAGAAAGGAAGAGAAAATGGAAGGAGAGGAGAGGAGAGGGTGGAGGGAGAAGATGGACGGAGACGAGGGGAAAGAAAAGATGGGAGGAATGGGAAGGAAGAGAGTGAGGAGAGGAGGGCCTAGAGGAGAGGAAAGGAGAGAAAATAAGAGGAAAGGGGGGAAGAAGGAGGAAGGAAATGAATAAGAAGACGGAAGGCAAGGAGAGGAAAGGATGGAAGGAGATGACAGGAGGCAAAGAAGGAAGGGAGAATGAAGATAGAAGGAAAGGAAAGGAAGAGAGGGAGGAGACGAAGGAAGGGAGTGAGAAGAGATAGGAGGAATCGAGAGGGATGAGAGACAGGTAGGAGAGGAAGGGATAGAAAAGGTGGAAGAAGAGGAGAAGGAATGGAAGGGGAAGGTAGGAGGCGAGGAAGGAAGGGAGAGAGAAGATAGGAGGAAAATTGGGGAAGAGAAGGAGAGGAGTGGGAGGGAGAAGACGATGGAAGGGAGAGGGAGGAGAAGGGAGGAAATGAGAGGGAAAAAATAGATGAGAGGAAGGAGAGGGGAGGAAAAGGGAGGGGAAAAAAGGGAGGAAAAGGAAGAGAGGTCCAGGGTCAGTGTCTTGTATCAAATGGTTTACGAGTCCTGGAAGAGATCATTACGAGGCAACAAATATCGCTGATCCAGGGCCCGGCTCGCCTTACCTTATATAACGAGCACGGTGTGGGCCCATTTACTACCTCCTCTCTATTTCACTGTGGTGTGGTGTGGTGTGGTGTGGTGTGGTGTGGTGTGGTGTGATGTGGTGTGGTGTGGTGAGATGCTGTTACTTCTTGCCCGCCTTTCACTGTGGTGGGGTGGTGATGTGGTGAGGTGGGATGTGGTATAGTTGTGATGTTATGATGCTGTGGTGTTGATAGTGGTGAAGGTGGTGTGCAGGTGTGTTTGTGGTGTAGTGATGTGATATGCTGGTGTAGCCTATTGGTGTGATGGCGTATTGATGGTTTGTTGTGGTGTGGTGACGTGACTGTGTAGAATTTTGGTATGATGATGCGCTTGAAGTGTTGTAATGCCTTGCTAGCTGAATCTATGGCATTCTTTTTTTTGCTGCTTGGTGATGCAGTGTTAGTATTTATTGAAATTGTGATGAAGTGGTGAAGTATGGTGATACTTATGTTGCAAAGGAGTGTGGTGTTGGTTTAGTGATGAAGCTGTTATATGAGTTGTAGTGGTAGTGTGCTGGTAGTGTGAAGTATGTGGTTTAGTAGTGTGGGGGAGATACTATGCTGGTGATGCTATAATGCTGGTGATATAGTTGTATTGGTCGTGTAGTGGTGATAATATTGTAATGGCGTTGGTGATGCTGTGGTGTAGTGCTGTTATGGTAGAAGATAATAAGGATATACAATAGCCTACAAGGTAAAGATGAACATGAATTAATGAAGCAATCATATAACCTCCACGATACAGACGTGAGCAGCTTGGATATCGCTAGAGATAAGGTACAGACACCGAGATACAGTACAACTGACTATCATTAATGTGTGGCATAATCGAAATTCTTTTCAGTTAAATTCTTTTCAGAGAAATTTAAAGGAATAAAGTGAGCGAGAGCAGTAGGTGTAGTCCAGTGTGTATGCAGCCTACTGTTTGGACTGATTTCCTTTGCTGGAGAGTGTGGGTAGCAGTGAATGTGGGTAGAAGAGAGTGTAGGTATGAGAAAGTGAATGTGAGGAAAAGTGTAAGCAGGGTGAGTGTAGGAAGGAGAGAGTATAGGCGTGCGAGAATGTTAGTAGGGGGAAACGTGGGAAGGAGTAAGTGTGGGTGTGGCAGAATATATATAGGAGAGGAATGATGATGTCAGCGTTGGTAAAATCCTATGACGTATATGGTAAAATTAGTGGTACAGTGGTGACGAGGACAAAGGTGTGGGCGAGATACCAGGTTTTAGCACTGGTGTATGGAAGAAAAAAAAAAACTATAAATCTCCCAGTTGGCAAGGCAATGAGTTCTTAAAGCAGTGGTACCATCGGACTTCACCTTTCAAATTCAGTGACGTCATGTTCCGTTTTAGTGTTGCCGTTTACAGGTGATGCTATTCAGGTTATAAAAAAATCTCCAATGTTCAAAAGATTAATTGATTTCCAGCTAGAAAAAAAAAAAAACTTCAGATGAGTGAATAGAATGTGAATAAGAAAACTCTGCAGTAAATGCCATCAGGTTAAAGGTGTTGTGGTGAGATGTCCAGGGTCAATGTAGGTGCTGAAGTGAGACCAGGAAGTGACTTTCGTAGGAACAAATCGAGTGATGGTATTATCCAGGCTGGTGTGAAAAACTTGTCCCTTGCCATTCGGTGACTTTCTCTTTTTTTCCTATCTCCAGACGAACTTATTCACTCCAGTAAAGACTCTTAGAACTAAATAGGCTAAATACAAGCATCACTATCCCTTTTACTAGCAAGGTGTTCCCATGTTCTAAAGGGAGAGAGAAGGTAGTGTTATGTGTAGATAGGAGAGAGGTTCAGGAGGTATGTGTGTGTGTGTGTGTGTGTGTGTGTGTGTGTGTGTGTGTGTGTGTGTGTGTGTGTGTGTGTGTGTGTGTGTGTGTGTGTGTGACTACAAAAAAGAGAGGGGTGTAGGTTACGAGAATATGTAGGCTGGGAAAAATGTTGGTGTGGTGTGAGAGAGTGTAGGTAGGAGAGAGTGTAGGTAGGAAAGAGTGCAAGTAATTGAGAGTGTACGTAAGAGAGAGTGTATGTAGGAGACAGTGTAGGTAGGAGAGAGTGTAAGTAAGGGAGAGTGTAGGCAAGGGAAGGTGTATGTAGGAGAGAGTGTAGGTAGGAGAGAATGTTGGTGTGTGCGAGTGTAGGCAGAAGGTAATGAAGGCAGAATTATATATGGGTAGAAACTGTGTAAGCTGGGAGACGGTACACACACACACACACACACACACACACACACACACACACACACACACACACACACACACACACACACACACACACACACACACACTAAAACAATACCCCAATAAATAATAAATTGGCCACAAACTCCATCCACAACTCCGGCTGGGTATAGTCGGCGGAGTTCTTTGTGGACGGTGGGTCATGTTCCTTCCTGATTGTTTTCCCAGGATGAGGTAACAGTTCCCGTCTCCGCCACCACAAATTAAATAAAGTTTTCCAATAGAACTTCGGACTAACCCTTACAGACAGGTATTTGTGAGATCATAGATGTGTTTGAAACATACAGGATGATCTGTAAATGACGATCTGCTAGAAACGCAAAGGACAGTACCTTACGTGTTGAGGGGACGGCTAGGGTGGGAGTGGCTGTGGGATTTGAAGTAGGGAATAAATGATGCAGGGTAGAGACATAGTACTGACTAAGCCGTACCCACAACACACGGGAAAATCATGGAGTGTAAGTGTAGCGTTATATATAGGCCATCCTGTGTATGTCTGTGTGCGTATTTTATTTTTTTATCAACGTGTTACTGTTGTATGTATAAGGTGTTTGTGGTTTTAGTCTCAGTGCCATCCAGTTTGAGCCACAGCTGTCACTGATGGATACGATAGGATATTTGTGAGGTGCTACGGTAGTTGGAAGTATGTGTTTAAATAAAATATTAGATTGTTTTGTCTCTCTATGGCCAAATGACTTGATCCCGTAGAGGGTGGCCACAATCATCCCCCGTTCGTCGTAAACCGAAATCATCTCGATCATACCGTGGACTGTGATAGTTTTTAACATTATTCTGTGCCATGGGTTTTTCTTGAGCACTGTAAAATAATCATACGCTAGCCAAAAATAAATGCAAAGTAGACCATTAACAGCCAGTAGGTTAAAAATAAACAAAGAGGATTCATGTTCACCGTCCCTGCCTTCAATAATGAAATTCATATTTGTGATGGTAATAATATTTCACAGAGTAATTTCAGTGCTATTCGTGGCAATTCAATGAAGCAAGTATTCAGCGTTGAACAAAGCTCTTTTCCAGACCTGTGCTGTGGCGGAGGCAGTAAGCTGGGAGGCTAAGTAATCACCTAGTGCTCAGTCACACACACACACACACACACACACACACACACACACACAATCAAAGAGAGAGAGAGAGAGAGAGAGAGAGAGAGAGGGGAGAAGATGGCAGGTGTGCTACAAGTCTTACGTCCCCTACTAATATCCTCTTCAGCAGGTCCTTCAGCATTTACACTTCCACAATCAGCCAAGCAGAGAGGAAAGAGAAACCAGACATCCTTGCTAATCATGACGACGCCGTGGTACCAAATGAGTCTCAGAGCTACAAGGAAACTATTATAGATTTTTTCCGATACAGCAGTGCCAGATGAGACCCCCCTACACACACACACACACACACACACACACACACACACACACACTAACACTCTTCTCTCCCTTTCCCCTCATTGCTGTCATCTTCTCACCACTGCCATTCACCCCACCCTCTCTTCTTCCTCTTTTCCCCTTTTGCCCGACCTTCGCTCTCTCTTTAATTCTCTCCCTCCCATTCCTACTTCAGTGTTCATCCATTCCCTCCCACCAACTCTCAGTCTCTCTTTTATCTCCTTTTCTTCATCCTCTTCTCCTCCCTTCCCTCAGTTCCACCATTTCCTACCCCACCTCAATCTTTCTTTCACATCCTCGTCTCTCTCCCTTTCTCTCACTCTCCCCGAACTCTTCCTGAACTCGGTCTACCCCCTGTTCCCCTCCCTCACTCTCCTCTTCTCCTTTCCTCTTTTCCACTTTTCCCCTCCCCCCAGCTTACGGCTCCCACATTCTTACTCTCACTTTCACCCTCTCCAATTCATCTTCTTCCTCCTCCTGCATTTCTCCCCTCTCTGTCCTCTCACTTCTCTAACCCTTTGTCTCACCCTCCCGCAATCACTAGTCGCTCCACCTCCCCCTCTTCCTCTTTCTCTCTCTTTCTCCTTTCTCTTCCTCTCTCCGCCACCTCACCCTCTATACCCTTGCTCTCACTTTTCCAGCCTCGTTCTCACCCTCTCGAGTCCCCTCTCCTCCTCCTCCTCCTCCTCCTCCTCCTCCTGTCTTTCCCTCACTTCTCTCTCTCCCTTATCACCCTCTCAACGCTTGCTGTCATTCTCTCACCTTTTCTCCAGTCACCCTCCTTTTCTCTCCCTTCTCTCTGCTTCTTACCTCTTTCCCATTCCGGGTGCAGTAACTCTCACCCTCACTCTCGCCCTCTCCAGTTCCCCTCTCCCTCCTCTCTCACTCCTCCTTCAATAACTCTCCCCTCATAACAAGCCTCTTGAGACAGTGGTTTGGAGGATCACAAGGTATAATGGTCTCTTTTGCCCGAGGTCATGACTCTTGGGTGTGGAAACAATTCAGAGGCTCATTTCACACAGACACACTTCCCCGGCACAGAGTAATTTCTGGGTGAAGGATGTACTAGAAAGGTGTGGGTGTGACAGTGTGATGGCTGAAAGGCAGAGTTGGAAAAATTTGGAGGGAGAAGGGGAGGCTATGATGGATGTTGGTGTGACACTTTGATTGGGAAGGTATGATTGTGAGAGTGGGGTGGTTGGAAGAAGAAGAAGGAGACCAAGAACAAGATGAAGAGACATACAGGATAAGTTTGGGTGATTTGTATTTGCAGATACATGAAAAGAGATGTGAGAGAGAACGGTCTTTAGAAAACTGTGCCTGACTGCCTGAGAAGGATGTGCTTATGAAAGTCGGGATGGTAGAGGCAGAAGGAGAGGTAGACCAAAAACAAGATGGCGAGAAAAAGGAGTACATGTGGGGGCTTAATGTGTAAGGAAGGGACAACAATGAGGGTTAAATAAGAGAAAGAGATAAAGAGGTGGGTGTGATAGACTCACTGGGAAGGTGCGTCTGAGACAGTGGGGTGGCTGATAGTAGAAGCAGAGGTAGACGACGAACAAGATGGAGTTACAAATGAAGGGAAGTAACGTATATGAGGTGGAGTGATGTGTACGAGATTGTGACAATAAATATATAAATAATAATCACTACCTCTACCTTTTCTTTTACACTTCTGTTTTCTAGACACTTTAACCATAATGCATATCCCACACACATATCCCATCTAATTGTAGTATCTGGCATACAGTAGGTCGCTTACCAAGAACTGCCCCGATTCCTTTCACCACTCTTTCCTTAGTATATATTTTCCAGTCACACAACTGAAGTCACAACTAAACATTAATCAGACATATTTCCCAGCAATCGCAGTGTACCTTCTGGCTTGGGTTACGTACATACTAAGAAGAAACATGATTCCTTCAACCCTCTGCCTCTACAATTCATATTTTCTGGTCACGGAAACTAAGACTATGAATTTAATCAGACACAGCCCTATTTTTTTTGTTTCAGTATTGCTTCCAACTTTGCTTACGTACCAGTTAGAAACATGACCTGATTCCCGAAACTTGCCCTCAAGACTTTTTGTTTATAATCACGGAAATCGCGAAATCTGGCTCCGTAAAGCAAGCATATTTTCCTGTCTTCATACTTTATTGTTCCGAGCAAAGAACCCCACGACACAAAATAATAATACAGGGTGTTCCATATATTGCACGATCCAATTTCCGTACGTTGTGAGGACGGCTCTGTCAGAGATACCAATGTCTACTCTGCGTTGTTTTCTATTTTGCCATAACCCATTTCATTTTTTATCGGGTCTGCCTTGTTTACGCTCAATGATTGCTTAGTCGATTAGTAATTTCATGATCCAACCAAAATGTCTTCGTTCCTCACATCATCAGGCTCAGCAGTCCCTTCAACACACAAGATTATTCAGAGCAATATGCAAATCACACTCCATATCTCAGATTATCACAATAACTCTTTCGGCGGCGATTACATGCCAGATATTCCACCTCTCCTTCTGATTCATATTTTCTTTGCCACAGAAACCAAGACTGCATGTAGAATCCTTCATATATCCCACCTAGTTGCAATATTTCCTGCCATATCGCTAACGTGCCAAAAACATGTCTGACTTCCACCACTACCACAACATTTTTCTCTTCCCAGTCTCACGCCAACGACCTCCTTCCATCTCTATTAATACACCATCTATTCCTTCACCTGCTAGAGTTCACCGCCCTCTCCAGACAGCTTCTCCTTACCCTCTCCTGACCGGGGCAACTCCAGTATTCTTTTTCCACAAACTTTAGAACTTTGAGCGAGTACAAACACCTGAAACACCTAATACTGCCTCCATCTTTTCTCTCATGGGCTGGGAGAAGTCTAAGTCCACTCACGCTAACAACACTCGAATATATTAATCTGACAGCAAGTTGTTGGAGCTCAGGTGTGTTAAAACAGACGCCATCAGTCCTCTTACACTTGAGACAACTCTGGTTTTCTGTTCTTTCCAACGAGAGAGGACCATATTCAGATAGGAGCGAGTACTAGAACTTGAGTGTTATTCCTGTCACAGGGTATAATTATCAGCCTATTCATTTTAAATACATTATACCTACTTGTCCCTTCAGCCCAGGAAATATCCATTCATCTACTGAGTCGATCTTTTCTCCCCAACACTCAGTCGTCTCGTGGCAATAGTTCCTCTTCATCACTAAGATATTACCAGCGATTTGCGCGTTACCAGATATTATTAGTATTTAGCTTTTTTCCTTCACACACACACACACACACACACACACACACACATGCTAATTACCCTGCCACTTAAGAGATCAGGCATAACACTCTTCTCGACCCAGGCAACCAGGAAGACGCCACACAGATGAATAGTAAGGAGGATTTTAGTAATATTAACACCACAATAATGACGCCTTATATTATCCATTCTTCAGTCGATTTTATTCAGCTCAGAGGAGACTTTATTAAACTGGTACCGGGTTAGATAATAGACGTTACTCACCCTTTCGATAAAGATGGTCCCTTCTAACTGAAGTAAAATCGTCTGGCTGTAGAGTAGAATTAAAAGTATGTCATCGAAGGGGTAGAGGGATGACTGGCATACACGGTTCAGGTTTAGGTTTACACTAGACGATTTTCCTCAGCAAATAGAAATACTGGCAGTTAAAGGCATCACAAATAGTCTTGAGTCACTTTTTTTTTTTCTGTTGGTAAAGTTAGGGATTTTATTTAGCCTCATAAGAAACCGTTTTGCACAAATGAGAGAAATACTAGCAGTCAAATGTTCCAATAACTTGCCTGAGTAACCTTATCTCTGCCAATGGTACACCTAGGACTTTCACTTAAGATAATTCGTATAATTTTGTTCGGAAAAGAAAATGAATAGGGTTACGCCCTCCCTCCAGTACACAGCAATCTTGTCCATATACCTCTCCACCCTTTACCTCCAACACATCCTCCCTCTTCCTCTTCCCCTCCATCTCACTCATATGCACTCTCCTGGTCTGTCTTATTATACATTCTCTCCACATGGACAGACAGGGCTGCTTGAAATACCCTGGCTTCCCGACAAACACTATGCTTTACTTATAATGGCTCTTTGTGCGGGTTGACAAGACTGCGAAAATACGATGAAAACCTTTGAGGATGACAAACACTTCACTAATACCCTGAAACTTGGGTATTGTCAGCAAGATCTCCTCAGCCCGGATTCACAAACGTGGTTATGATCAGCTCCGTGTCGTAACTAGGAATTATTTTTGCAGGAAGAAGTAGAGATATAGGAGTCTCCGCAGTGTCCTTTCTTGTCCTTCCTAGAAAAGAGAACGGCATGGTAATTTTACTTTCATCAACAAATATAAACCAGACTGATTAAATACTGTATATATTTTGGGAGCCTATTCTTTTCCTTTTCTTCTCTGTTATCACCATTTTTTCTTATTTCACTCTCGTTCGGTCTCCTTCCTATTTCGTTTACCTCATGTGTTGTTTTTCATTTGTTTTCCTCTCTTCTTTTCTTTCTTATTTTCTTTTTTTCTTCTCTAATGCGTCCTTTGCTATCTGCTTTGCGTCATTTACTGTCATCACTTTTTCATTCTTTCTTTCTTTCTTCCTTTCTGTCTGTCTTGCCATTTATTTCTCCCACCCCCTTTTTTTTTTCCTCCTGGCGTACCCAGAGTACACGTATTAAACCAGAGTGTTCTGGCATTTCACTTTTACGTTCCACCTAACCTTTTCACTGAACAGGACCAAAACCCAAACACACACACACACACACACACACACACACACACACACACACACACACACACACACACACACACACACACACACAAAGACTAATAACGTTTCGTTATAGTTAATCATCATCCCATCCCAAATTGCTGTATATGAACAGGAGCATTGGAGCCCGGAAACTGGTCTCAGACCCGACATTTAAGGCGATGATGGCCAACCTCACCCGCCCATGGGTGGCATTTCTCTGGCAAGAATCCCCAACCACGCCTCAGATGGAAACCTTTGTAAGCTTCATCCGGTTTGAGCCCCTTAACCAGCTAGACCACCAGGCGTACAGAAAGTCATTACCCTTGTCACCCAGTGTGGAGTCACCCAGAGAGAGAGAGAGAGAGAGAGAAAGATAGAGGCCACATCAGGTTGGTGGCCGCCCACGACGCAGACACGTTGAAGTGGATACCAGGCTGAGCCACCTGTCCACCTCACTCTCAGTCCCCCTCTGTCCCCTTCTGAATCCCCACTGTATCCCCTCAGTCCCCCACTCTATTCCCTCTGTCCCCCTCTGTCCCCCATCTGTCCTCATCCGTCCCCCATTGTCGCCCTCTGGACCCCATTATATCCCTTCTATCCCTCCTCTTTATCACTTTGGTCTCTCTTTTCCCTACTCTATCCCCTCCTCTTTTCCCCCCTCTATCTTCTCCCTCCCTCACTATATCGCCTCTGTCCCCCTTTTTCTCCCTTTTTACACCCTCTGTCCTCACTTTCTCCTCTTGTGTCCCTTTCTTGTGAAAAGTAAATAAATAGATGCATAAATAAATACATAAATAAAGATAAATGAACAGAACAAGCAACTAGAAGTTATTTTTTTTCCAGCTTCTCCACAGTTACCGAAAATGCGTAGAGACAAAGACGAATACGTTGACAAGAGAGAGAGAGAAAGAGAGGAGAAAAGAGTAGGGAGGAAGTGGAAAAATAAAACGATTAGTTTATAGGCCCCACAATACAATTCCCTCGACTCGAGTTTGCAGGCTGAGAAGCTGAAGTTTCCGGAACAGTTTTAGGGAAGATAGGAAGGAATTTCTTGGAGAGAGAGAAAGAGAGAGAGAGAGAGGGGGGGGCTTTAAAGTTTCACTGGAATAAGTGCTGGGTGGAACACTTATTTTTCCTCTCTCTCTCTCTCTCTCTCTCTCTCTCTCTCTCTCTCTCTCTCTCCTCCTCCTCCTCCTCCTCCTCCTCCTCCTCCTCCTCCTCTTCTTTCTTCTTCTTCTTCGTCTGACCGAAATCCAAAGGTAGCGAGAGTGGACTCTTAAAGACTCCATTTCGTGACTGTGGGCTGTTCGTCTTGTTCCCCGACGGTGACAGAGAGAGAGAGAGAGAGACAGACAGACAGACAGACAGACAGACGGACTGAGTGAAATGCAAGAAGTGCAGAAAATGAAAGGAGAAACTGAAGAAAACTTAATCGTACCATGAGCGAACGAAAATAATAGCGGTAGAGATGACGCAGGACCCAGTGAGTTAAGGCACGCCCAGCTCGAACTGAAGGAGGCTTGTGTGAACCTAACCATTGTCAGCTGGTGAGTGGGTGTGTGGGTGAGTGGTCTGCCCTTCTGTGGGTTCCTATCACTCTCACAGACACATGATAATAGGGGAGATGCTTACTGCAGTTTGGTTTCTAGGTCCACGATCGCAATCATCATTATCATAAAACTAATTGTCCATTTGATTTGTAACTTCATTTACACAAACATCTTATCATCATCATTATCGTTATAAGCATTGTTATCATTAGGACATTTTTTAACACTTTCAGTCTAATATGACACCCCAGGCCGAATAAAATCGTCTGGTGTTAGCTTAATTAGAATACTAAATTGACTCGACCATGAGAGTGTTAATGTCTTTACCGATGAAAGCCATGTTAATTTTTAAAAACTGACTAATATGTAAAAGAATATAAAGATGTAATATGCAAAATAAATTGGTAAGAAGAGGCGTCACGATGTCTCCTATGCCAGCCAGGATTCTGTTCTATATCCAGGCATGTTATAAGTCGATATACTAGATTATATTCAGGTTAGTTCAGTTCAAGCACTTTTCTTTCTTTTTCAGATCGTCTGCCCAACATACAGAGGGAATCATTGCCTGAATTAAAGAAGGTAAGTGTTCGATAGTTCACTTGGCTATATTAGACTAGCCTTATATGTTATTATAGATCATGGTCATCCACTCTCTCGATAAGGCAAATACACCTAAAGGCAAAAGCAAAGCTGACTACGATATTTCTATGATTAATTCTTTTGTTCTGAAGTGAAGGCCTTGTTGTTACACTGAAAGAGGAAAACTAAGAAGACCGTGAAATTGCTACATAGAGTTAATAATTTTGCAGCGACGTTATTATCTTAGACTGAAACAGTACTATCATCGAAATCGGAAATGAAAACAGAAGGCCTGGAGAAAAATGTGTAAAGGAGTAACCGAAACTGGAAATAATAAACGAAGACCTCGAAATTGCTTCCTATATTTCTATGGCAGAGAAATGATTGCGATGATCGGACAGCAAATATGATCACCGAAATCGGAAATGAAAAACGATGACCCCCGAATTGCTATCCACACGTGGTTCGGTGTGACGTAACGGGGCGTGTTGTGTAACAACTTAAGATGCTTCTAAGAAAAAGGGATTCAGAAACATTTCCAAATCCAATTCTATTCCAATCTCCACCGGCCACCAGCTATCGGACCTTCCACACACTACCAACTCATTTTTCGCCCTCAGCTCTTCCCTATCCTCTCCTTAACCGCTCTCAACTCTTTCTCCGCTCTGTTCCTATCCTCTCTGCCGCTCTCCCCTCTCTTTCCCAGTTCTCCCCTCTTTCCTCTCCTCCCCTTTACTTGTCTCTTCTTCCTCGCTGTCCCCTTTCTGCTCCCCTCCCCTCGGCCATGCTGCCCTCCCCCTCGCCCCTTGACAGTGGCTGGAAGACTAATGGGACGGCTTAACCTACTCTAGTGCCGGGTACACTATACACCCCATTACTTCCTGTCACACTCTCCCCTTGCCCTCTCACCTCACCTCACCTCACCTCACCACACCTCACTTCACCTCACCACACCTCACTTCACCTCACCTCAGCTGCTCTCATCTCACCTCACATTCTCACTCATCCCCAATACACCTCTCATTTCACCTTTTTTTTCCTGAACTCACCTCACTTACAACCACACCTTACCTCTTCTCACATCCTCACAATTGCCTCTACACCTCCCATCTCTTCCTTTTCCCCTCACCTCACCTCACATTAGGCCTTCTTTACTCACCTCACCTCACGACCTCTTCCTCCACCACACCTCACCTCACCCCACTTCACTTGTCATCTCCCCTTCACACCCTCACACCCTCTCACACCCTCACATCTCACATTCCCTCCCCTCGCTCACCATCACACTTCCCCTCGATGGCCTCCTCACAGTATAATAGCCCTTTACTTCCTGTCGTCCTCTCCCCTCCTTTCCCCTCACACCTGCCCCTCACATCTTCCTCCCGAGTCTCTAATCGCAGATCCCCTCCACAGTTTCTCCTTTCTCCTCACAATTATAATTTCCTATCACCCTCTCCCGTTCCCTCCCCTTCCCTCACCTAACCAAACCTCCCATCTTCCTCATACTCCTCTTTACCTTCTCTTCCTCTCTACTCAACTCTATTTCCCCTCCCCTCCCCTCACTTCATGGATCCATCCCAGCACCTTTCACCTTGCTGCTTCGACTCACTTCTTTTCTCTCTCCTCATTCTCCTCTTTTTCTTCTTATTCTCAATTTTCAATCCTCACGTGTCTTCTCTATTGCCATTCTGTTCTCCTCATTCTTTCCTGCTTCTCCATTCCATACTCTCCCCTCTCTCATCTCTCTTCCTCCTCCCTCACCTATGTCTTTCTCTCCAGCCACTACCTTCTTCTCCCATTCTCTCTCTTAATTTTCTCCCCATCTCTCCCTTCATTGTCTACATTTTGCCCCTTTTTTCACATCTTTTTCTCTGTTTCTTTCAACGTTTCCCATTCACTCACTATCCCCTTCTCTTCTTTATTCATTACTTCACCATTATTCCTTCCTTGCACCTTATTTATTCTCTGTCTTTCTCTCTCTCTCTCTCTCTCTCTCTCTCTCTCTCTCTCTCTCTCTCTCTCTCTCTCTCTCTGTATATATATATATATATATATATATATATATATATATATATATATATATATATATATATATATATATATATTCTTCTTTCTTCATCCCCGTATTTCCTCGCATGGCTTCTCCCCTCACGTTTCACCTTCCTTTCCCCTCATTCCCCTCTCTCCCCTTACACGGTCTGGTCCTTCATGTCTTTTTCTCTTCTCTTTACCCTCCTCCCTCTTCCCCATACCCTATTCACTCCCATTTCTTTTACTCCTCTCTCACTCTCCTCTCTCTTCATTCTCGCCCTTCCCTTCTCTCCCCTCCCTTCTTTCCCCTCTTTCCCCTCTCCCCTCGAAAACACACCGGACTTCCTCCATTTTTTTCCTCCTTCGCTCCCTCCATCTCTCTCTCTTTCTCTCGCTGTCTTTTCTCTCCCCTCACTAATTCAACTTTTTCAACCATTTTTCTTCGTATATGGTCTCTCTCTCTCTCTCTCTCTCTCTCTCTCTCTCTCTCTCTCTCTCTCTCTCTCTCTCTCTCTCTCTCTCTCTCTCTTTATATATATATATATATATATATATATATATACTGTATATATGTATATATAGGAAAAGTGTATGGTAGGATACTTATAGACAGAGTTAGAGAAAGAACAGAGAAATTAATTGAAGAAGAACAGGGAGGCTTTAGGAAGGGAAGAGGTTGTGTAGATCAGATATTCATTCTTAGATCTTTAGTGGAAAAGTTTCTAGAGAAGGGAAAGAAGTTGTATGCGGCTTTCATGGATTTGGAGAAAGCATATGACAGGGTGGATAGACAAGGATTGCGGAAAGTGTTAAGAATATATGGAGTAGAAGGGAAGTTGTTGAATGCTGTGAAGAGTATGTACGATGGTGCGAAGGCTGCAGTGCGTGTGGATGGTGAAATAAGTGAATTTTTCTCTTTGAAAGTTGGTTTGAAACAGGGATGTGTCATGTCTCCATGGCTGTTCAATCTGTACATGGATGGGGTAATAAAAGAGGTACAAGGTAGGGTAGTGGATGTTGGAGTGGCCCAGGTGAGAGAGGATAGTGTTTGGAAACTCCCTGTACTGTTGTTTGCAGATGATACTGTGTTGTTGAGTGAAGACGAAGGGGAGCTGCAAGGCTTGGTGGATGAGTTTGAGAGAGTATGTAAGAAACGGAATCTAAAGGTGAATGTAGGGAAGAGTAAAGTGATGGTCTTTGAGAGAGGTGAAGTTAGTGAATGTACGGCGAGGTTGGATGGTGAGGAATTGGAAAATGTGAATACGTTTAAGTACTTGGGTAGTGTGATGAGTAAGGATGGAGGTTTGGAGGGTGAAGTGCTTGAAAGGGTACAGCAGGGAAGAAAGGTTGCTGGTTCTTTGAAAGCAGTGATAAGAAACAAGGGAAGTGAGCATGGAAGTGAAAAAGTTACTACATGACAGTATTGTGATACCAACTCTAACGTACGGAAGTGAAGCTTGGACATTGTTGGAAGGACACAAGTCAAGAGAGAGAGCAGTGGAAATGAGTTATTTAAGAGGAGCCTGTGGGGTCACGTGGAGAGACAGGCTGACGAATGAGGATATAAAGGAACGTTGTGGTGTTGATGTGGATGTGATAGGAAGCGTTATGAGGAACACACTGAGGTGGTTTGGCCATGTGGAGAGGATGGAGGGTGAAAGACTGACGAAGAGAGTGTGTGTGAGTGAGGTGGAGGGGGAGAGAGGGAGGGGGAGGCCGAGGATGAGATGGAGGGATGGGGTGGAGAGGTTTATGAGAGAGGGGGGTGTGAGTTGGGAGCAGGGGAGTGAAATGGCGGGGGACAGGGCGACTTGGAGGCGATTTGTTTGTGGCCACCCCAAAAGGGATTGAGGCGTCTGGCAATAGATAGATAGATAGATGTATAGAGAGAGAGAGACGGAAACAGACAGACAGACAGACAGACAGACAGATAAACAGGCAGACAGACAGACAGACAGACAGACAAACATGCAGACAGACAGAGACAGATCGATCGATTGAGCGATCGGCAGACAGATAAACAGAGAGATACATACACATACTGACCTTTTCAGTTTTCCTTTTACCTCATTCTTGTTCTTCCCTCTTTGGTTTTGTATTTTGTCCATAACTATTCTTGTCTTCCGTTCTCTGCTCCTAATCTCATTCCCTCATGGTTTTCCTTTCTCTTAACATTTTTCTTTCAGACGACCCTGCACTCCTTCTCCAGTCTTCTCTTCCTACACTGGTTATTTCTGTCTCATTCCTCTCTCTTCAAGCTCTCTTTCCTCCTCATCCGACTTGTGACTACACTTCTCCCTTTTCCATCACTTCTCTTTTCTCTCCCCCTCATATTTATGTCTCAGTATCTTCTGCTAGACAAACGTTCTTCCAGTCAGAGATCACAAGGACATGAGAGGCATACACACTGCCTTGCTGTAGCAGAAACTCCATCCCAGCCATATAACTATATGATACGCCTCCCCCACTACAAAGAAAAAGAAGCGAACAACTCTACACTACAGTGAATGCCTTTAAAACATCACACCAAAATCAGCCAGCATCACACAACCCTAACAAACACCTGTATGCCTACCTAATGTCTGCTTATCTGCTTCCCTCCCTTGATGCCTGCCATGTCTGTCTGTTTGCCTGTCTCCCTGATGTCTGCATGAGTGTATACCAATCTGCCTGAATGTCTGCCTGTCTGAGTGTCCTCCTGAATCTGTCTGCCTGAGTATCTGCCTTTCTTCCTACGTGTATGTCTGTCTGATTGAGTGCCTACCTGAGTGTCTGCCTGAGTGTCTGCCGGTCTCCCTGAGTGCCTGCCTATCTGTCTGCCTGCCTGCTCCGTGTCATCCCCACTGGCAATCAGCAGAACCGGTAATGGACAGACTGTGTCTCGCTCCTGACCTCCCTCGCCCCGCCCTGCCCTCGCTCCTTCCCCTCCTTCACTCTCACTCCTTGCTTCCTTCACTCACTCTTTCCTTCATTCACTCACTCCTTTCCTCCTTCACACACTTCTCCCATCCTTTCTTCCTTCTTTCTTTACTTCCTTCCTTCTTTCTTTCCTTCCTTTCTTCCTTCCTCCCTACCTCTCTTTTCCTTGCCCTCAGTCTATTCATTCCTCTCTTTTCCAAGCCATTCCTTCCTCTCTCCCGACCTTCTGCTTGCCTGCCCTTCCATGATCACTCTTCTTTACTCCTGCCTGTTCTGCCCTGGTCTTTTCTCCCCGCTCTTCCCTCTTCCCTTTTCCCTCCCCTTCCCTCCTCTGTTCTCACTCTCCCTCAATCCCCCTTCTTCCCGCTCACACGTCTCACTCACTTCATCCCCTTCCTCCACCTCTCTCATATCGTCTCGTGCACAGTCCTACCTTCCGTCCCTTGTCTCACTTCATCTCCTTCCCTCTTGACTGTTGCTCGTTTCTTCTCCCTTCCTCACTTCCTCCGACACACTGTCTCCTCTCTCAATATTTCTCTCCCTCCTTGACTTTCCTTCTCTCCCATGTGTTTCTCTTTCTCTCTCTCTCTCTCTCTCTCTCTCTCTCTCTCTCTCTCTCTCTCTCTCTCTATCTATCTATCTATCTATCTATCTATCTATCTATCTATTTTCTATCTCCCTTCCTTTCCCTCGTTCCCTCTCCCTCTCCTTCCCTCCTGCCAACATGAACGCATAATACGAGTAAACCTTCTTCACCTATTGATGACCTTCCCGTCCCTGATTTTATTGCCTCTGGTCTCATTCACCTTCGTCTTAGTTATTGGCTAGCATTCACTCACCCTCTCTCACTCACTCCTCTCTCACTTTCTCTCTCATTTTCACTCCCACTCTTCTCCCTTACTTTCTTTCTCCTTTTCACTCCCACTCTCCTCCCTCACTTTCCCTTTCTCTCACTCTCACTCCCGTTTCTCTCTATCACTTTTTGTAATTCTCTTCTCCTCCACCAAATTATTCCTCTCCCTCCGTCTTTCCTTCTCACTTCCTCCTTTTTCCTTTCTTCCTGTCACTCACCTTTTTCCTCTCCCCGACTCCCTCTCTCTCTCTCTCTCTTTTTATCTCTCTCCCCCTTTCTTTCTCACCTTTATCTCACTCCCTTTCTCTCTCTCTCTCTCCCTTCCTTTCTTTCACTTGTTCATTCTCTCACTTCCATTCCTCCTCTGCCTCTTCCTCTCCTAACCCCTCCTTCCTCACTTTTTTTCGTTTTCTCCCGCACTTACCCCTCTTCCTCTTTCTCTCTCACTCTCTCTCTCACCTTCGTCCTCTTTTTCACGGACTTACTTTTCCCCCTCTCTTTTCCGCCTTCCTTCTCCCTCAAATTCTCCTCTCCCTCACACTCCCCTCTTCTTCATCCCTTCTTCTTTCCATCACTCTCCCTCTCTTACTTTTTCCTTCTTGTTCATCCCTTTCATTTCATCACTGTATCTCTCTCACTTTCTCCTCTCTCTCCCTTTCCATCTCCTTCCATTCAACTCACTTTCCCCCCTCTCTCTCCCTTCTCGCTCACTTTCTCACTCTCTCTCTCCCTCTCTCTCTCCCTCCTCGCTCACTTTCTCCTTCACTCACTCACCTTCCCACCTCTCCCTTTCTCCAACTCATCCTTGCCAAAATATACCCGTAATAAACCATTCTCCACTTATTGACGACCTTCTGCCACTCCTCCATCTCAGTATCATTAGCCCTTTTTATTCATCCAATCCCTTTTACTGAGGAGCTCCACCCATTTCACTTCGCCCGCCTCTTCACTTGCTATATTGTTTTCATTTCTCTCTCCCTTTCTCTCCCTTCACTTCTCGTCCCTTTTCATGTCTCTTTTTCACACTTTTTATTCATCCATCCATTTCGCTAAAGAGCTCCACTCTTTTAATTTCGGCCGTCTCTTCACTTTCTATCCTGTCTTGTTCCCTTTCCATCTGTCTTTCTCTCCCTTCATTTCTCGTTCTTTTTCATGTCTATTTTTCACGTTGCAGTATTCCTTTCGCCAGTTTAATCTTCTTCTATTCCTTTCCTTCTCCCTCATCTGTTTCTCATCCTTCCCTGCACAATTCATTTCTTTTCATCTCCCATTTATCCTTCATCTCTTATCCTTCTCTTCCTCCTTCTTGTGCTGATGACTCAAATTTCCTTATAGACACTTCCCTATCTCCCTCTACCTTACTTCCCTTCACTTCAATGCCCTTCACTTCACTGCCCTCCACTTCACTTCCCCCACCTCACTTCCCTCCACTTTATTTCCCTTCACTTCACATTCCTTCACCTCACTTCTTTTTACCTCATCTCACCTAACTATCCTCCCCTCACTCATTTGATCTCCGCTCCACCTCCCTTCTCTCCACACCACTTCTCTCCATCTCATTTCCCCTCACTTCCCTCCACCTCACCCCGTCTCTCCGCCACGTTCATTATGTCTTCTTAAAACTCGTTCATTCCACTAACCATTTTCCCTTCATTGCCTCGCGTCCAAATTACTCTTGATTATATTGCCTAAAAAAAAACAAGCAATTTACCGTTTAAGCAATATAGTATAGCCACTGAATCTGAGCAGGGTTATTCTTTTTAATACTCTGCCATTGAATGAATGCTTTGGCTATCGACAAGACGCGTTCAGCCTCGTAAGTGTGAGAGAGAGAGAGAGAGAGAAGGGTACAAGGGAAGAAAGGAAAAGAAAAGAAAAGAAAAATGGAAGATGGAAGAAAGCTAAGCAAAGATAGGAAGAAAATGAAAGGAAGAAAAGAAATAAATGCAGAAGAAAAAAGTAAGAAAGTGTAAGAGAAGGGAAGAGAATGAAGAAAAGAAAAATAAAGAAGGGAAGGAAGACCAAAGGCTGAAAACTAAAGGAAGGAGAAGAGGAGAATGCAAAAGGAAAGTACAGAAAGGAAGGACGAAAAGAGAAGCAAAGAAAAGAAAAAGATGCATAAGCTTCTTCGCCACGGCAAGACAGTATTCCATTGATGATAAAACGAACAGATTTACATTTTAAGGCGAGCAAAGAAAGGGAAGAAGAAAAAGAAACAGAAACGAAAGTGAAGGGAAAAATGGCGCGTACTTTTTTCAGTGCACTTTATCAAGCAGCCCAGGATGAGGGAGATGAGACTAAGCTAACTACTAAACTTAAAGTAGCCTAATTAATAACTACACCTACCCTCACCAATCAACATCCAGACCTGACTTAAAGTAATCTAACTCCAAGAAGTAAATACAAATCCTAGCCATGACACGATGGTGGCTGTGTCGACATAATTAAATAATAGTTTAGTTCAGACACAAGACAGAGACAACTTTACTCTTCCATTCCAGCTTACGGCAGATGATTTTATTCAGTTGAGAGTTAATCATAGCAAATTTGGAGTGTTGATACTGCCACCATGAACTCTCTTATTATCAGGGCACCTCTGCTGCTCCATTCTAGCTAATACCAGACGGTTTTCATGAGATGAGATTGAGTCATAGGAGCCTGGGTGTTTATGTAACCAAACTCAGAAAAATAAATATAGCTACAGGTTATATCCTTATCAAGGCATATACTTTAAATGATAACAGTTCACTTATGTTCTCATTTTACGCCTTGAATGTAGTGCCACAGTCTTCAGTTTATTCTTATTTCCAGGCGATTATATTTGCTTTACGATAAACTTTTCGAACTGGAAGCGTCAGGTATCGCCTTATCTTCCTTTCTACTTGGCGCACTTTCCTGAGTTTAATAAAATCGTGTGATGGTCTCATTATTAGGTGAAAATACGTCTTCAAAGCGAAGAGGTTAGCCTGACTCCAAAATGCAACAAAAAATACCGCCATACCCCAATAATAATAAAAAAAAAAAAAATCAATAATTAGTGCCTGGTATCCATTCAGATAAAAAAAAAATCAATAAGGGGTGTCTTTGCTAACGAGGTGTCCTGCAGGAATAATAACCCAGAGCAATTAATGAGATGGGGGAAAAGTCTGGAACTCCTCCTGATTTAAAACGCTCGGCTCTCACGTCCAAAGACCTCGAGAAATTACCTTTTTTGTTCTTTTTTTTTTTGCTAGTCACGTTGCAGAAGGTGTGAAACGCTGAAATTAGAGATCGTTGGGAAGGAGATAAGGAAGATTTATTTTTACTAGCATCACACTGTTTACAAAAAGGAGGGCTCTGGAAATAGCACTCCAACAGAGACTCGCCTGATGGTATCTCCTGTGTTGTGGGAACGGCTTACTATGCTGGTGTGGGTGTGGACGTGACAGTGAAAGTAGAAGCTATAATAAATGATGCAGGGTAGGCACTGATAAAGCTGACTGAGCCGTCCCTGCAACACACGAGAAATCAGCCAGCGGAGTGGGAGATACGCCATCTATGGACCACCCCGTATATTGCCTCATATCCTCTTACATGAGAAAAACTTTGCCCCCCCAAAAAAATAAATAAATAAATAAATAAATAAAGTAATAAATAACCTCCAGCCATATTTATCCTTAATAATAATATCTTTGAAGGTAGCCCAAGTAAAAGTTATAAGTGCTTCTTTGGGCTTTAGCGTTTAGTGAAATCCGATACAGGCATAAGAGGAGCGATGGGAGGCTACAGGTGGCCGATGACTAGATGGAGTATACTGTATGTATGATGTAAGGGAAGCAGGTGTGGAGTGGGAGAGTGGACATTGCCTGGAAGTGGTACAGCGGTACGGTAGGGGTTGTTGTATGGTAGGGTGTATGGTAGGGTGTACACACACACACACACACACACACACACACACACACACACACACACACACACATATGCTGGCACGTACGCGCGCGCAGGCACATCGCAGAACTTCCTCCATTTATATTGCGCATACTATACTTTAATGTTCCCGTAGGGTAGATATTTAGATAGATGATAGACAGACAAGTATATATGTATATTAATTCAACAGCCTTCAATACGAATTAGAGTGTTATGAAATGTCTGAAGTCAACAACATTACAGGCTCATATTAAATATTCCCAACCATAGTTAGGATCAGTTGGAATATGCTCGCAAATTTAAAAAAAAAAAATCACTCATAGAAGTAATAACAAAGAAAATTTTTTACTTATTTACGACAAATATTTCAGAACCAGGCACTAAAGTCCAAGCTGTTGTCAGAATTTATGAGCTGTAAAAGCGAATCTTAAATGGGTCATTCTTGCATGCCATACTCCTACATGCCAGGAAGAAGTCGTATTCTTGTCGGGTTTCAAAGGTGTAGTTTTATGTAAGGAAATCTAAAGGCTTCAAAAATATGATTAAGGCCGCATAAGCAAAAGAATTACTTAGCAAGAATAAATAATTAGAAAGCCTTCAAATGTAACTACAAGCACAGAAGAGAGCACCGTTGTCGCTTGATTGGAGTCCGTAGCAGGAGACGTGCACTGACCTGGGACACTAGATATGACATTGAGGGTGTTGCTGTGGCTGGTTGAGAGAGAGAGAGAGAGAGAGAGAGAGAGAGAGAGAGAGAGACTAATGGAACACATGTATTGCTTCTACTCCTGTACATTTAAAAGAACAAAAAAAAGGAGAGGCAAACGTATATAGAACCAGCGCGCAGTGGTGAAAGGGTGTACAGCAAGGAAGTATGCAGTCTGGCCTAAATGCCTTGAATGGACAGGGGATGGAATGATGAACTAATACAGTTAGCCTTTCAAACAGTGCATTCCAGGCAAATACTACATTATTCCCTTAAGTACCAGCAGCCAGACCTAAGCTGACAAATGCCTCATGATGACAAGAACGATAAATAGAAGGCGCCATCGTTTTGCCACGTGGAGAGAAAGGAGAATCTGGTTAAGAGGATGATGTGAGTAAGGACGAAGATTGGAGGAGGAGAAGATCAAGAATGAAATGGAGGGATAGGGGTGGAGAGGTATACGAGAGAGTGAAGTGTGAGTTACATGTAAGGCAGCCTGATGGCAGAGGACAGAGTGACAGGGAGGCGACTCGATAGTGGCCACCCCTTCCGGGACTATGGTGTCTGGCGCGAGAGAGTCAATGTACTGAAAGAATGGAGAGTAGGTGGCTGATATGAAGCTACTTATTACGGGAGGTAGCCAGTATGTTCAATAAAACTGCATGGTGGTAACAAAATTGAAATAGAAAGCTGCATCGTTGTAGTAAAGATCCATGGCAGTATATTTGGCGCTGAGGGCAAAGCAAGTGTATGCATAATGATACAAAGAGTTTGAGCCACTTGGCCAGCTCGGGTGTTTGTGTGGATACTGGAATGACCACTGATTACAAGGCAGTAGCAGCATATACTTTCATGACCTACAGTGGGTCGATAGCGTGCATTTGTGGCTGCTGCTGAGGTGTGTGTGTGTGTGTGTGTGTGTGTGTGTGTGTGTGTGTGTGTGTGTGTAGAGGGCTTTATACAGCGTCCTTCATCGGTATATGATGGAGGGACGAAAGTGCCTGAGATTTATTGAGGTTCAGGTTCTATCGTTATTTACATGAGGTCTTTGGTGAGCTAAAAGGTGCTTAAAGGGATTCCGCACATAGTCTACGGTTTTTTAAAGGTGTAGCAGTGCAGGATATCAACGACTCTCGGGTTTCATATTACATGGATATTGTATTGAGTTCTTTTACCTTAATGGGTCCTTATCTTGCGTTTGTCAGAAAATACTTAAAAAAAAGTATTGGGAAACACACACACACACACACACACACACACACACACACGTATGAAGAATGAAGCGAAAAAGATGTTAAATTTCTTCTGTCGTAAATTGTGTCGATTCATACCGTCAGGCTGGTCATGAAATCAACGTTCCACCTCATCACGCAGCGAATGCATTGCCATAAACTGCTGGATGAATGAGATGAGTGAAAACTTGCTAAACTTTCTCCAGTCTCATACAGTGATGATTCATATCCTCGTCCACTATCCAACCCGTTTTTAACATGTCGACACCACTACCCTCTCAGTCGTTTATGCCACCTCGTTCCCTGAGCCTGGCATGTTAGAAGTGGCATTTTTTCGGCGTGTTTATGCGCTCTTAACCTCTTTATTCATGCGAGCCGGCAGTGTTGACCTTCACTTAATGCCTGGAAATACGAGTGGTGTGCCCAAACTGTCCGCTTGCACGTCATAAAAGGATACGAACAAAAGCTGAATATTGCTCGCTCAGCCAGATACCTGCAAAATAGAAGCTGGTGCGGAGACATAGAGTTTAGTAATTCAGCGAGTGAACTTATATTAAAAAATACGAACTGCAACTGAATAGTACTCTCTCAGCCAGACAGCTGCAAAATAGAAGCTGGAATAAAGAGACTGGCGTTAAATATTCAGCCAGTGGAATTAGTGATGTTTTGACTAGGAATGGTACAAGTTCCTTCGAAAACAGAGCGGCTTTAGGATGTGTTGTATATAATTCCTGTTCCGGACTACCCAAACCCAATTGGCCTAACTTTGTAGTTACTTTGACTGCTTTCGTGATAAATGGGGCAGCCAAGAATGTACCATCACCTGTTGTGCGGAGTGTTTCGCGTGGAACGGACACCATTAATTTATGTTCGAGTGTACATGCAAGAATGAGTCTTATTTACATGGAAAATCCGTTGTCATTTTGCAGATGCAAGAAGTTCAAGAGTATGTTCTCCCAAAAATGTCTTGAGTGGGGCGTGGACGATGCCTGAGGAACATAAACCGAGAATGATAGCTAGTGACAGAAGTTACATCGGAGGTGCCTGTGGAGTAACATGGAGGGATATATAGACGACTAAAAGGATCCGTGAAGAATAGGGTGTAAAAGTTAACGTTGTAGGAAAGATCAAAATTCCTTGGTAGTTCGGCCATGTGAAGCAAATGGAAAGAGATTGACAAGTAAAGTAGTGTAAGAGTGAGTGAGTTGCTATGCCCTAATGATTTTATTCGGCTTAGACATTTCAAACTGTTTGGGGTACGCATAGCCATCAGTAACCTTTTCACTACCAGACTGCCTTCATGAATGAAAAAGAATTATCTGGAGATACCAAAATAACATAAAAATTATACATTTAAAAAAAAATAAAATAAAATAAATGGAGTCAAGGAGTTACTACAACCAATAACTAGGTTCTTGACCTGTGTAGCATTGCACCATACTGCCACTTTCTTGCAACCAATAATTCACGACACCTGCTATTGTAGCACGTAAGAAAAGAGTCCATTTGAATTCATTACGATAAGTTGATAGGACGCTGAAATTTATGCTTGGGTCTCGTGGGGTTTCAGTTCGTGAGGTGAAAAGAGAGGCAGAAACTGAATTGGCGACCACTGCTACCTTCACACCGAAAATTGTGAGCACCGGTCATAAGAGCTTTACGGCTATCTTGCTACTGCTACCGCTTCTGCTTCTTTCACATTACACCCATAATGTCAGCGACATATATAACCTTTACTGTCATTCTCCTGCAGTTACTGCTGCTGCTGCTGCTGTTACTGCACCTAGTACTCTCGCACATTTTACAACAAAAATATAAGTGACAAGCATATAATACTTTATTGTCCTTCTGTTTTTACTAATACTACTGCTACTTACCTACTTCTGCTGTTGTTTTACTTACTATTTGTTTTACTTTCACATTAATCCATAAACATTAGTGGAAGCCATATGAACTTTACATTCTTCGACTGCTACTGTTGCTTTTGCTTTAGCTGTCACTGAACCACCAACGTCGGCCACATATCAAGAATATTGTACATAAAAGGCGTATATGTAACAACGAAACTAAATGTAATATGCAAACTGAATCGGAATGAATGAGGTGTTAGAAAGCCTCTAAATCGACGATAGTGCCACCCATTCTCATGTCACTACACGCAGTCATTGGTTTATTGATGGCTTCCACCAAAGATCCTTGACGTCCTTTCTTGCACTAAAATATATTGCTAGAATACTTTTGACTTCTATGTGTTACTCCAGATATATATATATATATATATATATATATATATATATATATATATATATATATATATATATCTTGTTACATAGCCTATGATTTCATCATCCTTTGTATAATTCTAACGTACAGTATGCTGCATGTTTGATCACGATTCGCCTCGTGGCTTCCATAGTGCGTGTTCTACCTCTCTCCCCCCCTCTTCCCTTATAGTAGAGTAAGTCGTTCTTTCTGTTGTTCAGAGCAGGAGTGTCAACTCTTTGTCCCCTATGACTTCATTTGCGCGTCCATTTTACAAGTTGTATCAAGCTCTGCCGGCCCCTATATAATGAGCTCAGTCTCTGCATTAATTGCCACTTAGATCTACTCATTTTGTTCACATCTCTGTCCTCCCCTGTACAGTTATTATTTTTGTGAGTGCTCAGGAAGTCTCCAACCATCTAGCTGCTGTGTAATTTGAGTATAAGTGTTATTACATTTTTTTCTTGTACTGTATAGCATAAGGTGTTAATTCGTAGGCCTGGTGAGGTTTTTGTGATTAATGTAAAGTTTTTGCTGTCAGCCAGTAGTAATAATATTTTGTATCTGTAATAATATATATTGCATTAACTGAGCATTATCCGGTTTTCTCATTTTATCAGAGCTGACTTAGATAAATTTACTCTTGCTAATTTCGTGTTAATAGAGGCTATTGCAGTTAACCATATATTTAACCTGTTTTTTTGCCATTACATTATCCTTATGAGTCCTGAATGTTTAGTTGTTAGTTTGAGCATTAAACTTTAACTTGTAATTTTACCTAACTCTTTGTTTTGAACCTGGAACTTTGCGGGACAGTTTTCTCTGTTCCGTAACAATATATATATATATATATATATATATATATATATATATATATATATATATATATATATATATATATATATATATATATATATATATATATTGATGTGCATAGTCTCATGCTCCTAAATAGTATATGTATCCGGAAGTAACAATAATGTCATTTTAAAATTCCTCTGACAAAACAAGGAGGTAGCCTACATGAAGGTTTCGTGAAGCATGAGTTTTCCCAGTCTTTTATCGCGGCCACACACACGTCTGCATGTCGCCAGCACGCACACAGCCTCTAGTGGTGGTGAGAGTACAGTTTTACAAGCACACACGCCCACTTATGCAAATAAATGTCCTCGTTTTCACACGCACATGCATTTTTATACCCACGCTCCTATAAACACGTGCAACCAAACGTGTTACGTATACCCACCAGACACACGCATATAAATATATATATATATATTGTTACGGAACAGAGAAAGATAATGTACACTTTAAGTGAGAATACGAAGAGTCACTACTGTCCCGTAAAGTTCCAGGTTCAAAACAAAAGAGTTAGGTAAAATTACAAGTTAAAGTTTAATGCTTAAATTAACAACAAAACATTCAGGACTCATAAGGATAATGTAATGGCAAAAACAGGTTAAATATATGGTTAACTGCAATAGCCTCTATTAACACGAAATTAGCAAGAATAAATTTATCTAAGTCAGCCCTGATAAAATGAGATACCAGATAATACTCAGTGAATGCCAGATAAATAATTACAGATACAAACTATTATCAAAAATGACTGACATAAAGATCCATGCATGAATTACAAAAACTTCACTAAGCCTACAAATTAAACTTATGCTATACAGTACAAGAAAAAATGCAATAACAGCAATACTCAAATTACACACAGCTGCCAGATGGTTGGAGATTTCTTGAGCACTCGCAATAATAATAATATCTGTACAGGGGAGGACAGAGATGTGAACAAAATGAGGAGCAGATCTAAGTGGCAATGATGCAGAGACTGAGCTCATTATATAGGGGCCAGCAGAGCCTGATACAACTTGTAATGAGGACGCGCAAATGAAAGCCATGGGGACAAAGAGATGACAATCCCGCAAAGTATAACAGAGATGTCGACTTACTCTACTATAACTGTAGAAGGGGGGGACTGAGGCAGAACACGCTCGTGATCAAACATGCAGCAACTGTGCGTTAAAATTACACAAAGGATGATGAAATCATAGGCTATGTAACACCTCCCCACAAAGAAAAAAGAAATTTACAAAGGAAATTTCTTATTACTCTAAAACAATCTGTACATGGCATTACAGACCATCCAAAGGTCTTTCCTAATGTTACAAAACATGAGATCTCCCTAGCACGTTCAGTCATAGGTACTTGCCAGTATCCCTTTAACAAATCAAACTTACTTATGTACCTAGCCTTTCCGATCTTGTCTATGCAATCTTCCACACGAGGGAGAGGGTAAGTGTCTGTTTTAGTTATCTGATTAACACGTCTGTAGTCGATGCAAAGCCGCTGTGACCCACCTGGCTTAGGGACCAGAGTGACAGGAGAACTCCACTCGCTCTGACAGGGCTCAATCATCTTGTGGTCCAACAGGTAGCCAAGCTCCTTCTGGATGAGAGGAACTTTCACTGGGTTCACACGGTAAGGAGGCAATTTAATTGGCTTTGCGTCTCCAACATCGACATCATGCATCAACACAGTGGTTCTTCCTGGAGTGGCACGGAACACTTGCGGGTACTCCTGCAGTAATGCCGAAAACTCCTGCCTTTCCTTAGGAGGTAGATGAGAAAGCTTAGTCTGGAGATCATTCATGATATCAGGATTCTTCCCCAAACTATCACTCAGGCTCATACTGCATGGGAGAACTTCACTTGTAGACTCGGGTGGAACAGCTACAGTGCAGACTGGATTATTTTCGTCCCGCCTGTGATATAACTTTAGCATGTTGATGTGACATAGTTGCTTGCTCTTTCTACGATCTGGTGTGGCGATGACATAGCTGACATCACTGAGTTTCTTCTCCACGAAATAAGGGCCACTAAACTTGGCTTGAAGAGGTTGCCCATGAACTGGTAGCAGAATCAAAACCTGATCTCCTGGCTGAAAGTGGCGTAACCTGGACTTCTTATCATACCAAGTCTTCATCTTCTCCTGAGCAGCTCCTAAATTCTCTCTCGCCAGCTGTAAAGCAGTGGACAGCCGTTCTTTGAAATTCATCACATACTCCAGCAGGTTGACGTCATCTTCCTCCGACAGCCAGCATTCCTTGAGTAGCTTAAGGGGTCCTCTTACTTCATGGCCAAACAGTAGTTCAAAAGGTGAGAAGCCCAGTGATTCATTTGGAGATTCTCTTGCAGCAAACACAACGAATGGAAGACCTTTATCCCAGTCTTTCTGATGTTCCAAACAGTATTTCTTGAGCATCGATTTGAGTGTTTGATGATATCTCTCCAACGCTCCTTGGGTCTGGGGATGGTAAGCTGAAGACGTGATCTGGGAGATGCCCAACTCTTTCAGAGACTGCTTGAAAACATTTGACATGAAATTACTTCCTCGGTCTGACTGTACCTCCTTGGGCAGACCAAACTTTGTGAAGAACCCTAGCATTTCCTTAACCACGTTCTTTGCTGAGATATTTCTAGTGGAATGGCTTCAGGATAACGAGTAGCCATATCAATCATGGTCAACACATAAGAAAATCCTGAAGAAGTCTTAGGAAGAGGGCCCACAATATCCACCAACACACGGGTGAAAGGCGCCTCAAAAGGAGGAATGGGAACTAGAGGTGCAACCTTTTCAGTCTGATTACACTTCCCTACAACTTGACAGGTGTGACAAGACTTACAATACCAGGAAACATCCCTGAAGATACCTGGCCAGTAGAAGTGTTTCAAAATGCGTGCCACAGTCTTCCTCACTCCAAGGTGTCCTGCCAAACTGGAATCATGAGCCACTCTAATGATATCCTGCCTACAAACACGAGGGATGACAACTTGATGTACAACCTCCCATTCACAGTCGGCTGATGCTGTTGGGGGTCTCCACTTCCTCATAAGTACTCCTGACTTTACATAATAACAAGTAGAAGCACCGGCTGACTCTTCCTCACTGCAAGCAGAGTTAGCTAGACCTTTCAACTCAGGGTCAGCAACCTGCAACTCAACCAACTCTTGACGAAACAAGTTATCAACACTACGGGGTACTGCCTCATCTGGTGAGTGGTCCAAATTAGCAAGAAAAGTCTCAGCTAGGATAACATCATCATCATCATTATCCTCTAAATCACCAGTAACTTTAGACTTAGCCCTAGTGACAGCACATGCAGGGAACACATCAGGGACATCACAATCCTGGGACACAGCCGCTGGCTCGCTAGACAACTGAGGAGCTGGACACACTTGACTTCCACCAATATCATTTCCAAGTAAGAAAGTTACACCTGACACTGGGAGTGTCTCAACCAACCCAACCATAACGGAACCATTAACAAAACCAGACTCTAAATTCACTCTGCACAGAGGGACAGAGAAGTAATTATTCCCAACACCTTGTAAGATTACAGTTTCATCAGAGGAATTAAAATTAGAGCCTAGAACACTGGTCAGCATAAGGGATTGGCAAGCACCTGTATCACGATATATTTGAACTGATTTCCTGTCATTACTGTCCAGAGGACTGACAAAACCATCAGACAGGAAATTAGCACATGAACTCTTGAGAGTGTCACCCACGTTACTGCTCAAAAGAGGAGCTCCATCATGAGAATTTAAGTTACCCCTCAAAGCAGGTTCAGTTAACTCAGTTAAAGAATTCTGGGAACTCTCAAGAGTGGACACTAGACCAATTGACTGAATATTTAAAGACTCCTTTTTGTTCACATCACGCTGTCTCCTGAAACATCTCTCAGTAGTATGACCAAGCTTACTACAATAAGTACATTTACTTTTCTGAAATCTAGAGGTGAAGCTGGTATTTACTTCCTGAGAAACATCATCCTTATTCTCTTTCCTGTTACCTGTACTCTGAGTAGAGGCAACGTACTTACTCTCAGCTTTCCCTTTTTCTCTAGAATATCTCTTGTGAGTGAGAACATACTCATCAGCTAAAACTGCAGCATCAGACAAATTATCTATTCTTTTCTCATCAAGATATAGGCTTACATCTTTATAAATACACCTCTTGAAATCCTCCAGCAAAATCATCTGCTTAAATTTACCAAAATCAGAATCCACATTCTTAGAATTTAACCACTGCTCTAACAGATCTTCTTTGATTTTTGCATACTCAACATGGGATTGCTTATCTTGCTTGTAAGTTGTCCTAAATTTTACTCTATAGGCTTCAGGGACAAGCTCATAGGCCTTAAGAATCAAGCTCTTAACTACATCATAATTATCAGACTGATCCTGAGGCAAAGATGCATAAGTTACTTGAGCTTTACCGGTGAGAACAGTTTGAAGGAGTACTGGCCAATACTCCTTAGGCCAATTAAAACCTGTAGCTACCCTCTCAAACAACTGAAAATACTTTGTTAAATCAGATTCATTAAAAGGAGGGACGAGTTTAACATTTTTAGCCGCATCAAAATCATCAGAGCTAGATGATCCAGTTCCACCTTGTTTCATGCGATACTCATGGTCTGCCTGAATCCTGGCAAGTTCAACTTGTGCCTGAGCCTGTATCTGTGCCTCTTCAATACGAGCCTGAGATTCCTCCTGCTTAGCATTTGCCTGAAATTCAGCTTCTTTAGCACGAGCCTCCTGCAGAGCTAGCTGTAACTTAGCTAATTCAATCTGCGTTTGCTCATTTGGAGGAGTTACATTAAACAAGCTTTTATTAATCATGCCAACAATTTGATCCTTAGAATGATGAGAGTGAACTGCAATTCCCAATTGTTGAGCAACAAGCTTAAGTTCATTCTTTGTTCTGTTTTCTATATCACACACTGTTTGCACATTTGACAAAAAGTCCTTGGCTTCATCAAGTGTAGAAATAGTAGCCATCATGAATATATCACAGTCACAAAATATCAAACAATATCCTTATGATAATATCCTGAATATCCTGATATGAGGTCGCCAAATTTATGTTACGGAACAGAGAAAGATAATGTACACTTTAAGTGAGAATACGAAGAGTCACTACTGTCCCGTAAAGTTCCAGGTTCAAAACAAAAGAGTTAGGTAAAATTACAAGTTAAAGTTTAATGCTTAAATTAACAACAAAACATTCAGGACTCATAAGGATAATGTAATGGCAAAAACAGGTTAAATATATGGTTAACTGCAATAGCCTCTATTAACACGAAATTAGCAAGAATAAATTTATCTAAGTCAGCCCTGATAAAATGAGATACCAGATAATACTCAGTGAATGCCAGATAAATAATTACAGATACAAACTATTATCAAAAATGACTGACATAAAGATCCATGCATGAATTACAAAAACTTCACTAAGCCTACAAATTAAACTTATGCTATACAGTACAAGAAAAATGCAATAACAGCAATACTCAAATTACACACAGCTGCCAGATGGTTGGAGATTTCTTGAGCACTCGCAATAATAATAATATCTGTACAGGGGAGGACAGAGATGTGAACAAAATGAGGAGCAGATCTAAGTGGCAATGATGCAGAGACTGAGCTCATTATATAGGGGCCAGCAGAGCCTGATACAACTTGTAATGAGGACGCGCAAATGAAAGCCATGGGGACAAAGAGATGACAATCCCGCAAAGTATAACAGAGATGTCGACTTACTCTACTATAACTGTAGAAGGGGGGGACTGAGGCAGAACACGCTCGTGATCAAACATGCAGCAACTGTGCGTTAAAATTACACAAAGGATGATGAAATCATAGGCTATGTAACAATATATATATATATATATATATATATATATATATATATATATATATATATATATATATATATATATATATATATATATATATAATAAAAGAAAGATATAATGAATATTTATTTATTATTTATTTATTGATTTATAATGTGTGTTTACATTTATTTATTTATAAGCTGTTTAATGTATGTGTGTGTATACATTTAAATATTTATGAACAGGTATAATCTCGCAACGACATAAATATTCACACACATACCTGTATATTGCACACAAGCAAGACGTCAAGCACATTAAGACAGACACACACAAGATCACTCAGTCTCTTACGTATAATAGTCATTGGCACACATTCCCCCTCTCTCTCTCTCTCTCTCCAAGCAAACACTAATGCACATACGCCTCCCCGGATACGTCAGCGAGGGCGGCATCAAAGGGACATCCTAATTAGCCGGTCTGATCATAACATTAACAAGGCATCTGGTATTTGCATGTATATATATCACGTCGTCTCCTCCCATTACCAGCCCAGTCACCCTCCATTGTGCACACGCTCTGACAAGGGAGTTGGCTCTCTCTCTCTCTCTCTCTCTAGATACACAAACACACACACACACACACACACACACATATATATACGGTATATATATATATATATATATATATATATATATATAGATAGATAGATAGATAGATAGATAGATAGATAGATAGATAGATAGATATAGATATAGATATATATATAGATATAGATAGATAGATAGATAGATAGATATAGATAGATAGATAGATAGATGTATAGAGAGAGAGAGAGATAGATGTAGATATACATAAAATATCTGTGTCTGTCTATTGATCTCCCTATTAAATCATTGATGTCAACAAAGCCTAATTATAAAACCAGCCATCTCATCATAAAAACTGATTGACATAGGTAGATAGACATAGAGACAGACAGACAGATTACAAAAATAGATGGTCAGTCAGTGTAACGCATATCTCCGATACGGGCAACGTAATAAACAAACCACTCTTCATAATGTGCCGGGTTTTCTCATCGCTGATTAGGGTTTCACAAAAAGTGTTTTCCAGATCTAAAATCCATAAGACGACCCTGATCGGTTCCAAAAGTTGATCGATTGTTGCCTGGGACGTGGGCTATATACCCACCAAATATGGTCCAATTTCTCTTTGAGTTTTTTAGTAATCTTTCTAATAGACAAACAAACAAATAAACAAACCATCAAACACAGGTGAAAACATGCTTTCCTTGTCAGAGAGAAATATACGTGTAGAGAGCATTTTTTGCTGTTCAGAGTCCTAGGTCTAGCTGAAGAATTTATAAGATTCCTATAACGCACTCTCAGCTGGGTATAATCACCTGGCAGCAGTTGGAGGAGAATATATGAGTTGCCCCTGCCATGAGAGGGAAAGTGGTAACGGTAATAACACTCTCAGGTTCCTATGTTGACTCGGATGATTAAAATCGTCTGGTATTGGTAGGACGAGAGTACTAGAGTTTTTCCGACCATGAGAGGGTTAGTCTCAAGAAAGATTATGAATGCAGCTTTCAGGTGCTTGCTGAAGGTGTGACGCAAGGAGAAAAACAGTCTCATGAAAAAAAAAAAAAAAAAAAAAATCTTGGAGACAGAGAGATTGTAATAAGAAAAGTGACGCAATTTTATGCAAGGAGTACGCTAGGTGTTCTCGGGTTCGTTTTATTATTGCTAAATCCTGATCAAGACTTTTCGAACTTGATGGAGTTGATGTATTCCTTCTTAACAACTTCACTACCGCCCTTTCACTCTTAGCCTAAAACTCCCATCACTCAATTTTGGATTCTGAATATAGACAGACACTAAAATATGATACTAGTCACCAAACAGTGCTATGGAAAGAATCCAGAGCCGGTGCATTATCTAATTCTGTAACTGAGCTAATGAAAATAAGCCCAAAATAACGAAAATCTGGGAGATGTAAATGTGAGAGAACAATAATACAGGTCCTTCCAGAGTTAAAGGTTTTGTATAGAGGTCAGATGAATTTTAAAAGCCGTCATCTTTTTTAACCTACTGCAGTTTACACATTTCCCCCCGCGTGTCCCAAAAGATGAAATACGAGATGGTCATGTCCTATTCCCCCCAGGCGTAACCCTTGCCTGGGAGCAGGACTGGGACTCGCAGTTCATCAACACAGAGACAAAGAGAGAGACGGGGGCATTTTGGGCGACAAAGGGAGATATCATCTCGAATAGAAAAGTTACATGCGAAGGACAGGTCAGGAACGGATGACGTTACCCTATTTTGAGAACAGTCGGTCTCTTGTCATGGCCACAGGGCAAAGTCAAATGATCGGCCCTTAGACCAACTATAAAGCTTGGACGTTTCACTTTTTTAGTGCTCCTTTCTCTTCGTTTTTTTCCCTTGCTACCTAGACCTAGTGTTCACATTGTATGAATGGTCCAGTTCTGGCAGGTGAAAGCAATCTGACTATAGTAATTTTCATAAAGGTCAAGAGAATTGACATCTCGCTTCATTAGTCAGAACTTCAGACTTGTAGTAGCAGTAGTTCATCTGAAATGTGAACCCAGTGGTTTACAGCTTTAAATTGCCCTTTTGTAGGCGCCCAATCTCCTTTGGGGGGATAGGGAAGTGGTAGGGATGTTTGAATACTTAGGCGCTTGAACTATGTTATATATGTGCCACTACATGAAGGCGTCCCTCTCCACCACACTCTTAGCGTTTAAAAGGATTGTTGACCTCAGCAATAAGTGTCAGGATGTATGTTGCACTATGTTCCTTCTTAGTTTTTCCTGTCAGTTCCAGCTACGGGGATTGATAGGTGGGGTAGAGTTTTCTGTTCGTCTTCGTTTTTTAAACAGTTTATTTGACGAGATGTCTATTATCAAACAACCCTCCTGCTACATATATCCTTCTCCTACTCTAATTATCTAATGCACAACACACACACACACACACACACACACACACACACACACACACACACACACACACACACACACACACACACACACACACACACACACTGCTAAATAAATATACATATCACATTAACAAGTGTAGTCGTTCTGCAGTATTTACACCATCTCCCTTACTTTATCATCCCTTTGATATAGACTCACGGAAGAGGTAATTTCCCCTGATCTTCTCTATTATTGTGTTGATCCTCTCTGAGCCGCTCTCCTACTCGTTTGCACTCATTCGGTTCTCTTGTTACTCCTACCGTGTTTTTAGGCAGCGATTTCGTTCAAATGTTTGATCTCACAACACTTACACTTTGCTGTATGAATGTTTTGTGTGTGTGTGTGTGTGTGTGTGTGTGTGTGTGTGTGAGAGAGAGAGAGAGAGAGAGAGAAAGAGAGAACTCGCTTTTCTGTGTGTGCCTATGACTTTGGACATGCACTGTAACAGAACCATCCTCTGTTTTGTGTTCTTACCATTTACGTTTATCTAGTTTGCTAAGTGCATTTCGTTGCTAGCCTGGCGTGCTGGAAGGCTTGCTGGCGTAGTTATCAACCTTCTCATGTGCGGGAGAACTCTTGTACTTTCTCTTCATTTGCTTTTGGATCCTACCTTGCCTGATCTCTTACGCGAAAATTATAATAATACTGGGATGCTATTGATGATGTTGTTAGTGATGATGACAGGAATGTTGATGATGATGATGTTGATGACTGATGATGATGCACTTGTTTCACTTTGTGTTCATGTCGTGGAACTTCTGATGCCAATATGCTTTGCTACTTGTGAGCGTCTCTAGACGTATTTTTCTTCACCTCCGTTCCCCCGTCCCATCTTTTACCTCCTATCCCTCTCCTCCACTTTGCCGCCTTCCCTCTCGTTTATTTTGCCCTTCTCTTTTCCCCCTCACATATCTTACTTCATCCTTCCCTCCCATTCCCTTCCCCTTCTTCTTCCCCCTTCCCATATACCTCCTACCTTTCCTCCCCTATTGCTTCATCTCCCCTCCCCTCCTTTAACCCATCTTCTCCCTCATCTCCCCACCTGTACCTCACCTCCCCCACCTATTATCTTTCCTTTCCTCCCCCATTCCCTTTCACCCCCTCAGTCCTCCCCATCTTCCCCTCGCTAAGCCTAATTCACTGTTCCACAGCTGACGACAAAAAAGACTAAGCAAATTATCCCAATCAGCGGGAATTAAGGAGTTCGCCCTAATCCCTAAATTCAACTCCCTTCATCATCTCCATCAGGCATCAATTTTTGGCAGGGAGGACTGATCAGCTCCCCCCCTCCCTCCGCTGCAGCTCCCCGAATTTCCCCCACTCTACCCTCTCATACGTTTTTCTCCCTCCCCCTCATCTCACTACTCGCCCCAACCAAAAGCCTCATGTCTGCCTCCCCTGGCCAGACCGATAGACAAAGTTTGCTTCAAAGCTGTCTCTGTTCACCCATCAATTCAATAGGGATTTATCTGTAAATTCGATGGTTGCGTGTCGTATCCAGTGGGAAGATTAGGGCTTAGTAAAAATGATTCTCTACCTTTTGGACCACAGCTAAAAATGAATCTCAACCTTTGGACCTCAGTAAAAAATGAGTGTATACCTTTTGGACCTTAGTAAAAAGTGACCCTCTAACTTAATGGCCCTTGTGCAGTAGGGAGGCGTTATTCCAAAGTCATCTTAAGTCATCTTTTGCTTCCTTGTCCTTCTCACTACCCTACCACCCTCTCAACACAAACCTTCCCCTCAACCCAACCCCCGTCTATTGCTGTTCGGTAAAAGGGTAGCAGCTTATCCCAGTATCCCACATTACCCCCATAGAGGTGTAAGGGCCTGAATCATAGCTACCATAGTAAAGTACATTTAAGGGTAGATGACCAGCCTACTCCCTTGTTGGCAGTCCATGACCAAAAATACTTCAGTTGCTTCCTGGGGATCGAACTCAGTCTCCTGGCATGGTTTTCACTCCGACTGGGACTTTCTAATCACTGAAAGACAAGGGTGATCAGCTCAAAGGTAAAATCAGCCAAACAACAGCCGAGGTGTTCCCTACGAGTACTCAGCCAAAATTCAGATTATGGAAAGTTTAGAACAATAGTCTACACACAACATATACTTCAGGAAATCTGTTAACGCTTTTGATCCAAGAAATATAAATGTAAATGAAAAGCCTTAAAATTCAGGCCCCGAGCTGTTAATGTAAAGTGTCGCCCGGTATGCCTCCGCTAAGCCTTGAGCACGAACGCACCATATAACCTCCATGACAGGGTTCTTTGTGGTTTGAAATGAGACTAAAGATAAATTAAATAGACCCCTTATGTCCTTGACCTTTGATTCCTTGACATTGCTGACCAAATCAGTTTATTGTCCCGTCATCCGGTATCACTGACAAAAGTTTGGTCGAAATTCGTCTAGAGATTCAGATGATATCGCGCCCACACCCATAATATGACCTTGGCCTGACCCCTTGAACTTGGTGGCATAATCATTTCATCGTCCATTCATACTGTATCCATCATAGTGCTTTTGTTTACTCACATCATTTACAACTAATAGGTAAGACTGTTTTTTCCTCTTCCATTTTCTTGTTTCTTTCCTTGTCCCTCTCACATTCTCATGAGTCTGTTGTTTCTAATTGTCTTTTATCTTATTTTCTCCAACTTATATACTATGCCTTTCTTCTTTATTTTTTCTCCTTGTTATTCTACTTTTCCCTCTCTCACTGTCACCTAAGAAAGTTTTTCCACCCTTGCATTTTTCATCGAATTCACGTACTCCTTTTTTGTATCATTGTTTGTCATCTTTTGTTTGCTTGTTGATTTTCGTTGGTACGTTCTTCTTTTCCTGTTTTCCTAGTTTCTTTATCACTTTCTATCAAATCTGTTATTTTTTCCTCTAGACTTCTTTATTCCCTTTATCGCCTTCTCCCATATCGATTTTTTCCTTTTTTCTTTACCTCCTCTTCATCTTCTTTCCTTTGTCACTTTCTCATGGGTAGGGTATATGCTTTCTTTTTTTATGGCCTCATTCTCTAAAACCTTCATCCTATTTTTATGCCTTTTCTTTCCCTTTACACAGAGCTTGTTTCTTTCCCGTCACTCTCCTAAGCCAGTGTTTTCCTCCTCTCTCTTTTCTTCTTTCCTTCGTCGCTCATTTGTTACTGGGTATAAATTGAAGATAATACATTTACCCCTGACAGACAGACGGCAATTATGGACTGACAGATGCACCCATTACAGCGCGGCAATGACATTACATTAATCGCACGCACGCACGCACGCACGCACCCACATACAAACATGCACACAGACTCACACAAACACACACACACACACACACACACACACACACACACACACACACACACACACACACACACACACACACACACACACACACACACACACTGAAATTAACACAACCTTTCATTATTTTGGCCCTACATAATAAGTTTGTGCCACGAAATTAGAACTGACACCACCTCTCACAGATGAAGTTAGTACCCCATGATTGAAGTTAGGGCCCAATTGTCTTCTCTCATGCATAAATTCCGAGACACGAGCTGGTGACGCAAGGAGGTGCCGACTGAGAGAGTCTGTGGTCGAATTTGTATCCATTTTTAGCCCTGGAGTTGGTATCACAATATAATTTCCTGCACAAGATTACCACCCCGAGCCTCCTTGCCAAATTGAATGATGAAAGAGGGAACGAGATGTCCAATTAGATTCATTAAGGTAATCGTGTGTTTACCTGAGCGCTCCTCTTTGTGCCCCTTTCTCTCTCTCTCTCTCTCTCTCTCTCTCTCTCTCTCTCTCTCTCTCTCTCTCTCTCTCTCTCTCTATCTATCTATCTATCTATCTATCTATCTATCTATCTATCTATCTCTATCTCTCTCGGGGCAACAACCTAGTAAAAAAAATATTCTTTTCATACATACTTAAAACATAAATACAGACATACATTCGCAAAGCAGATGAGCTTCCATAGACACATATATAACATCTTAAGGCACACACACACACACACACACACACACACACACACACACACACACACACACACACAAAGAGCGACAACGAAGCCCATCCCCCTTCACCTTGTGACCTGAGGCGCCCGGTGAAGATGACTTGTTCCAGACGTCATCCCGTGTGTGTGTGTGTGTGTGTGTGTGTGTGTGTGTGTGTGTGTGTGTGTGTGTGTGTGTGTGTGTGTGTGTGTGTGCTGAAATTTTCCTGTTTGCTTGTTTAATGCTACATTCTTTTGACGCACAGGTAAGCGAGTTAGTTCTCCTTACCTTAATCTGTTCGTACCTTCATACAAAGTAGAGACTTGAATTTGTTAATCGAGTGTAGCACGTGGTAATCTAGGGGAACGTTTGTTGGGTGCTTTTCATGTCATTTATCTTTGTATGAGTATTTGTGACTGTCTCCCAGGCATATGTACTGTCAGAGCACGTTGCATGGCGTCCTGACACTTGTTAATTCTCCACAAAATCACATCAGTTATCTCTTCCTTCCAATGCTCCCTTCCTTTCTATTTGGCTTGGTGCCAAGCCTCGTGATATTTTCCTACCGGGTAACTTTACTTATCTTGCTTTGCTTTTTTCCATGTGTGGTTCCTCATTTTTACTACAGTATATACCGGAGCAGCTGGGTACGTTAAATTTCTGAATGAAGAGTACAGGTTGTGCAGTCTTGGCATGTTTGGTGTACAGCATGTGGTTGTGAGCGGATATGTCTTTCAGTGCTTCCATAATAGTGTAGGGATTTCATCATACTGTTTACAGTAGAACCAAAAATAAATTCACCTATTCGGAGATTCTAAGGGCATTTCTGAAATTCTTCATTCGTCGTGTCGTACTGTAAGAAATTCGGGTACATTCTAATGTTATATAGCTTTATGTGTTATGTATCTAGAACTATATGTGTTTATGAAAATGTGTGAGCTGACATCAGCACACTTTCTCCCTATGTGATGCATAATTTATTTAAAGAATTTACGAATGAACTGTAGCACGTTGAAACTGACATGCAACGTTGGACCCCTGGCTATTAAAATGTGTAAAAAAAATGCAGCGGTGTGAATAATGACCAGGAATGAATATATGAGTTCTGAATAACAGGACATAAAACAGTCCTCCCTTTGAACAGAGTCGCTTCTGTACTCTCTCTCTCTCTTTCTCTTCTCTCTCTCTCTCTCTCTCTCTCTCTCTCTCTCTCTCTCTCTCTCTCTCTCTCTCTCTCTCTCTCTCTCTCTAAGTCCGTATATATATATATATGTGTGTGTGTGTGTGTGTGTGTGTGTGTGTGTGTGTGTGTGTGTACAATAATATTCTTGCTCTTAAATAATTGCACACACACACACACACACACACACACACACACACACTTGCACCTGCATTCATTTTTAAAAGCAAGGCTATTTCACGCCTGGTAATATTCTGAATAGTGAAATATGAACCGGTGATGAGTGGTTATGAGTGGCAGAACGTGTCAAGGCCGGGCCATTGTAAAGGGAAGGAGCACAAATTGTCATATGCCTCAACATTTCTCGCGGTGTACAAGGTGAGATTCGTGCCTTTATGAGAGAGAGAGAGAGAGAGAGAGGGGGGGGGGAGGAAGGGGAAGTGGAACGAGGAAGAGAGCATAAGTAGTGGAAACCCAGTCGAAATGAACTGTATGAGCCTTCAAATCACAACTCCATCTCTCCTGGTCACTATTCCTCCATCTCCCCTCTTATCGATCTGCTTCTTCCTCTATCTTCCCTCCCTCTCCTTACTCCTACATCTCCTCCTACCCATCTCTTCTCCATCCTCCTCTCCTCCATCCCCCCACCCGCCACTCCTTCATTCTGCCCTCTCCTCCATTCCATTCCCCTCCTCCACCTAATACTTGACGTGTAATAGACCTCAGATCCATACCTGGCATAACCCAACTGAACCAAACTTATCCTAACTTAACTCATCTTCAGAACCTAGGCTTAATCTAACCTAACCTAACTTAAGCAAACCTAACCTAGCCTTACTTAACCTAACCTAACCTAACCTAATCTGACCTAATCCAACCCAACCCAAGCTAATCAAACCTAACCTAACCAGACTTAAGATAATAAAAGCCAGTGGCTGGTTGATTGGTCTTTCCATCTCTTTGGTTCTCATATTAAACCTTAGAATTTAGCTTCACCTATACTAACCTAATCTAACCCAACTCAGCCTAACCTAACCCACTCTTATTTAGCCTGACCTTGCCTAACTTAAGCTGATAAAAACCAGTGGTTGATTGATTCGGTCCTCTGCATCTTCGGGCCTAATATTAGTTCCCAGAGCCAACCTGTATCCTTCAACTCAAGTGCCCGCAGCAACAACTCCCACACGGGCACTCATCGACCCACCGCTCTCGACGTAAATAAAAAAGAAAAAAAAAAAGATAACCCCCCACACAGCGAGACTATTAGGCTAGGCAGCGGGACACTGAATATTGCATACACTGGCTGCAACATCAGAGGGGAATTTGCAATATGAGTGGGGACCGGAATGTTGAAATAATATTGAATAAAAAATCAGCCAGACGAGAGGTGAGAGGACTGTATATGAAGTCATGATCGTTGTGATGACGATGATGATAGCAGTGACGGTGGTGGTGGTGGTGGTGGTGGTGTAGTCGTGGTGGTGGTGGTGGTGGTGGTGGTGGTGACAGTAGTGCTGGTGGTGGTGGTGATGATGGTGGTGGTGGTGATATAATCTCAAGGTGATGTGTGATGGAGGTGATGTGCAGTGTGGTATGTTAGGGCATGGTGGTGTGTACTGGTTGTGTTGTGCAATGGCGATGATGTGTAGTGATGGTGATGTGCAGTGGTGACTATGTGTAATAGTGATGTATACTGGTGATATAGTTCTGGTGGTGTGTGTTGGTGATGCGTTAAAATGATGATTTGTGATGATGGTGGTGACTGTAGTGATGTTCAATGATGGTGATGTATACGAGTACTGGTGGAGATAAGCAGTGATAAGGAGGTGTGGTGGTGGTGATTTGTAATGGAGTGGTGAGTAGTGTTGGAACGTGTAATGATGATGATGGGAAGTGGTGATGTATGGTGGTAGTGATGTTTAGTGGTGATGGATAGAGGTGGTAATGTGTGCTGGGAGTGATGAGTAGTGTTGGTAACGTGTAATGAGGGTGATTAGTAGTGATGCTGATATTTAATGATGATACGTAATGACGAAAATAGGTAACTGGAATGATGAAACAATCGCTCTCTCTTAACGCTAAATAAAAATAGTCTAGTGATGCCCTGAATGAAAATAAAAATAGGTCATTGTGTCAGAGGTTAACCATTTGCAACTTGAGTGAGAGTCTAATAACGCTGTAATCATCCGTCACCCCGGCATTAGCGACCCGAGATTGCTAATTACCTGCAAGTGTCGGCCTGCCCTTCACATTGCAAGGACAGATTCAGAGGGAGTGGTCCAAACAGTCGGGAATTCGGATATAGGATCGTGATGTTAGAACTGTAGTGTGTGTGTGTGTGTGTGTGTGTGTGTGTGTGTGTTTTAGTGGGGACCTAAATGTGCATATGTATGTAGATATTCGTCCTTTATCTTATCCTTTTACCTTTTACTTCCTTAATTTGCTGAGCTTCGATATTTGCAGGAATAAATAGGATAGGTTACGTTAGGTTAGGTTAGATTATATCCCATTCCCTGTCGGCTCAAAGTCACAAAGCTTATAATTCCAAACATCACCATCCTCTCCCTCATTAAACGGCCTTTTTAAATACCCTCAGATAGGAAGAATTCAACCTCCTCAAATGTAACAGACTAATGACTGTAGTGTGAGTGCGTAGGTGTGTTCGTGTGTTGTGCTTGGCCTCGTTTTGGTATGCAGGGTGATAAAGATGAACAAAAAATTCGAGTGCATACCTGAAAAAGTCTGAGGCACTATTTCAATACGTCAGCATTTCCTAACTACAACATAATAATCAACTTTCTTTTTGGAGCTGTTAGAGTGATACAGCAGCCAGATGCACGGACGAGTTTGCAGATACTGGTTTCTTTATTTGTCCGCAGGGTTGACGCAAGAGTTGCATAAAATGTGTTGATGTCTGACTTTAACGTGGGTAAAACTGGATTGCTCTAACTTTTGGTGAAGGTTTCATGTCCCCCCTGGTATCCCCCCAACCCCCTACCTCCCTCCACCAACCGCTCGGCTTTTAGGGACTCGTGGAAAAATGCCACTGAGAAGTTTTACTCTCAAGATCACCGAACTCGAGCAGTTAAGGCGTCTAGTTACACAAAACAAGACTCTGAAGTGTTTTTCGTCCAGCAAGTCGTCCGCTAGATGTTGTAAGGATTTCATTTTGATCCACACAGTACATGAGGGTTGGGTACACAAAAATTTTTCTTATCCTGCAGTCGCTTTAACTGTTCACGAGGAAAACTTGGTTGTGTATATTGTTCCATTCAGCCTGAGAGCGATATTTTTACAGTACTTAATCATCTCCCCTTCCAGACCATTTTACTCAACCTTGGAAGATTTCTCGTATAAAACAGATTAATGAAGTCTGTATCTGAACCATCCACTTGGAAATGTCTCTCCTAAGCTTAATAAACTTGTCTGAAAAGAGAGGTAGTTAATTACTATTCAAGGGTAAGATTCTGAATTTTAGTTTAACTTGATTCTTGTTAATATTAGCCTGTAAGATGTCTTTCTAAAGTAGGCAATAAAAATGCTCTACAACTAAAAGGAATATAATTTTTCAGAACGTGTTTGTTAGGATTAGAGAATAAAACCAACTCTTCCAAGGATCTTTCTCTAAGGTAGGCAAAACGGAATTATATGCGCTTTAAATTAAGACAGCAAGTGCATACTGAGTTTTTTTTAAATGAAGAAAACGAGCTGCATGGTCAAAGTGGGGGTTATAAATGAGGGAGGGTGGTGTGGTGGCGGAGAAGGAATCGTTAATGTGCATAGATTGAGGGTTCTTAGGTCTCTCTCTCTCTCTCTCTCTCTCTCTCTCTCTCTCTCTCTCTCTCTCTCTCTCTCTCTCTCTCTCGTTTTTTGCTGGGAGAAAAGGTAGTAGCGTACCAGTCATAACAGTCCAACTCGTAATTAGAAGCAAACACAGCATTCGTCAGAGGTGTTTGTATTAGAGTACTGGTGGCACTAGGTGTGATGGTGTTGGCACTGTGGGTGATGAAGGTGGCACTGTAGGTGATGGTGGTGGCAGTTTGGGTGATGATGGTGGAACTGTGAGTGAGAGTGGCATGATTATGATGTTATGGCACTCAGGGTTATGGTATGGCATTGAGGGTGATGGTTGTGGCACCGTAGGTGATGGTGGTGGCACTGTGGAAAATGGAGTAACTGTGGATAATAGTATGGCACTGTGGGTAATGGTGGTAACACTGTGTGTGATGATGGCACTATGGGTGATGGTCGTGGCACTGTGGATAATTGTAAGGTACTATGGAATACGGAATGGCACTTTGGGAGATGGTGGTGGCACTGTCGCTGATGGTGGTGGCACTGTGGATAATGGTATCACTGTGGAAGATAGTATGGAACAGTTGGAGATGACGGTGGCATTTTTGTGTTGTGCTATTTTTTTCTTTTCTCAGTGAGAATAGTGGCTTCATACAGCGTACCGACGAAGGTTTAGCAGATCGTCAAGTGTGTTGTTGCGAGAACTGAAGTAACAGTTTTAGCTGCATGTAATGTAGCAAGATTGCCATATTGTCAAGCCGAAACAGTATTGCAAGGGGTCTGGTGGCACTGGAAATGTCTGTTGGCCCTGGTGGAAGTGTGATGGTTCCGTGTGATACTTCTCTCTCTCTCTCTCTCTCTCTCTCTCTCTCTCTCTATCTCTATCTCTATCTATCTATCTATCTATCTATCTATCTATCTCTATCTATCTATCTATCTATCTGTATCTATCTATCTATCTATCTAGCTATCTATCTATATGTTCCTGTCTGTCAGTCTGTCTATCCATCCTTCCCTCTATCCCTCCATTCATCTATCTATCTTTCTGCCTAGAATGACATATTTTACTTTTTATTCTTTTCATATATATGGCTCTGTGTAGGTATGACGCTGCCAGTCCTAAATAAGAAATAAAATTGGAGCGAGGAAAAAAATGGAACTGTGAAATCCGGGAGCTGAGGGCAGGAGCTCCCCAGTGGAATATCATTGTCAGATTTACGTCACATTACTGGCAGCACCATTGTCACTCCCTCCCCCCGCCCCACACCTTGCATTTACCTCACTGCGAGGGGGGATATAACACTGACTTTTGTGATTTTTTTTTTTTTATTCTTACCATCACAGGCGATTGGATTTGCCTCAGAAGAAAACTGACTATCAAAACGATGGGTGGGTTAGTTCATTAGACCTTAACAACTCAAATTACTATTATTATATCCTTTTAAGCTTATTTAAATCCACTTAGTATTGCCATCTCTTTTAAACAGTCTCCTCTACCTTCTGATCAATTGCCTTCCCCACGTCTTCCTAAAATTTCTATATTTCCTAGCCTATTAATATTACGGTCACTGATACATTGTTCATCGGTCTTATTCCTACTGCCACCATCATACTAGTGATTCTTTGTATTCTTGTCATCCCAGTACTCCACACCCATATTTTAATGAGGACACTAGCATACGGTCATTCAGTCCTCTTGAAGCTTCCACGAGTATATTAAGATCTCTGTTCCTTATCAAAACCCTCATAAAACCAGCCACTTTACTTCCTTGGGCTAATTTACTTTCCACTTCCTCTATATATTTATTGGCTGAGTTATATGTCGTACAGTTATGTATGGCCGAGTTATATATTTTACATAACGGAACAGTCGTGTATCAAACGTTCTATTTGTATAGCAAAGGTCCTGTTAGAGAAATTCTTTATGATCGAGTAAATAGTAGAAGTACCAAGCGAGTGTCAAATATCAAGCTTATTTATTGCTTGGAAAGTACGAAGTGATGCGCAAATGTCAAGCAATGTGTGTTTGTGATGTTGTGAGGCTGATTCTGGGAGGAGGTTATGTAGCGTATCTGCCTAGTGTTACGAAGAACTGACGTACCAGACTCAGTAGTAGTTTTACACTGTGATGCCAAGGGAGTCATAACAGTTTCCAATAAATTTTTGCGAGGACGTTATTAAGTTATGTGTCTCACTACAGGGATGATAGGAAGAGTTTCACTTAGTACTGAAAGTAGAGTCATGCCAACTTCATATAGTTTTGTGAGAACATTAGTAGTAGTTTCAGAATCGAATTGTTTTACGATTCTGTCAAATCAGTAACTAGCAAACAGCAGCAGTTTCACACAGTTATTCAAGGACTATATTAGCATTTTCATTTAGCGTTGCAAGTCTGTCAAATTATCAACTTGAATCAGTGTTACGAATACTACGGTAGGTTTTCTGCAGTGCTGAGGAAGGCAGCAACAATTTCCTATAGTCCTGCAAGGGCGATATGAGCAGTTCCGGTTTCGTCCAGTGTTGCGAGTCTGTCCAATTAGCAAGGTGAAGCAATGTTGTCAGTTTGCCTCATGCTGCGCGAACATCAAGTAACGGTTCATGAAAAATCGCAAACTGATGCACCGTCTCCCAACTTTGCCAAGCCTTCCATTAGACCTGCCCCTCCCCCTCATTCCCAACCCCACTCACTCCTTCCCATCCTCCCTCACCTTTCTCCCCCCTCTCTCCCAGTCCACTTTCCATCCATCTCTCGCCGACCCATTCATTCCCTCTTTCTCTACACCCCCTCTCTCTTTTCTTTCTCTCCATCCCCATTCACTCCTTCCCTCTTCCTTGCCCTCTCAACCCTTCTTTCTTCCCCACTCACTCCTCCTCATCCCTACCCTTTCCTCCCTCTCTCTTTTCTCTTCAGTCCTCATTTCTTCCTGTCCCTCTTCCCGACCCTCTTTCTCCGCTCGTTCTCCCTTCCCTGCATCACCCACCCTCTCCTCTCTCTCACCCCTCTGCCATCCCTCTCCCTTTTTCCCAGTCCTCTCTCTCTTCTCTCTCTTTCCCTCTCCCCCTCTCTCTCTCAGCTCTTTCTCCCCCTACCCTTCCTCCCTCCATCCTCCTCACCCCACCCTCTCCTCCCAACACTTACTGAGGAAAAAAAATGCAAGAAAGATGTAAAGAAAAAAGAGGAACTTCCGCTAGTCTTTCTTTAGTTTTCCAGAGTTTGCATAATAAGAATCTCGAATTTCCCTTTGAGAGTTTTCTGCTTGTCCTTTTCCCTGCCTTGCCCTCCTCTCTGTTTTTTTTTTTTTTTTCGTCTTTCTTGCTTTTCATGCCCTCTGTGTCCTCCTTCACCTCTCTGTTACAGCTATTTATGCTACGTTTCTTTTTGTTTGTTCTCAGTCTTACTTCTGTGTAATTCCTCTTGCCTTCCTGTTTTCCCTTTTCTTCTCCTCATCTTTCACCATTCACTAACTCTTCTTGTCCTCTCCCTCGATGTAAAATTATTTTCTCTCCATGTTCTCTTCATCTTCCCAGCCTGCCTTAGCCTCCTCCTTGTGTCTGTCTTCTCCCCTCCTCGCTTCTCCTGACTTACTCCTTCCTCATCACTCACTTTCCTCTTTTTTTTTTTTCCCCTCCTATCTTCATCTTGGTCACACAGCTTTCTCCTCTTCCCCTTGTGATTATCTTTTGTCTTCAACTTATTTTACTTTTAACCTAACTTTTCTTTTCTTTTCCATTCCCTCATCTCAAGGTTATATCTTCCTTTTTTTACCACTATTTTCCCTTTATTCTCCAAGCCCGCCTTGTCCAATGTACCGTGTCCCCTTGAGTGTTTTCTTTTGCTTTTTCCGTTTCCCTGCCTATTTTCTTTTTTTCACATTTTTCTTCTTACTCAGTTTCTTTTCTTTCAAAGTGCCTTCCTTCTTCCCGTGTCCAAGTGCATTTTCCTCCCAGCGAACGTTGTCCTCATGTGTCTTTCTTCTTTCTGTCTTCCTAGCTCTTCTTGTCTTCTCGTTTTCTCTCCACTTGCTTTACGGAAACCCCCATCTTCCGTTTCTCTCTCTCTCTCTCTCTCTCTCTCTCTCTCTCTCTCTCTCTCTCTCACTGTTTATATATATATATATATATATATATATATACGAAGTACAAACTGATAGAGGTATATATATAGGTATATGTGTGTGTGTGTGCGCATGTATGTATGTATGTATGCGCACATCTCTTATATCCTTACATCCTCCCAATCTTCTTCCATCGTTCTTTACCTTTGTCTACTTCATTTTTTCTCTTTATCTCATTTTTTCCTCCATCAATCTCTTTTTACCCCCCTTCCCCGAACGTCGATCCGTCAATTACCTGGCTGTTCCTGTCTTAGCCCAACTTTCGACAGAGTTTGGGTTGATGGTTATCCCCGTTAATCGAACCTGGAAAGAGTGAGAGAGAGAGAGAGAGAGAGAGAGAGAGACAGAGACAGACAGACAGACAGACAGAGACAGACAGACAGACAGACAGACAGACAGACAGAGACAGACAGTCAGACAGACAGAGACAGAGACAGAGAGGCAGAGAGTGAGAGAGACAGAGACATACGGACAGACAAACATACAGACAGACAGAAAAGTAAATGCAAACTGAAACTAAAAATAAAATGACAGATAAAGGAAGACGTAAATAAAAAACAACAGTAGATAGATAGATGGATAGATAGGTAGATAGATAAACAGACAGACAGAACACTGAGAAAAAAGAAAAAGAATTAGACGGACAGACAGACGCAAACAGCAAATGGTAGACAGAGACAGACAACCAGACAGACACCCAGACCAACAGAGAGGTAAAAAGGATTAAAATTAAACCAGGAAAATCCTTGGCCTAACATTTTTCCCTTTTCTCTATCGAATTCTGATAATCAATGTGGCGTAATCTGGAGGTTATGCCTTTTGACAGCGACTGTATTTTTAAGGCTTTGGGACGCTAAGCGGGTGGAAAAAGTAAACACACAAAAATTTTATATTTATTTGTATTGCATTCACGGTTGACCTCCAAATACATAATCTTTTTTTCGAGTTTTCAATGTCACCTTAACTTGAATTTATTTTGCACCTGTAACTGAAGGCTCTAATAACTCTACGTCCGGCATATGGCAAGGGAGCAATGACAGATGTGTTATTTATATAAAGGCTGATTCTAAGGTCTGTCTCCGATCAAATCCTTTATTGCCTCATCAGGATCGTAGGAGCTTAAGGAAAGATTACTGATATTAAAGGTGAGAGTGACCAGTTGCGGCCCTAAAAATATGAAGGAAAAAAAGGCAAGTATGAAATAAGAGAGAGAGAGAGAGAGAGAGTGAGAGGTAAGAATGAAATCGGAGAAAAGAAAAAGCAGACGACCCAAGAAGGGTAGCCTGGGGGGAAGAGAAGCCAAGCCACCGCCTCGTCTCATTAGTCTACTCTCTCTCTCTTTCTCTCTCTCTCTCTCTCTCTCTCTCTCTCTCATTCCTTTTTTCCTTTCCAGCATGCCATTATTCGCCTTCAGTTTTTCACGACGCTCCATTTATCATCAGTTCTTCTTCGTCTTCACCGAGGATTCTTGAAACAAAGGGCGATCAAGCTTGTACGAATGGAGAAGAGTCAGCATCAGTGAAATGAGCAAGGAGAATAAATAGCTGAAGGGGAAACTAAACTGAAGGTTAATTTTCTTCCATAGCTCCCACTCTCATTGGGTTTTTTATCAAGAAATTGAAGGTAATGTTTGAAGGAATACTGGAGAGAGAGAGAGAGAGAGAGAGAGAGAGAGAGAGAGAGAGAGAGAGAGAGAAAGAAAGAGAGAGAGAGAGAAAGAAAGAGAGAGAGAGAGAGAGAGAGAGAGAGAGAGAGAGAGAGAGAATGGCTGATTTAGTTCTCTCCTGATCATAGCGATGTGTAGCATACTATTATGACAGCCACCGATAGAAGATCTTATTGAGAAAAGATTACAACATTAGTATTAAACTGATAGCGTTATTGGTGGTATTATTACCACACATGAACAGAACAACTATAGTAATTGAGTCCAGCTAAGTTTACACGTTATTATATGCCTGAGGGAGTGCTAAAAAACCCACAGATTTATACATATCACCATTTTTACCACAACCAAAATATATTTATACTATTCTAGTGAACGTTAGATGACTATATTCAGCTGTGATTTCGTCAGATCAACTTATTCCAGGCGCATACTTTACTTTTAGGTTCTGTTTCTTCCAAACAACGTTTTTCAGTCTGGGAATGACTGTGCTAATTGCAGAGATTAGATAATTATAGCCTACATAAATTTTCTTCATCTTAAGCATGATTTCATTGCCTGAATTACATATATATATATATATATATATATATATATATATATATATATATATATATATATATATTGGTTACTGGCGTAAGATGTAGCGGTGGATGCTGATCAGTCGCCAATATTGCGAAAAATATGATTGAGAGTTCTAATATAGGAGAAAGAGAAATTGGAGTGGGATAGGTCTGTAATATCCTTGATGAGGGCAGGAAGTTGTATAAATGATTAAAACAGGAAGGTAAGCGGATGTGGTGAAGATGGGGAGATGGATACAGGGTATGAAGTGGTGGAGATGAGAATATAGGGTGAAGACTGATAAGTGAGCATCTGTAGGGTACAGGTGAGGAGATGAGGCACAGGGCTGAAGATGGAGATAAGGATATGCGTGAAGATGGGAAGGTGAGGTTAGAGGGTGATCATGGGGTAATGAGGTTATAGGGTAAAGGTAGGAAATTGAGGATCTGGTTTGAAGACTGGGAGGTAAGGGTACTTGGTGATGATGGTGAACTGGGGATGTGGGATGAGGAGTAGGAAGTAAGGATATGGGGTACAGATGGCGGAGATGAAGGTATGGGATGAAGACGGAGGATATGAGGGTATGGGGTAAGATAAGGAGGTCAGGATATGGGATGAGGATATGAGGAGAATATGGAGGCAATGAAAACAAGAGGTGAAGATGAAGATAAGGGAATGAGATGAAGATGACGATATGGGATCATAAAATCACCAAAAAATATTCACTCTAATGACGGGAAAAAGATAAGTTTAAAGACAGCGAACAGAAAATTAGCAAAAAAGTAAAAAGATATTATACCACAAGATAGATAACCCAAAGAAATATGGCTAACACAAAATCAATTGAAAAAGAGAAAATGCGCTCAAAAAATAAAAATAAAAATGCTGAAAATAATCATCCTTTCCAAAATACTGACGTCCCCAAAGGCTATATTTTTTGCTAGGCCGTATGTTATGAATATGTGCCGTGTAGCGCTGTGAGAGAATACCTGGCAGTATTGTTATGTTGCTATGTTAGGACGGGATGTATGGCCTGTTAATCACGGTGCTCTGTTGGCCAGCAAAGTGTAATGATGGATAGCCAGACATGTAGGGGTCGTTTGGTTGTGTGTTTGGGGGGAGGGATGTGGAGGTAGGATGGGTGTGTGCTGTTGGTGGGGGATGGGCGTGTGTGTGTGTGTGTGTGTGTGTGTAGATCGTATGATAGACAGACAGACGAACAAATACAGTGACACTCAAATACAGACAGAAGACGGACGGACGCACCATCAGAGTGGGTGAGTAGGCGTAGCGTGTTTCTTTTTTTCTCACTTTTTGAGCCTGAGGAGTCAAATGAGCGTGACGAGCCACTTTTGATCTTCCTCTCTCATTCTGTCTCTCTCCATACTCCCTCTCGCCTCACCTTACCTCCCCCACCCTTCCTCCTCCCTCCCTTCCGTTAACTTCTCCCATCCTTCGCTCTCTTCTCGCTTCACCCATCCCATTCTCTCTCCCTCTCTCTCTCTCTCTCTCTCTCTCTCTCTCTCTCTCTCTCTCTCTCTCTCTCTCTCTCTCTCTCACACACACACACACACACACACACACACACACACACACACATTTACACACACACACACATTTACACACTCATAAACACACGCACATCAGAGTTACGAGTGATAATTATCATAGGAAATTGGGTGAATCCTTGTCAAGACTCATAGTTATGGTCTTATCATAACGTAAACAGTAAGTTCTTGATTACGCCAGTTTAAGAATAGGTCATGAGAGAGAGAGAGAGAGAGAGAGAGAGAGAGGGAGGGAGAGAGAGAGAGAGAGAGAGAGAGAGAGAGAGAGAGAGAGAGAGAGAGAGAGAGAGAGAGAGAGAAGGGAAGATGAGGGGAAGCCATGTATACTTGCTTTGGCGCTCTCATTTCCATTCCAGCCTCCCGAACGACATAGCATTTTGTCCCATCGTATAATTGGCTATGAATAATGTATGTAAAAGGTGCCTTGACGGACTAGATAGATGTCGGAGGGGGAAAGGTAATATCTGGTGCGACTTTTGCTCTGGTTCTGAGGGGAGGAGGTGGATTACCCTTGTGGTTCTCCCTTTCAATTCTATGATGGTCTTGTCCTTCTTTTCCATTTCTATTTTTCCTTTGGGTTTATGATGGCTTTCCAGTGATTCTGTTAATTTTCTGGTGGCTCATTTGTTGCTTGATGGTTTGGTTTGTGATTTTTTTTTTTTTCTGTGGTTAACTGATTTTTTTCACTTCTTTTCTCTACTGGTTCTCATTGTGGGTTTCTGATGACCGGCTAGTGGTTCTGTAGATGACGTTATGGTGGTTCGTTTGAGTTGTTTTTGCCGTGGTTCACTGATGGAGTTGCTTTGGTTCTGAGTGGAGGAGGTGACATTCACTCTATGGTTCTCCCTGCGGTTCTCGACTTGTTTGTGGTTCAGTGGATGACTTTTTGGTGGTTGTTTTGGTGATTTTTAATGGAGTGATTTTGTCGTTGTTTCCTCCTGTTTTTTGTGAAGGCTCCTTGTGGTTCTTTGATCACTCGTTGCTTCTCTGGCTAATTTTCTTTGATGTTTGTATATCGGTTATTCTCCTCCGGTTGTCATGTTAACTGTCTTTATTTCTGGTCATCCTTGTGGCTCTCTAATGGTTTCTAGTTTGTTGTCGAGATGGATTTTTGATGTTTTTTTTTTTTTTGAATTTCTCGTACTCCTTTCTCCCTGTAGTTTTCTAGTGGTTTTTGTGGTTCTTTTGCTGTTGTTTTGCAGTGGTTCTCTGTTTGTTTTTTCCTGGTTCTCTGATGATTCTGGTGGGTACTTACGAAGGATTTCTAATGGTTCTGTCATCGCTTCCCTATGGTGAAGATTATTTCCATTACAATTCTTCTCAAGTCTTCTGATACCTTTTCCTGGTGACATCTCACTGGGTCGTGATTCTCTGGTAGTTTCCTGGCATTTTCTTTATATTTCTGTACGCTTCATGCCAAATTACATGTTGTTTTAATGCAGACAAGGCTGTTTTCAAATGATTCCTTGCGACTCCCTGTTCTACCCTATGGTTCTTTTGCTGACTCGCCTTGGTTCAGTCTTCACACCCCTGCATTTGCATATTCACATCTCCCTCTCATCTCTATTTGCCTGCAGTCCCCCTGATTCTATTTTTTGTTCCCTCCTTATTTTCCTCTTTACGAGGGACGTGAGGATGAGAGCGTTAAGAGTAAAACGGGGATGGGTTCAGGAGAGAGAGAGAGAGAGAGAGAGAGACGGGGGCCACGAAATCTCTTATGGGAACGAGAGTAAACTTCACTATATACATCACAACTCAGTCAACCTCTTTTGCGGTGACATCGCTCGGGTAATAACCTTGAGGCTAAAGAAATTTGATGCTTTATACTCACTAACCACATATAACTCTCAGCTCCTATGACCCACTTCCAGCTATATATAATCGTCTGGAGTCAGAAGAATTTACTAGAATTATAGTTCCGACCACGGCAGAATTAAATACTAAAATAATTGTCCCTGCCATGAGAGAATCAGTGAAGTTAATGGCCATTGATTTTGGCGATTTTGTTTTTATCTGCGCGTTTTGTGGTGTTGATTGGCCCGATAATTGGCTGAATGTACATTAATTTAATTCCTCTGATTATTTCGGTATTTGATAAAGGGTTGACTGATGAGTAAATGGATATTCGGTATATGCCCCGCGTCACTATGCACTGGGGTGGAGGATTAGTGGCTTTGGTTTGTCGTGTGTTTTTTCCCCTCGCTTTAATTTTCATGTTTTGTGCATTCTTACTTCTGTGCCGTCATTTTTTTTTTTCTCTCTCTCTTTTTGGGGGTGGGGGTGGGGGTTTGTTTCAGTGTTTCGCATACCATGTTCCGTGTTTTTCTTGTGTTTATGCTCTCCTTATTTTGCTACTATATTTTCCATTTCTTGTTCATTATTATCAATTTCATTGTTTTTTTCTTTATTGCAGTGTTATATCCTCCCCTTCCTATTTTGGTATATATTTTTTCTGCTCGCATTATTTTCCACCATCATATATTTTTCAGTTTCCATTTTCTCTCTCACACTAGCAACATAAATCACCCAGCACCATACTAGACTATCCCACTAAGCCACATCTCTCTCTCTCTCTCTCTCTCTCTCTCTCTCTCTCTCTCTCTCTTTGATCCATTGTCCTGCTGACTTGTCTTTTACGAGTTACATAATTATTTTTCACATACCAGTCCTCTCTCCCCATTGACATAAATCTCTCTCTCTCTCTCTCTCTCTCTCTCTCTCTCTCTCTCTCTCTCTCTCTCTCTCTCTCTCTCTCTCTCTCTCTCTCTCTCTCTCTCTTATGCCTGACACGTAGCTAACCACACCCGTAGAACCAGACGATAAATCCCCCTGGAAGTCCGGCAAGTAATGGGAGGCTTGAGGGATCCGGGATGTAGCCCAAAGATCCCTGGGTACACAGTGATCTCGAGAGGAAAGGGACTGAAAGAGAGAGAGAGAGAGAGAGAGAGAGAGAGAGAGAGAGAGATTTGAGAGGGGACAAGCTGCACAAGAAAGAGGGTTTAGGTGAAGAAGAGGCAGGGGATTGAGAGAGAGAGGGAAAATTCATGGGAACTGTATTAAGTGGTATTTGCATAGTGGGTTGAGTGGGTTAGAGAGAGCGAAGTTGAGAAGAAGAGGGTGAGGGATAGGGAGGATGAGTAGGAGATTCGAGTGTGTGGAAAAGAATAGACCCAGTACTTAGGCTTGTGAACGACTGTGCAAGAGTAGCCCATCTATTTTTGGGACTGTACTGTATGAGGAGAGTAAGTGACTACGTGTGTGTGTGTGTGTGTGTGTGTGTGTGTGTGTGTGTGTGTGTGTGTGTGTGTGTGTGTGTGTGTGTGTGTGTGTGTGTGTGTGTGTCATTTAATTGGAGTAGATACTCGTGGTGAGGTCTGCATGTGGCACTCCTCTCTCTTTCTGTCTCTTTCCCTCGTTCCATCCTTTTCTCCTCCGTGCACCTCTACTTCCGTCCTTCCTCCGCATATTCCTCTCTCCTGATCTCCTTTCCTCCCAGTTTCCCTCCCTCCTTCCTTTCCCCCTTCTTTCTCCCCCTTCCTTCCTCCCCCTTTCTTCCCTCCCTCCCTTCTTTCCCCTATCTATCCCTCTCTCTCATCCTCCTCCTTTCCTCCTATCCCACCTATCCTCTCCCTTTCTCCCCCTACCTCCCTCCCTCCTCAAACCCAATTCCCCGTCCAAAGCCTGACCCGCAGACCAGTAATACCCGGGCTTTAGCGAACATTAAGTGGCCACGACGGGAAACACCGACCAACACACACCATTTTTGACCAAACGCACGTTTTTTTTTTTTTAACAAGTACACGCATTTTAAAAACAATTGAATGCGATGTTTTCATGGGTGCACTTAATTTTTGACCATATACACAGTTTTTTACCATGTGCACGCAGTAATTTTTAACCATGTGCACGCAATTTTTTACCCGCAATTCTTTACCTTGCACACTCTTTTATACCGACCATACACCAAGTTCTACCGAGCTCTGGCAAATACTCTTTCAAATGCACGCAAGTTTGAGCTTGGGTGAGTACACACTTTTCCATTTTCTACCGCAATTCTGTAATGCAATACCCAGTTCGTACAGTCCTTTGTGAGCTGCACGCAACTCATCAGCTCCAAAACTTATTTCCCCAGTGTGTTTTCCCTCTGGCTATGACCTCCAGAATTTTAATGTAGTGTGTGCAGCGACATAAAAATAACAGAATTATTGCTCTAGATTTCCTTTATTTAACATATTTTGGAAGGAGCGTCTTCTGTAGTCTCATAGTCTATGGTTCTTCTTTTTTTTTTTTTTGTGCAACCCTCCTCTTTCCATTATTAAGGTGTTCTCACAAAAGCAGCAGAATATAGATAGATAAAAGATAGATAGATATAGATAGATAGACAGAAGGGAGACAGATAAGTAAAAGAGAGATAGATAGATAGATAGATAGACAGAGAGAGAGAGAGAGAGAGAGAGAGAGGAAGGGGGAAAGAAAATCCTGTGCACGTGTCAATAGCATCATGAAGATACACACACTTTTTCTCCAGTTCGTTTAATGCTCTCGGCTACAGTATTGCCGCCCACAATTAGCCTGGCAGCATTGATAAGACCCCACCTCTTCGTGACGGGCTTCCAAAACTCCTAATCTGTCCGTAATGAAGGTTAGTCTGCCGGTAAATGAGAGGTTCAGGACATGGTAGCGGTTTTTTTTTTTTTCTTGCCCGCAAGAGGTTGTTTTGTTGTTCAGCCTCCCTATCTCTCCTTCACCCTTTCTCCCTTGTTCTCCCGTCCCCTCTTCCCGCTATCTTCCTTTTCCCCTCCCCACCCTCCTTCAACTTCCCCTTTCCCTTCTCTTCCTATCTCTTCGCTGTACCTTTCTCTTCCTTGCTCCATCTCATCCTTCTTGCCCTCTATTTTGCTCTCTCCCCTTCCTCACTTTCCCTCTCCCCCCTCCCGTCTTTCCTTAACCCCTTCCACTTTTTCATGTCCCATCCCCTCTCTCCTACCCACTTTCTTTCTCCTCCCTTTTCCCCATCTCTTCCCCCTCTGCCTTCACCCATCCCTCACTTCCTCCTCTCACTCTCTCTCCTATGCTCCCTTCCCTTTCCCCTTCATTTTCCCTGTTTCCATCCCTCCTTCCCCCCTACCGACCCCTCTCTCCGGCTTCCCCCTTCTCTCCCTGCCTTCTCCTCACTTCACCCTCCTCCCCCCATCACTTCCTGTCCTCTCCCCTCGGCCACTGACCCCACACACCTGTCCTGTATCTCACCACAATTACCTGTCTGTGGCCTACTTTAACACCATCATTACCAGGACATGTTTTTTTCCTTTTTTTTTTTTTTTTTTTTTACCATCCTCAGACTTTTTTTTTCGGATTTAGGAAGATTTCGCGTTTTAAGGGACTGACGGAACGGTGTACAGTATTCTTTTACACAACGCCTTACGTACGGATCATTCTTTTTTGCTATGCTAATCCTAAGCCGAATAAAATCGTAAGGAGACAACGAAAAATAAATGATAATGACATTCGTGGAATGAAGTTATGCTCAGGTGTTTGTGAATACCAATGAATACAACCTTAGTTCATGATAGTAAGTGATAAAGTGACTCTCTCTCTCTCTCTCTCTCTCTCTCTCTCTCTCTCTCTCTCTCTCTCTCTCTCTCTCTCTCTCTCTCTCTCTCTCTCTTCTTCTTCTTCTTCTTCTTCTTCTTCTTCTTCTTCTTCTTCTTTCTTTTTCTTCTTCTTTTTCTTCTTCTTCTTCTTCCTCTTTTCTTCTTCTTCATCTCTCCTCTCCTCTCCTCCGAACTCCCTCCTTCCCCCCTTCTCCTCCCCAATCTTCCCAGCAATTTTAAGGCTGTATAATAATGGTTCCTAATTTCCCGCTCCCGCTGAAAGGTAATTTCTTGTATGCAAAGTAAGCCGTCTCTTTTATAATGAGGCACCAACCCGAAACTTCCCCATCAGCCATCTCAATTATCCGGATAGGCTCGGCTGTAGCTCTTTCGGGACCGTAAAAATGCTGCACTGTGGCTCATTCATTGCGTGTGTGTGTGTGTGTGCGTGTGTGTGTGTGTGTGTGTGTGTGTGTCTCCGATGCAAATGTTTCCCTGTTAATTTCTTTTTCGTTTTCTTTTTTCCTGTATTTTTTTTCTGTGGGATACTGTAATATTTTTCTCTTGCAGCAGCTTCCATACTAGGTTGTGTTCACTCGACGGATGTACACCTCTCATCCAACCTGAATACTTAGTCGTGGTTGTGTATTTTGATGAATCTTTGTTATGAGGTAGGTGTGCATCTCCTTGGTTACTGTTTAAATCGACCCTCCACTCTACGTTCACTTCATCAACTGAACTGAAAGGGGCTAGGGATGTTCATCAAGATAAAGTAAAGGCTTCATATTTCTGTTTATGTCAATTGTAAACTGTTTTTCTTTCATATTATATTTGTCTACGCTTTCCCCGTGTTGTGGCTGTCTCTGTCCCTTCTGTTAAATGTTTTTCCTTTGTAAATCCAGTTTGTCTCTGCGCCAAAATTCTTCTTCCGCTGCAGCAGCCTCTAATTATTACTATCTCCTGTTTACTATCTCCTGTTTAAAATGTTTATGCGTTGAAATAATTGTTGTCATCGTTATAAAATTTTTCGTCTGTTATATATTTTTTTGTTGACCTCAATTTTTTTCATTATTAAATCTTCGTTGCCACAAAGTATATTTTGCTTCCTTAACCCTGTCATTTAGAGGACATTTTTGTTGTAGCAATTTCTTTCAATATAGAAGCGTCTCTTTGCAGTGTATTCCTGTAATTTCGTTCCTAAACTCTACAGTCTGAGAACAACATTTCTTTTTCTTTTTCTTTTTTTTAGCTTAATCTTGCCATTGACGCGTTGATTTAGTGGTTATTGTTGTACTGCGAAGCTGCCCGACCAGTGGTGCCAGGGTTGAAGTCCTCGTACAGGCAGCTGGCGTGACTCGACCCAGATGTTCATAACAAGTAAGATGAGTACCCAGCGTGGCAACTGAGAGAGGTAACTATGGTAACCTGGGTGATACAGTGACCCTGTATCCCACCCTAGTGGATGAATAACCCGCCTCAAGCTTAAAGGATCTTGTTATTGAGATGAGCACCACTGCTGAGTATTTTCATTATGATTAACACAATACCAAAAATTAGAAAAGAGGATTATTATACCAAGTTTAACCATCGTAATTGCATATTTTTTAAGCATTATGTTATTTTTCTATAAGCAATGTTCTCTCCCAAGTATTGTGTAGGTAGCTTTAAGTTAGACGGAACTGATTTTGCAGATCATCCCCTGACAGGACATTTGATCATGTAATTTATTTTATAGAGTAGTATACAGAGTCCTCTTTGAGGACTAGTGTGAAAATCTCCACGTTAGAGAGAGAGAGAGAGAGAGAGAGAGAGAGAGGGAGAGAGAGGAGAGAGAGGAGGGGGGGGAGATGAAAATATAAGTGACAGAGTTAGTGTAGCTAATTGAGCAAGTGCAGTCAGCATGTAATGTACACAGTTCCCAGATAGTTTATAATTCCCATGTACTTTACAGGGTTTCCGTATAATTCACAGAGTTCCCTTGTAGTTTATAGAGCTACACATAGTTTATGAAGTCTTGACGTAGTTCATAGGCAATAGTCCCCTTGCAGAGTATAGAGTTCCTATTTAACTTGCAGTCTCCATGTATTTTATAGCTCCCATGTAGTTTATAATTCCCATTTGGTTCATAGTAACCATGTGATTCGTAGGTTTCCCCCGAGAGTTAGTTTACTTTATAGAGCCTCGCTGATAACCTGGGCCTGAGATCTGGTCAAACACTCGGCCAAGATTGACATGATTAAGTGAACGGTATTGACAGCAAATAATGATGTGTATCTCTCCGACAACGGCCAAGTATTGACACAGGGGCCTCGAGGGAGAGAGAGAGAGAGACAGAGAGAGACAGAGACAGAGACAGAGAGAAGGAGAGAAAGAGAAGGAGAGAGAGTTTGTTTTTCTGTTTGACTGTGTATGTGTCTGTCTGTCTGTGTGTCTGTGTTTGTGTCTGTCTGTGTCTGCGTGTGTCTGTACGTATATTGCATGTCTGTGTCTTCGTGTGTCTGTAGCTATACTGTATGACTGTATGTCTGTCCGTGTATGTGACCGTTTGGCTGTTCTGTTCATGGGCGTATACGGGCGCACGTGCCATGTTGCAGAGAGTATATTATTACTTTTAGAGGTCCCATTTTGCTTTAGTTATCTACTTTGAAAATGTCTTTCTTTACGTTACGTTTATATGTTTAGTAACTGACGGCTATTTTTTTTCAGGGTACGGTAAAATGCCATCCATCCATCTGTCATCCATCAGTCCTCCCATTACTGAATTATCTCCCAACCATATCTGCACTAGGGAGCTTCTCAAACTCGACGATCATGAAACCAACTCTGCTCAGCTCGTGTCCTGTGCGGGTATAAACCTGAAGGGAAGAGGAGTTATGGACTCACCTAAACCTACCAGACTATGAACCAAACAGACTTCCTATTCAACCGACTATGACGAAACCTACGTCAGCGGTATGGAGACTCCTAAACCAACGGGAATGTCTGCGCAGCTCATGCCGTGCGCAGATGTCAACTTGTGAGCCAGGGATGCTACTCTTAAACTGATAAGAATATGACCAAAATAGACTTTGGGAATTATTTGACAATAACAAAAATACGTCTAGATAAAGAGCCTGCTAATCTCTGCTATCACGGAACTACATCCTCGCCATTAAGCCTACCGAAATTACGAGAATATGGGCTCTATTCTAGGTGATAGAGGAGGCTTCGTTGAACCTCTTCCTTGGCGATTTATTTTGCATATTCCACCTTGATTCTCCTGCGTATGCGACATGGAGTGCATCACGAACATATTAAAGAATACCCAAGAGAATCGTTCTGAGTAAATCGCTGAGGGAGAGGCTTTACTGTTTCCAAAACCACTTAAACTACGACCGTAAGACCCAAACGCACTCCCAGAATTACTCGACTATCACGACACCCCGTCTGCGCAGCTCAAGTCTTCCCGGCCAGCCACTCTGCAGGTAATCCGGCTGTGATGTGTCGAGGGAAGGATGAAAGCAGGTAAATCCCGAGTGAATGCCGGATCCCCTCGCAGTCCAGGCCGATCCAAACAGGTGCTGGGGTGGGGCTGGGGGTGGGGGTTGTGGGGGGAATATCGTCTGTGCTGTGAGCCTGGGGACTTCATCTCTAGGTGGCATAGAAATTGTAGGACTTCTTCTTCAGCAGTTTGTTATGATTATTACGTTAGATATTCTCTTTAGCGACTTATTATGACCATTACACCTTGATACGATTTTCTTAAGCCTTGAAGAGACCCTTTGCAGTGACAGGGCTAGAAACAGTCACCAATATTACATTCTCTAGATTTCTCTCCCGCTGGTTAATAAATGGGTTTGGAATAGGTAACAATGAAACATAAAATACGTTGGTGTATTGAAGGGACTGAGTCAGATAAGCCTAGAATAGTTCACTGATTGCTACCTCCAAGAACTGGGAAAGAGGAATGCAAACACTTGCAGCTCGTATGGCATTAAGAGAGTTATTCCTATGCATGTCTTCAGTTGCCGGTATAATGATTGTTGTTGTTGTTGTAATTGTTGTTGTTCCAAGGTCATGTATACGTGAACCTGGTGGACCTCAGGAAACAGGCTACTCTACTCTGGCGCTACTAGAGATCTTTTTAGAAGTTATGTTGAGTAAGAGTGTATGTGGTAAGAGCGGGACATGACGTGAGTGTTCTGTAGTGTGAGGAACTGCATCAGAACGAGGTCACAGTGGATTGTTCGTGAGTTGTGTTTTCTGAGAGTGAAATGTGTGTGTGTGTGTGTGTGTGTGTGTGTGTGTGTGTGTGTGTGTGTGTGTGTGTGTGTGTGTGTGTGTGTGTGTGTGTGTGTGTGTGTGTGTGTGTGTGTGTGTGTCTGTGTGTGTCTGTGTGTGTGTGTGTGTGTGTGTGTGTGTGTGTGTGTGTGTGTGTGTGTTGCAATGTGAGAGGCTGCATTACAGTAGGGATTGTGTGAATTGCTTGTGAGTTAGTGTTTTTTTAGCTGTATGAGGGAAGGCGACCGTACATACAAGCAACCTAATCCAGAACTTAAGCTTAGGGTCGTTTACAAATAAAACCCCCTGAAGCCTCCCGAATCATGGTGCGGTGGGGCAGCCCGAGATCCGGAGTAATGTAAGACTCAGAGTAAGTCCACCACTTTAGTTCACAATCCCCTTCCAGATCCCCTCGCTTGCCTTGTATGTCTGTACAGCCGTGGCCAAAAGTTCACCGACAATCCCCTGTCAGCTTTATGTCCTTCACATGCCTCCTCAAACGGTAGAAATTGTCCTTCCTACTCATACCGCTTTGTTGTGTGTTTTGCATTACTATCTTATAAAGCTGATTCGTATATTAATTTGTCATGCAGTGGCTGGCAGAGAAGCGTCGGGGAACTTTTGTATATAGCTGTATCCCTGAGCTCTGTACTGCTGTTGTTTTAGTAGTTTTCGTAGCGCCTCTATCTCAGTTGTTTTTATCTATATATTACTCTTTAATAATCCTTTTATATGTTACTAACGAAAGTACGTCGACATTAACAAGACATAAATAACATGATAGAAATAGTTTAGGTGTGCTGAACAAAATAAATTGCTATAGAAGTTGCTGTGGTATCATGAAAACATATAAACGACCCGGATGGGAGTTAACAGAGAAACAGCTGACAGTTGTCCAAAGCCATGGGGAACGAGAAAAGATACTGTAATAAAAAGAACAAAGATACGAGGTGAAGAGATACGAGAAAGAGTGATGGTATGTGAAATGATAATGGGTGAAAAATGGAGTAGCAAGGAAAAACTGAAAATTAGTAAACCGATTGTCTGGTGTATTGAACCTCGTGATGTGTACAACAATTGCTGTAAACCCACATTACTAATTCTTTGAGTCCTTACTTGATAATCTACTGCCAGAGACTTCATTCACTAGGTAATTTTTTCCCCTAATAGTAAACTAATTAATTTTCTATACATTTACGCATCCAAACAGCTAGTACTAGTGATTTGCTCTATATATTTTTCAATGACAATTATTATTTCATCAAAAAATTTGCTTATTCAGTTTTAATCATTGTGCCATACATATGCAGACTGATATAATGTAGTTATTAATTCACGGATATAATGTATGAACGACAGGGCACACTTTGTCAGCGTGATTGTTTATGGAATACGCGGGTAAATGCAGTACACCATAATACAGTATTTGTGTTAATGCAATAATTATACCGGATGAACATTAGTGCATTTGCAGTATATTAACAACTGAACTGATAACATTTGCAGAATTTGTGTGTGTGTGTGTGTGTGTGTGTGTGTGTGTGTGTGTGTGTGTGTGTGTGTGTGTGTGTGTGTGTGTGTGTGTGTGTATGCTGTAATCGGGAGACACTTCTGCACATATTTACACTTTCATTCCTGCTTTACGAGATAATCATGTTGACGCATAAATCATGAATACTGAAAATCGAGTAAATAATCAAAATGAGACAATAATTCATGATAGTAGGTTATAATTACAAGGAGATACTAGCCTATAATGCGAGCTACACCAGAAGTTTAGGTCACATTAGAAAAGTATGTTAAAATATAGACCAAAGCAACGGTATGTCATTTCGTATCAATATTACCACCGCAGGAGCATAACATTGTTCAGATATTGATGATGATGATGATGATGATTATGATGATGATGACCTGCTCCCCACCGACTCCAAGCAGCGAGGCAGGTGTTTTGTTGTTGTTGTTGTTGTTGATGATGATGATGATGATGATGATGATGATGAAAAACCGTTTTTACTTCCGTATCCCATCGATATTGTGGCAGGTTTTGATGCTTATGATGATGATGATGATGATGATGACAAATAAGTACCGCCGTTAGATCTGCTCCCAACCAACTCTCAGCAGTGAAACAGGTGTCTCACTGTACCACTCTAAATCTCAGACGTTGCAGTGAAGCCTTGGATGTGTGCTTCGTTGCAGAGAGAAGCTTGTGATGTGTGGCTGCTGTGCTAGTGGTGAGCGTCATGCAGTGTTCAGTGGGTTATTAATCGTGTTAAGTGCCGCTTTTTGTGATTTACCCGTGCTGGTGAGAGAGAGAGAGAGAGAGAGAGAGAGAGAGAGAGAGAGAGAGAGAATGTATTCTAAGACTGAGGCACAGAAGGAGATACGAAGAATGAGAGAGAGAGAGAGAGAGAGGAGGAGGGATTGTTTGTTTGTAATTCACCGGGTCGGTCAGGATCACCTGATGGTCGGGATCGTCAGCTTTTACCCTCCCGGAAGGGAGCTGAGAGCTCATATAGTCCGATCTCAGGGCAAGGCTGTGACCTTCACACACGCACACACCCGTCCCCTTGCTCAAGGGGGACAGTAACCACCCACTTCGTCAGTGAAACTTTTCGCAACCTGAGCGAGGCGCGAACTCCCGTCTACCAGATGGCATGCGAGAACGTTACCACTGCACCAGCGAGCGGTGTGTGTGTGTGTGTGTGTGTGTGTGTGTGTGTGTGTGTGTGTGTGTGTGTGTGTGTGTGTGTGTGTGTGTGTGTGTGTGTGTGTGTGTGTGTGTGTGTGTGTGTGTGTGTGTGTGTGTGTGTGTGTGTGTGTGTGTGTGTGTGTGTGTGTGTGTGTGTGTGTGTGTGTGTGTTTAGGATAAAATGATACAGGATATAAAAGTCAGTAATAAGGAAAAGAGAATATAGAACAGATATGTAATGTAATAAGACAGAAAATTTAGTGATGATAATTAAGACTCAAACAATGTGCGTAAAACAGGCAGTGATAAGAATTAAGAGACAAATTATCTACAAAGAATGGTGGAACAAGACTTAGAATTTAGTTATAAGAATTGGAAAACAGAGAATGTGTTAAAGATAAATGATAAGAATTAAAAACAGAATGTGCTTAAGGCAAGTGATGGAACTGAAGATACAAGTTAATGAAAAGAAACAGAAATTAATAAAAGTGATGAGAATTAAGAAACAGTGAAACTGAATAAGGCAAGTGGTGGAACAAGAGATAAAAGTCAGCGATAAGAACTGAGAGAAAACGTGGGGAAAACTTTTGGTGAAGCAAAGATTAGCGATAAGACCTTAACCCAGAGACGAGGATTAATAACGCTGACCTCCGAAACCGAAGTGATGGATAGACCTATTTCCTAAGCCACAGATAAACACGCCTCCATAAATTAGTATTACCATGGAGACGGAAGCAGCATCACATTCTCCTCTCTGGCAAGGTATGTCTGCTGTGTTATCTTCACCTTAACTTGGCCTAAAAATGCCATATCTTCACCTTGAATGTTGAATAGTAACAATCGACAACACTGGAATATGATGCTAGTCTCGAAAAAGTGCTAATAAGAATGGATGTAGAGACGTGGCACTATTTTATCTGCCAATGAGTTACGTGAAATAATTTGGGATGAAACGAAAATCTGGGCCAAGTTGAAGTGAAAAGAGTATAGTTTTCTACACTTCAACAACTTTTTTCCCTTTTTTTTTTTTTTTCGTTTGTCCCTTTGTTATTAGACTTATCCTCTTAGTTCTCCGTAGACATCCCTAGTTCCGGTAACAAATATATCGGAGGATAAAATGGAAACGAACGGCACACCTCGGATGTAAAACAGTCCCCGAAACTAACCCTTCTTTATGGTGAAGATGTACGAATGAGGGACGATATGAACCGACATGATGGGAGCTTTAAAACGTATGAAAGGACACTGTGTAACTCTCTCTCTCTCTCTCTCTCTCTCTCTCTCTCTCATATACTTATACCTTCTCCTTTTTCTTCTGTCTCTCTCTCATCTCCATTCTTTCTTTAACCATTCTGTTATAGTTCCCACACAGCCTTGCTTTTGGCCATGTTTTTTTCCTTCCTACTGCTTGTTTTTTTTTTTTCTCTCGTCTTCTTCCCATCTTCTCTCTACCTCTCATCCCTGTCTCCCGCATCTCCCAGCTTCCATCTTTCTCCAATCTCCTCTAATCATTCTTTCATCTTCCTACTGCCTCCTCGCTCTTTCCAGTCCGTCTTTATCTTTACCCCACCTCCTCGCTTTCTCTCATCTCTCTCCTTCCTTTCTCTAATCTTTCTTTCATCTTCCTCCCATCTTCTCTTCTGCTCTCCCCTCTGCAAAGGAACGCTAGGCACTTAATCTTCCTCTTATTTCCAGGTGAGTGTGGGGGATGCTAATGGCTGGACCAAGGGAGCGTAAAAACCTTGGAGTCTTCAGTCTCTTCGTTTGGTGGTCCATTATGGGTCGTCTTTCGGTTATTTGGGACTATTTGCAAAACTCTCATCAGCTTAATTTGTGGATAAGATTACTACATTTGCTTTCCTTCGCCCAGATTTTCGTCCGTTTGAAGCTCATTTCACATAGCTCAGTGATAGAAAAAGAGAATATTACAGTTCATTATGATTTCTGTGGTACTTTGTGATAAGTGCTACCGAACTACATGCTTTCCATAGTACTTCGTGATTAACACCATAGTCTAGTGCTAATCCGTCTGGTTTAGCGAAATTCACATTATCAAACTGTTCCCTGCCCCAGCCTGGAATCGAACACGCATCCTTTCGGCTGTTTGCCACATAAACTGCGGAGCGGTTTATTTTACTGGTGTTCCTCTAATTCCGCGGCAAAATATAGCGTGCACGAGATTCAAGGATATATATTATTCGGCAGGAAAATACAATCACCATGGAAAAGTTAATATTATTTTTCTTTGCATTTTGGGCCCAGTTGCAGTTGCCGGCTGTGATGACGCCCCGCTCTCTAGGCCCGACGAAAAATTGCGAAACTCTTACGTAATATCCTGAAATGTCTGCTAGGCTTCAGAGACTGCATCACTAAATTTCGAAAGCCACCGCTGCCAGTCGCGTAATTTACCGCGAATATATTATGTCCGCCACTGTGCATTTCAGTTTGTATGTTACTTTTAGTTGGGTCAGTCTGTTTGTTGACGTAATGTGTGTTAGCACAAGCTTACTGTTTGTTCATTTAGCGAATTTTATATTTTACTTTAACATTTAGAGAACCGTTGCACGAAGGCTTTCCATTATCGACAAAGTTGTTTCCTATTTGGGGGATATTGAAATGCAATATGTAAAGAAATTCACCGACGAAGAGGTGGTACAAAAATCTTCTCGGATCGTATTGTGGGTGACTTTGTAGGCTTCCTAGTGATTTGTTACGACCATTACACCTCGTTATGCTCTTTGATGTTAGTGATATATTTTTTCTACCGATATAGTTTGCCTCTGTAACGGGCAATAGCATAAAAAGATATAATACGCGAAGTAAATCATTCAGGTGTAGTCTCTTAAGTCACCTAATATACATTTCCTAAGCCAGTAATGTTCTTTGACCTTAAAGAACTGCCTTGATGAGACTGATGACACATTAGTCCAAACATTTAAGGGCAGGAGAATGATCTACGCCCTCGGTAGTAATGATGTGGTGCTGAATACATTTTTACCCTAAATTCTCTTCGAACTGGCACATATTTAATTACTGTTCCATATAATTTCACCTTCGACACAGTTTTTGCAAATGTAGCATAACAAATAATCTCGACAACGATAATTTTTCACCTCACATATATTCTGAATAGTTTCACACTTGCACACGCTTTCCCTGCAACTCGCCCTATATATTAAATCTTATATTACACTTTAATTGCCCTTCGCTATTTGCAGTGAACTTCTAAAACACCAAATTTTCTGTGGGCGTTATGAAGGTCGCCGGCAAGAAAAATTAAAAAGGTTAAGTTCCACAAAAGCTGACCGAGATCAAAGCTGTGTGTCCCCACTTTCCCAGTCAGTCCCCTCCCACCCTCTCTGGATCCCCTGCCCCCCTTCTCTCTACATCACCTTGTTTCCCTCCACCTCTACCTTCACCGTCCACCTCCCTCTCATCTGGCATCACCTCTTTTTATCCCCGTTTTGCACCCTCACTCTCTTGTCATTCCCTAATCTCCACTATTTTTCCCATTTCCACTTCGCTTCCACTCGCCTATCCCTCTCCATGATTCCCCCTCTCTATAATTCCCCCTCTTTATGATTCCTCTCTATATATATCCTCGTTTCCATTCGTTCTCCGTTTCTCCTTCCCACCATCTAATTATTTCTCCTGCATCTCCAACCTTTTTTTATGTCTCCTCCTTCCCTTCCAGTCGTCATCCATCTGTGTGTGTGTGTGTGTGTGTGTGTGTGTGTGTGTGTGTGTGTGTGTGTGTGTGTGTGAGGGAGAGAGAGAGAGAGAGAGAAAGAGAGAGAGAAATACACTCAGGTTACTCGATTTTCCCCTCTCACTGATTGAGCTTAGTGATGAGGTCGTGTGTCCGTGTTTTTACGATACTGAAGCCATATTGTAGCAGTTTATCGCTCCCTCGCAAGTTACAACCCAGAGCTGAAGTCCGCGATACACGATAGAAAACTCTCGTGTGTGTGTGTGTGTGTGTGTGTGTGTGTGTGTGTGTGTGTGTGTGTGTGGTGACGTTTTTGTTAAGTCTGAAGAAAGCCTGTATAGTCACCTAGATAGAAATAGACTCCACTAACCCCCTCACAATCTTCTTTCTGTCCCTGAGTTGAATAAAATCGTCTGAAGGGAGCAAGAATAGAGTATAAAATGCATCTTTAGGTGGAAGGGATGAAAAATAGAAATTGCATCCAGTGTTTATTTGGTGTTTTTGATCAGACTTTCACGGCATTTGAATCTGATATGCAATTGAGAGAGAGAGAGCGAGAGAGAGAGGGGGGTAGGGGAGGGAGACGCTACGGTCCTGCCTTAATATTAGTAGCCTATTCTGACCCTATTCACAGAACAGAAATGAACGAACTGCAGTTGAACTCAAGTTTAATTTTAGATACAGTATAAAATTGGGTAGTGAAGGTTAGAGGTCTTTGCTTAAATGTCCATAGTCTCTTGCGCTTTGAGTCTTGATTAGTTATAGAAAATACTGACGCAAACAATGGTCAATGTAGAAAAATGTAAACGACATACAAGAGAATGCTAAGGTGAAATGTGAATAAAAAAAAATAACGAAGGAAGGGTTACTACGAAACCTGAACCAAGGAGAAACTGAGGCAGGATCTCACGACATTCAAGTGCGAGAGCGTCCAGTAAATATTAGATTCCATTTTTCGGACTCATAGGCGTCATGCTGGCAACGTCCAAATGCGTTCGACAAGATAAACCTAGCGTACTTATTTTCAGTATATTTTGCTTGGGTTATCTCAAGTTCAGGTTAGCTTACGTTTATTTTACATCCCTGGTGCCGGTAATCAAGATGTGATGTGAAAGTTCTAAGAAATTCGAAATCTGTTAATTAATCAAGTGATAGTGTGGATTTTCATAAACTAAAACTTACTTTTTTAAAAATCAGTGGCGTCGTGCAGAAATCTCTCTCCTCTAGTACCCATCCTACGGTACCCCCCATTCCAAAGTACCCCCTCGTTCACCAGTACTCCCTCTCACCCTTCCCCCTCACCAGTACTTCCTCTCACCCTCCCCTTTCACCAGTACACCCCCTCACCCTTCCACCCTCACCCAGCCTCTCCCTGCCTCATTAAGCCCTGACTGACGGGCGGCCCTCTCAGCGCGCCGCACCATTGACCCCCTGACGTCACCGTGGACAGGTCGAGCGTCGCCTAGGCTAGTGAAGGTCTTTGGTGCTGACCCCTGACACACTCCACCACCTGCCTTTGGTCTAACACTTCTTCCACATTCCACTCTACTCCAGTCCTCCTTTCACTTTTCACCACGCTTCCTTTCATTCTGCTCCACCATTCCTTTCATTCTTTCCCACCCCTCCGTTTAGTTTACACCCACCCAGCCTTTCACTCTACTCCACACTTCCTTTTACTAACGCCACCCAACCTCTCACTCTAATCCACACCATCTTTTCACTCTCCTCCAGTTTATATGCCACACTCACCCCACCTTTCCTTTCATTCTACTCCATCCCACTTCTCAATTTACTCCACCCTGTACTCTACTCCACACTTGCTTTTGGCACACCTTTCACTCTAACACAACACGACTTTTCACTTTACTCCACCTCATTCCTTCTTGCCGAGGCTCCCGATGTAGTGCTTTTGGCTTTAGATTTATATTTTATTTTGTGTGTGTGTGTGTGTGTGTGTGTGTGTGTGTGTGTGTGTGTGTGTCTGTGTGTGTGTGTGTGTGTGTGTGTGTGTGTGTGTGTGTGTGTGTGTGTGTGTGTGTGTATGTATGTGTGTGTGTGTGTGTGTGTGTGTGTGTGTTCTTGTCTCTACCAGAAGATTTTATTCACTCTGAGAACGACTCCCCGTACTGAAGGAGTTAAAAGCTATGTCCTTTCGATATATATGACACATTCTTTTTCACTTCTTGCTGCTACCATACATTTTTTTTTTTCATAGTTGAACTGACTTCTCATAGTCAAGGATTTAAGCAGAGAACATTACAAAAATACCAGCTCTTATCGGCCGTGATGGGTCATTGATTTCTTCCGGAGCTCCTATTCTTTTGCGAGGCGGATTTAAAAGTAATTTGAAACTGATCCCCTCTGAGATGGAAGCAACTACAATTTTCTATTATTGCTAGACGCGAAGGCAGGCAACATTCAGTCATTGGATGTGGCTCTCAGGACGTAGAGTTGCGGTCAGTATAGTTCGTGTACATTGCCTTAAACTGTGCACGAACCGAATGAGTTTTGTTAATACCTGAGTAAGAACATAAGAAATTGTTGTTAAGCCTCCTGCAGAACTGAATGTCTGAATCCAAGGACGTGCTAAACTACACAGTATAATCATAAACTTAAATCCACAGTCTCTAATATACAGTCACACTTTTGACTTAAGCCAATACACTTTCAAAGGCACGTTAAAATTTATGTTCACAGACTTCTTTTCGCCCACACAACCAGTCTCAAAGGTGCGCTAAAATATTTGTTCGTATACTTGTCACACACTTACTAAGCAGTCGCATATGCACCGTCATACTCAGCACTCGGTACAAATCACACGCACACACATAGGTACACACACACACACACACACACACACACACACACACACACACACACACACACACACACACACACACACACACACACACACACACACACACACACACACACACACACACACACACACACACACACACACACACACACACACACACACACAGACCAATATTCAATATATTCACTTTCCCATATGCGGCACACAAATACCTGTAATCAACACACGCACACCCGACACACACACACACACACACACACACACACACACACACACACACACACACACACACACACACACACACACACACACACACACACACACACACACACACACACACACACACACACACATACATACATACATACGCGCGCGAACGCTGGGCAAGCGAGCAGGAAGAAAGAGGCGATCATATGCATATAAATTGGACTCCTTCCCTGCAAGTAATAACCAGTGGAGAGGAATAAGGGATACGACTCAGGGTGCCTGAATATATATATGTGTGATTTTGGTAGCGATCCTAGTTGTGATTGTTTTTTTTTTATTATTATTTGTGATTCAGTTAGTTACGTAGTTTCTTAAATACTTTTTGTGTCTCTCTTAACTTTGTGTTTTGCAGTAACATTTATTATCTGTGCTTGTGCATTTTTGATGCATTTTTACCTCCTTCAGTGTGGGTGATGTCTTTTTTTCCTTTATTCTTGTTGTTACCGGAAGATTCTATTTCAGTTATGAAAAAGCCTTCCGTACTGAAGGCATTTATTAAGACTATTTCTAGTCCATCCAGAAAAAGTCTATCCAAGGCTTTATAAGATCGTCTGGCAGCAGCAAAAATTAACTAAAAGAGATGACACCCGAATTAAGGGTTAAAAGAACTGCTACATTTAGCAAGGTCGTGGTCTTGGCGTTTGTTCAACCCCCAGTGCAGTTTACCCCGATCGATGAAGCAATGCGGAAACCGAGGGACCCCTGGGCTTAGGAGGCTATTAACCACCTCTTCCCTGGCAATAAACTATGCCTCTCACACCTTATTACTTTCTTTTATATTATTCACGCCTTTTCAACATTGGCATGGTTTGCGTTAAGTATCATAGACACGAATAATAACCACCTTTCCAAGCTGATCAAATTTGCATATTGCAGCTTTTTTTCTTTCATGTTATTTATGCCACTTTAATATCAACATGGTTTGCGTACGAGTAAATATGAGAGACAAAAATATTAACATGTCATATACAAAATAATTTGGCATGGGAGACGTGTCAGCGAGTCTCGTTAATCCTTTCATTACGATGATGTAATATTTTAGTTTATTCTCGCTATTTCCTGCTGATCAAATTCACCTCCGGATTAACTTTTCGGTTGGATGTGATAAATCCTTCCTTGAATTAGCCCTCGCAATACCCTATGCCTCTCCCAGGTTTAATAAAATCGTCTGAAGATGACATTAATAGAATATAAAATACATCATCGGACTGAAGGAATAAATCGATGAAGCACTGGGGAAACCTGGGAATCTTGTTACAGGGGACGTAGGAAGCACAATGGCACCTTTTCCTAAGAGAATTAGAGCAACGCCACACTGAGCTCGATCGGATATACTATGTTCAGACGTAATACAGTCGATGGTGCACGTCATGATAAAAGGTAAATTAATAACACCGCGTCTCACTGGACCACGTTCAGGCAAAATACTTCTCACTTTCACCTGGAAATTGTCTAGACTCATAAAAGTAATGCCCAGACGTGCCCCTGTGAGACGGGGTCCTCTTATTCCAGCCATTAACCCTACCCACACAATTGGAGAGTCCCTTTAGGCCGGTGATGTCTCTTTAACCTCCTTGATACGGTCTCGTCTTTCTTATTTAATTTCTGGCTACTTTAAGACGCGTCTAGTCAGCTTAGTAGAGACTTTTCGAACTGGTGGAATTAGATATAACATGTATGAACCCCCTTTCAGTGCCAAAGTCCTTTCCTAAGTCGAATAAGGCTTTTTGGAGGATACGAGAATTAACTTACAAAGAGAGAGAGAGAGAGAGAGAGAGAGAAGAGAGAATGAATCAACTTTTTGACGGCAGCAAGAATAAACTGAGATACCATGTCGTCTTATTGAAAAGGTTAATTTACATATGACAACCTTAAGAGGCTTTGTAGCACGTCTTCCTCCGCTAAACAAATTATATAGTCTTGACAACTTTATTCACACTGTCCATTAATTACTGACATAGTACGTATTTAAGAACTACAAAAGAGAATATTAACGTGTTATATAAAGAAAACGCTTGCTTAAACATTACCATTGAAAATATTAACGAATTTAACGTGGAATGTAAAGAAGAAAACTAGTAAAGATTGGATGCTGGTGGGCTATGCAATTCCATATAGATAAAGAGCCAAAAGAGCGTCATCAGCCTACCTTCATACGATTTCACTCAGCTTAAAAGAGAGCCATCGGACTGAAAAGGTTAAATGTAATCAAATGGTGTCTTTGAACAGAGGGTGGAAAAAGAGTGGAACCTTTTCACTAATGCACCGAGAGACATTTGCAGCGTTCAGTACCTGCACACTAAGCTGCCCTGCGCTATTTACAAGCTTTACGATTGCTGCAGAGGCCAGGCACACACGCCCAGTGAGAGAGAGAGAGAGAGAAAGATAGAGACAGACAGACAGACAGACAGACAGACAGACAGACAGAACGCAATTCAGATCTCGTACCCTGCATTTCTGTCGCTCGTGTGTTGCCTGAGGTTCAAACATTAATTATGGATAATGGCACATATTCTCGTTGGCTCTGAAGATTTCGTAATACCTCCTCCTCGGCGGTTTATTGTGCTAATGATTATGTGCTGATTGTTAGTAATATGGATGAGACGAAGAAAAAGTTTTGGCCCTTCAGTCCCGTTGCTCTTTTCATTTTCATTTGTCCTTCGCCTGATGATTTTGTTTAACCTTGAGAGATTTCTTTTGGTGATGTGGTTAATGGCGGCTATACCTAACCTCTCCAGTTCCAACGGTCTCCTGTAGGCTGAATAATAATCGTTTGAAGGTAGCAAGGATAAAATGAGATGTGTGTTGGTATTATAGTGGTTAAGAAGTAGAGAAATGGCATAAAGGCCAAGTGTTTGACGGTGAATTTGGGTAGAAGTAAGGTAATGGTCAGCAGGGAGGAGGATGGCCGTGTGGCGGTAAGCGGAGAATGGCCTTGTGTTATATAGGAAGGACGCGGATAGTAACTCAATTTTGTGTCCTGACTGTAATAGATGGGCACACTAGAGATGCAGTGGTGTGCAGAGTAGGCTGCAAGTACTGCTAACTCTGAGTGCATCATATGTAATGCGAATCACGTAGCTACCTATAGGATGGATGATGTAGACTTTGTGTTTTTCTGAAGTATGTAACGAATGATATCGGTAACTGCTGGGGGTGGGGTGTAGTTTAATTCCATTATCAGAAGCAGACATGGCTGGAAAAGATACAGAGAACTGCTGCTTCTCCTGACAATGAAAAAACTCTCACTTAACACGTTGAAAATGTATGCAGCCTGTGATAAGTGTGTGAAGGTGTATGGCAGTAAAACGAGACCATTCAAGGATTAGGATGTTAGCTGACTGGAAGAAACTGAGATGATGATGGTGAGACGTGCGCATAAAGATGAATAGCGCAGAACTGAGGGAACAGTTTGGCATAAAGTGTAATTAGCGACGTAATTCGACTGATAATAATCCAAAGTGAATCAGTTAAATGCCAGAGGATATGAACCATTTCGCTACGAAGACATTTAAATTAAGATATTATTTCTACTATCCCTCGATTTCATCCAACACTGAAAAAGAGCGCCTAGTAGTGAAAGAAATATTGAATCCTAAAACTAGCCTATTTATTTAAAACAAAAGCAATCGCTTCAAAGCTGAATCAAATCGAGTGGAGTCAGCAAGAATAAATCAGTAAAAGACCCTACCATGGTGGAAAAAAAATGGGGTGTATATTCGTTTTAACACAGTTTTAAAGACTTTAGTAATGCTAACATACAGTATATAATTCATGGACATCTGATGGCTGCTTTCCATACTTATCGATCTTTGACTGCATCTCTGGTTAGTCCCTTTACCCTAGGGCTTGGTGATGGACAGGCACGCCTTCATGTGGTGGCACCGATATAAACAGGCTGCTCAACAGACTGACAATACAAACGTCCCACAAATGATTTCTTGCCTCCCGAAAGAATGATGGTTGGCTGCAGGAGAAAGGCAGTTTAAGCTTACAGTCCAAGAGTTGCAACAGTTACTACTGTTACTGCTACTACTACCACTAATAATGATAATAATAATAATAACAATAATAATAGTAATAATAATAATAATAATAATAATAATAATAATAATAATAATAATAATAATAATAGTAATAATAATAATAATAATAGTAATAATAATAATACCCTGAAGTTTTTGCGTAAGACTCCACCCAAGCCTTCTTAGGACGGTGGCTAGGCACTCGGTCTTTAATATTCGTACCCATAATGCTCTTCACGCAGAGAAATAAAAATACTTAAATAGATGGCTTAACACTTGGAACAAAAGTCTATTTGAATGAAAGTGCTTTGCTAATGCGAGTCAGAGGTAAAGGTAAGTGGGTGGGTGGGAAAGGGGGGATGGGAAAGGAATTGACGGAGAGAGGGGGTGAGGGGGGGTGGGGTACTTGGGAAGGGAGTGGGGAAAGTAGAGGAGTGGGTGAGGAGGTGGGGGTAAGAAAAGGGGGTGGGGAAAACAGGAGACGAGGCTAAGGTGCAAGATTCCAATTAAACTTGTGTCGTTTTGTGTGTGAGAGGCAACGTGATCTTACCCTCACCTGTCTTCGCACCTGACTCACCTGTACCCCCTGCACACACCCACACTCACGCACACATTCACGCAGTGGTAACGTTCTCGCTTGCCATCTGGTAGACGGGAGTTCGCGCCTCGCTCAGGTTGCGAAAAGTTTCACTGACGAAGTGGGTGGTTACTGTCCCCCTTGAGCAAGGGGACGGGTGTGTGCGTGTGTGAAGGTCACAGCCTTGCCCTTAGATCGGACTATATGAGCTCTCAGCTCCCTTCCGGGAGGGTAAAAGCTGACGATCACGACCATCAGGTGATCCTGACCGACCCGGTGAATTACATGCAGTTATACACGCACATACCTGGTCCCCACACACACAATCGCCTAATCTTGCTCTACACAGATGAGTCTTTCCTCATATGGCACTTTATTATATCTTGCATGTTATCTAACTTTTCCTGGTATGGAGATACTTTGAATAATGAACACAGATGAGAAAATTAGTATGTCATATTCGGAAATAACTTGCAATGATGATGTCTCCCAAGAACGAAGTGCCAGGGGCCTTTAATGCTGAGAAGATTGTGTTCTGTTGCCTAAATTAAATGTTAACCTTTTCAGCCACAATACATCTTTTGCACTATACTCTTGCAGTTGCCAGACGATTTTATTCAGCCTAGAAATGACCTGTAAAGTAGTAATAAAGGTGTTGATGGAGGCTTTATTCCACCCAATCGGTTTGAAAAGTCTCCCTGAAGCTTAGTGAAACTGTCCTTTGTTAGATGCGAGAATGTTATGAAAAAAAAATATTTATATATGTCCTCGCAATGAAAAGTTGTATGTGATTAGTTTCAGGCTTCGATTATTCCAAGTATGATCCTCTAATTGACTTGCTGTCCACGCAAAATCTGGTTCATTATATCTTTTTATCTAACACGCATTATGAAGCGCCCTTTTATGTGGATTATTTGGACTGTAAGATGGATTCCGGAATTTTGAAAGAATTATTTATAGGAATATAGATGGATGACCCGTTGTAAGAAACTTAGTACTGTTAATAGTTCTACGGTTGTTATGATTCAGTGGAAGGTTAGAGTGATGATGATGATGATGATGATGATGAACAGGAAGGGAAGGAGAATGAGGACAGGGATGTTAAGGACGATGATGATAAAGTAGAGGAGAAGGAGGAGGAGGAGGAGGAGGGTAAGGTGGAAGAAAACAAGGGATGATGATGATGATGATGAAGACTCACTCATTATCCAATCGGTGTACATTTCATCAATTATTTACACACGTACAATAATTGCCTTCAGCGTTGGCGTGACGGACTGGTATTTATACACAATTAAGGATTGTTTATTGCACGCTCGCTTGCAGTAATGAAGAATATGAAAAGTTATTGCTCAGTGCTAATTACCTTGGTTTATGGAGTGTACATAATGTTTTTATTTGCGTTGTTTCGGTGGCTGAGTGGAGAGTATGTAGTAAAAAAAAAGAAAAATGGAGAGTAAAGAGAGCAAAGATAGGAAGATCTAGAAAGTGGCTGTGGTTGCTGTTGTTGCTCTTTTTTTGTTGTTGTTACCTCAGGCTCAGTTGGACGTGAACCCGGTGGACTGCAGGCTGAAATTGCTCTTTTCCTCCAGTAGTCTGCCATCCACCTTACAGTGGAAAGTAAGGGACAGAAATAGTTAAATATAGGTGAATTTTTGTCTTATAGTATGCATGAGGGAGTGGCGCTAAAGACACTTGGAGGAAATATTACTAAGATACTACTTGGTCGGAGTGATACTGTAAATCCGTTCAATCTAAGGACGTATTTTTTTTTATTCTCGCTACCTCTGGACTATTATATTCAATTTAGGAAAGACCTCTCGTACTGAACAGGCTAATGAAGGCTAAATCTAACTCATCCAGTTGGAAATGCCGCTCCCAAAATGATTAAAAGCGTCTGTAGCTGGAAAAAGAAAATAAATAATATGTGACTGTTGTAAAGAGAGAAAACGTCTTGCACTGGTTGAACAGAAGAACCATATCACTCATATAATTACTTCATTCCTTGTGTAATAAGCAGCTACTTCTTACCAAGCCATGTCTCGAGATACTTGTGAATTTCTGTAACACTTCATATTAACACCGTCCTGAGTCACAGTGCCTTTCGTCTCAAGCCGAGAATACAAGGACCATTGATTGAATCTGTGTTATAAATCCATTTTTTGTTCACCACATCAGAATCCTTTGTTTTTGACTGCGGAACTGCGCTGGTTTTAGATTTACTTGATGCCTTAAATTTGTTAGACATAGAATAGCCAATACCTGCTGTTCTGAGAGTGAGTAGGAAACATTCAACAAAAATGTAATTTAAAAACAAAAATAGTCTTGGGGGAGGTGATGTACACTTATTAGATGATGCGAAAAGGCATAATTTCATGTAATGATGTATAAATGAGGTGCAAGAACGTGTATCCAGATATTTAGATGTTTCTGTGTCCGACTGGGAGTGGACTCTATAGATACAGCAGTCTTGTTATGTGTTAGCCATCTTCGCATATTATCATTTCGGCACTAATACCCACCATCCATATTGAATACATACTAGGGCTGTCTTACTCAGGCTTGATGTGATGCTGCTAGAGGGAGCGTTCTTATGACATGTCTTTTGGTCTTATGGAAAATCGATGTAGACTGCTGTAACGAAAATTGAATAATCCAACTACTCCTTGCACCAAATTACCTAACTCCTCCCTGACCCAGCACCTTATTATTACTGTTTCTCTACATATACCTTAGTATTTGTTACCACTGCAAGATGTGAAAAATATTTTTGTGTTGCACACAAAGCCAGGGTGGAAATGGAGAGGTGGTGGGCGAGTGTGAGGGAAGATGTATGAAGGCAGGTGCAGCTGTGTCTCTCCACCACACCTGCTGCCCTCTCCCTTTCTCTCTACTCCCACTCTCCACCCCCTCCTTGCCTGGCCAGAATGCACGCACAGCCACACGCACATACAAGCATCCTCACAAGGACACACACACACACACACACACACACACACACACACACACACACACACACACACACACACACACTCATCCTCTTGTCATATAAGAGCGCTTGCGCTCACAAACACACACACACACACACACACACACACACACACATGTATTTACTAGAAAGCACTCAGAGAGCACATACCTCCGCCAATGCATTGCCATAAAAAATGAGCCGAATCCGGATCCGTGGAGAAATTGTGTGGAATACATAGGATCCGGATCCGCCCCAAATTTTGAGCAAGTGTTTCTTGATCCATGATCCACTCTTCCTCAAAATTGCATTGAAATTCATCAAGAACTTCGGACATATTGTGCGGGATACATAGGATCCACATCAGGATCAGAATCCGCCCCAAAATTTAATCACTTCTTTCTTGGCCCATGGCCAACCCTTCCACAAAACGTCTTTGAAATTCATTGAGAACTTTTAGACACATTGTGCGACAGGATTCGCATCCGGTTTGAAAGTGTGAGTGGTCTCCTGTCCTCTCCTACGTTGGCTTGTCGTGCCTGTCTTTCTCGCTGTCTCCTCTCCCCTCTCTTCAGATCTTCCCTCCCTTGGCCTCTCTTCCCCCTCTTTTTTTTCCCTTCCATTCTCTTTTCCTTCACCCATTCTTTCCTTCGAGTATTTTTTCCACTGCCTTGTTTTCTCCGATTCATCCACTTTCCTCCTTCTTTCTGCTTTCTTCATCCCCTCCATCTCCCCTCTCCATCAGCCTTGTCCTTCCTCTCTGCTTTCATTTTTGTTTCTCTCCTTTTCCTCACTCTGCTATCCTCATTTTCCTCTTTTCCTCCCCCGCTTTCGTCCCTCCCCTCCCTTCTCTCCCCTTTTCCTCACGGTTCTCTCTCTTTCTTCTCCCTTCAACTTTTCCTCCCTCTCTCCCCCCTTTCCAGCATGTCTTCTCATCCTTCTGCCCTCACTTCTTCCCTCATTTTCTTCCCTTTCTCTCTTCTCTCTCCTCTCCCCATCATCATCACCTTCTCTACCCTCCCCATTCCCCTCTTTTCACCCCTTTCTCTCCTCTCCTCTCTCCCCTCTCCCCATCCTCACCCCTTTCTCTCCCCTCTTCTCTCCCCCTCCACCTCCCTCTATTCATAATCTTAATCGACAGCCAAGATTGGGCTATGTTGGCTATCCTGACTCCACCCGTTGTTCCATTGTCTTCCCCTCTTCTTCATTTCAGTATTATTACCACTTCAGGCAAATATTTTCTTATCTCCCCTCCTTCCTCGTGTTCCATTCTCTCTCTCTCTCTCTCTCTCTCTCTCTCTCTCTCTCTCTCTCTCTCTCTCTCTCTCTCTCTCTCTCTCTCTCTCTCTCTCTCTCTCTCTCTCTCTCTCTCTCTCTCTCTCTCTCTCATTTACATTTTATACGATACAGCTGTCTTTAGTATTTGCCTGAGGAGTTCCTTACACACACACCCACACACACCCACACACACACACACACACATACCCCTGCAAGACTTCTAATGTTCATGAGTACTTATCCATGTCTAATGTAGAAGATGCTCTTGGTAATGGCGGTGCTTTAGGTCAGTGAAGAAAATGGGGGCGAATGATAATGGTGAAAGTTAATTTGATGAGATGTTTTGCTTAATTTTACGCTTTGTCGAAACTGCATGACTATTTTTGTGAGGTTTACACACACACACACACACACACACACACACACACACACACACACACACAGATACTGCCTGGTGTATTTATGCAGCGTGGAAAGGAAGTTTGCATACATCAGTAAAAGTGATATGAAATTAGCAAAGTTAAGAATATTGAAAATCTTAACTGCAACGAGAGAAATGTTGGTTGAATATTAAAATGTGCAACAGAAGTGAAATAAATGATCGCACAAATTTTGATATGTATTAAATTTGTAAATCTCTACCCATGAGTTTCAGTATTTCTTTTTCACGGTATGAAGGTTAGGGAAGGTGTTTTTAACAATGCCGATTATAACTACATGATAAATAGTGGTGCACTTGTGAAACGATATCAGATTAATAGCCTCCATTATTCTTTCTATTTAATCAGTCAGTGGGCAGTAGTCTCGTTGGGATTGAGAACTTTACAGCATTTATTTCACAGCAGAATACACCATATATTGTACTCTGTGTTACTCCAAACTCCTTAACATTAGTGGTAGGGGAGATGGTGGTCATTTAGTTAAAGACGTGATCTGCTGTATGTTAAGATGCTTTTTCAATCCCAGGCTAGTAATATCACCAGTCCTGAAGCATGTGCTCCAACTGAACATTGGATATTAGCAACGAAGTGGTGACTTGTGA
>NC_137033.1:20357395-20359895 GCF_032717465.1 Coenobita brevimanus
ACAGCCACTGCTGCAGGGGATTCTTGTTATGGGCGTGGGTTTCGTGACGTGGTTGGTGTCTGTTTTGAGGCCTGATGGAATGTTTTGTGGTTTATGCTCTGAAAAATTCTGGATGTCCTGGGGTATATAGGATGGTTTTTTCAGAGCAGACAAGCCAGAACACGCACACAAACACACACACACACACACACACACACACACACACACACACACACACACACACACACACACACACACACACACACACACACACACACACAGCGTGTGAGCAGTGTGTGTGTGTGTGTGTGTGTGTGTATGTGTGTGTGTGTGTGTATGTGTGTGTGTGTGTGTGTGTGTGTATGTGTGTGTGTACTTTCAGCATTAAAATACACACAAACACGCCGAACAGCACACACCCAAAAAAGGAAAGGAAAAAAGGCTGAATAGGCGAGAGAAAGGCCATCAGTCGAGGGCCTCTCCCAGTGGGCCTTTGGAGTGAGTTATTTATTCTGGGGTGACAAGTGCCGACACAATGATAAAAGTGGGGCTGCGGGAAGGGGCTGGGTTCTTGGTTAGACTCCAGTACTTTTAACAATTAATTGCAGTAGGAGAGAGAGAGAGAGAGAGAGAGAGAGAGAGAGAGAGAGAGAATGATACATAATTCCTAAAAAATATTGTTAATTTAAGAAAAGGCGGCATAATGATAAAAGTGGGTGTGTGACACGGGGCTAGACATTCCTTTATTCCAATACCTTGGACAGAACTGATTACCGTAGTGACTAAACTAATACATAGAAAATAATAGAAACATTAATAGACAAAAACAAAGGATTAGCGTTGAAAATAGGATAGCGGTACGGGGCTGGCATTTTGGTTGGGCTCCACTATTTTTAACAATTGCAGTAGCGACTCAGTGTACAGTACCTAATATAATCCAAAGAAATCAGAAATACACCCGTGTCATATCAGCCAATACTATTAGGATTTATAAAAGTTAATAATGTTGTCCATTCTAGAAGTTCTTGCTACCTTATAAGATAAAACTGATAACTCTAGTATAAATAATACCGGTGATATACATAGTGTTCTACCTGTTTAACACTGTTTTATTAACGTCACATATGAAATCATCCATTTTCACTTAGCTCACTCACTTAGCACTCAACGCCTCTGACATTCCAGCAACCTCCGTCGTTACAGTTTTACTAAATATCACAGGCCTGTCATGCTTCATAACAGAAGCGGTATTAATATTAAATCATGTTGCTTGTCTCTCAAAGCACAATTGGCAATTATGTAATATAATTTACAATGTAAAATTTTGATTTCCAGTATAGCATCATGCACTAAATTATTGATGAAATTGACTTCTGATATTGATTATACATTTCGTGTACAAAAATATTCAAAGAATATATCTATCATAAGCACGAAGGGATCCATTTGCGAACATGATTCACAATAATGTCTGATACGTTGACCGGTACTAATGAGGGCTGTATCTAACCCCCTGCACCTCAAAACGCCAATGCTAAGGCGAATGAACTTGCTTGGTGCCAGAAACAGTAAAATACAAAAAAAAAAAAAAAAAAAAAAAAAAAGTCACATGAGTAATGGGGTTAAAGGAAGTTGTGTCAGAGAGCCTCCTAAGCTAACGATAATACGGACGGTGGACTTAATGTATCGTGTTAAAGAGAAAGTGGGCGTTGAACTTCATTTGTCTAGCAAAAATACGGCGTTGGACTTACTAAACTAACTAAAAACGAACATTGGACTCCTTCAACTAACGAGAATACGGACATTGTGGACTTTTCAAGCTAACGAGAATATGGACATTGTGGACTTTTCAAGCTAACAAAAATAGGGACATGCTAACAAAGATAAGGACACTGTACTTCCTAAACTAGCGAGAATGCGGACATTGGACTTATTAAACTTCCTGAAATACGGGCACAGGGATTCCTTAACTACCGAGAATACGAACTTTGACCTTCCGTCTTTATAAGTTTAAAAGTATAAGCACTGACACAATCCTGGACATCCAGCGTTTATAAATTTATGCCTTCCAGTGATAGGCAACCAGCGGTATTGTTTTATAAGCGAACAGTGAGCACCTTCGTCCCACAGCGGAGACTCCAATACATTATGCAGCGTCTGAATAGGCCTGTCAGAAGTTTAATGTACAGGGTCACTGGGAAATTCATGTGTCGAATCTCGGTGACACACGCTTATAATAATCTTTTTCAGGAAAGGGGATGGAAGAAAGTATGGGCGAAATCGACGTTCATTTCACCCATGTCATTATCCACCCCTTTCCCACATCTGTCAGAAAGTCTCTACACTGTTTTTATGACAGTAATACATACATACACACATTTCATACAGCAGTTATGTATAATTTAGTTTAGTGTTATCTTAGCCTTGTCTCTGTACTTAATCTCTGCACTGTGTATAATTTGGCCTGGAGTCAGTTGTACTTGTATTTTATCTCTCCTGTTGAATGGATGTTTTAGCCCCT
>NC_137033.1:20364895-20412395 GCF_032717465.1 Coenobita brevimanus
GATGGATGGCATTACACTCAATATTCTTTTTAATATGATAGCAGTATACAGTAAACGACAAGAATATGAGAAGGAAGGATATTTTCTGTTCAAGGAAGAATGAGAAAATTATAAAAGGCAGGATGCAGTGCTGGCAGCTGCACTGTATATGTCACATGCTTACAGCTGAGAGGATACAGTAAACAAGGATTTTATATCTGCTTGAAAAAAGATATGGACACACACAATATACCCACCTTGAGTCGTAAAGAGTGGCTGAGACAATGTGTGTGTGTGTGTGTGTGTGTGTGTGTGTCTGTGTGTGTCTGTGTGTGTGTGTGTGTGTGTGTGTGTGTGTGTGTGTGTGAGAGAGAGAGAGAGAGAGAGAGAGAGAGAGAGAGAGAGAGAGAGAGAGAGAGAGAGAGAGAGAGAGAGAGAGAGGGTAGAAACTGTGTGTGGGAGAGGAGAAAGAACGAGGGAGAAGAAGAGAAAGTCAGACAAGAGATGGATTAGCGCATTAAGAAGAAGAAGGAGGAAGATGCTGCGGAAGGATGGGTTGGACAGATGAGACGAAGAAATATGAGAAGCAGAGAAGTGGTACTGTTCCTAACGAAAGATGAAGGAACTAAATCAAGGAAATGTAGGAAGATGAAGGGAATGAACGAGTACAAAGATGTAAGAGTAAACTGGGACACGAGAGAGCAAAACAAGGAAATGAGGGGAAAATGGTACGAGGGAGAGAGTAGAAAGAAGGAAGAGTAAGCTCAGACATAAAGAAGCAAATCAAGGAATGAGGCGAAAATGTTGTGTAAGAGGGAGTAGAAAGCTGTAAGAGTGAGAAAGAGCTGAAGAGAGGAAATGAAGGGAATATAGGGATGGGATAACATAAAAGATAAAGGAGTAAATCAAGGAACAAGAGGAAAATGAAAGGAAGATGAGGACAGGAATATAAATGAATAGACGAAAAAAAATGAAGGAGAGAATGAAGGAAATGTGGGGAAAATGAGGAGAGGAAGAGGGTAAAGTTGGAAGGGAGTTGGTTCCGCTTCTCCCACCGTCTTCCTCAGCCTTACATTGACTTGACACTAACCGCCTTCCCTCCACCAGCTCAACTCAATTACTTTTTTTCTTTCTTTTTCTTTTTTTTAGCTTACTTGGAGTTCGCTTGTACTTGCTGGCTCTGGCTGGTGTGACTGTAATAAAAGTGAAAGTTTGAGTGCTGTTAGAGTGATTATTCGTATTAGTAATTATTTTTTGAGCATGTTATGAGTAAACGGTAATAAATGTTCTTCATGTTTACATATGTGAGCTGCAGGAACTACAGGAAGAATGAGAGTGGAAATATGTTACTGTGTTTTTTTTTTATTATTATTATTTTTTAAATAATTGGTTGATAAATAAACATACTGAGTGGGGAAAGGTATATATTCCTCAAGTTAACCTTTATTGAAGGGCAGGAGACGAGACTAGAGGATGTATGGCTGTAGACTAATTATTATTACTATTTATATTCTGGGAAAGTACTGCGGGCTCAAATCTAACAGTAAAGAACAAGGAAACGAAGGTGTATTGAAACTCACTGAGGAGTAGGTGTCGCAAAACTGACAATAGACAACAAGAATACGGGCCTGTGTCGCTTGGTTTATCTCCGGTCTTCAGAACTGTCCTACTGTAATATTTTCTCCCTGACCCTTTTTCATTTATTAACATTCCCAGGCCCTTATGACGCACTTGCAGCTAAACAAAAGCTCTTACTGTTAGCTGGAACTGAATACTAGGGTTCGCTGACCATGAGAAGCTTAATGGGAAAAGTGCAGTATTATCACTCAGGCTTCCATGAGTTGGGTGAAAAATTTGTCCGTCATTATAGAGTTCTCCCGACCATGAGAGGGGTAATTTATTTCTACGTCTATTCCATTCTTTCGTAGTGCTTATTTCATGGTGCAAATATCCAGTTGAACTATATTTCTGTTCTCGTCCCAAAAGGGAAAAAAGAATCTGCATAAATTTTAAGGCTGGTTCTCGATAATCACTCCAAACTTTTTCTTTTCCTAGAGCGAATCTCGTTTTAATTTATTCAGCTTTTTTTTTTTTTAAGGGAGGGGTGGGCAGACAGAGCCTTTTTTTTTTTTTTTTAAAGCAGCGATATTAGCTAGAGAGAGAGAGAGAGAGAGAGAGAGAGAGAGAGAGAGAGAGTTTGTATTTATGCGTGCGTGTGTGTGTATGAAAGAGAATGGGAAAAAAGAAAGAAAAAGAAAAAGAGAGAGACAGGGTCCTTTTATTCCAGCACTGAATTTAGTTGGAAGGAAAACTGGACAAGGAGAGAGCCTTTTTCCAAGATTTACATTATTCCCCTACAGTATTTTACACGGGGACTGCCTCTTTAATCTCGCCAAGGGTGTAAATTGGGTGATGTAAACAAGTCTTCTTGATGCTCTCTTTTTCCTCGGTTGAGTTCCCACATTTTCAGACTTTTCCTTTCGATCCCTTCCTTAGTCTTCCTCTTCAGTTTTGATATCATGATAAATTTGGTGATGTAAGCTGTTCTTTTCAGTGGTCTTTCCCTCTGCTTTTTATTTACTTTCTCCTTTCTCCCCTCCTTTCCGCTTTATCCTCATACATATTTACCTATTGTTCCTTGCTAAGGGTATAAGTTAAGTGCTGAGTGCCCTTCTTTTTTATACTCCTTCTTTCCACCTTTTCTTCATATTTTCTCTCATTTCTCTGTCTTCTCCCTCCTATCTTTCCAAATCTGTTCTTTTTGTCATAACTTTTTTTTCCATCAGCCCTGCCTAACAAACCCTTTCCCTCCTGCTAACCCAGCTTCGTTATGCTCTTCCTTTGTACTCTCCTTTTCACCTAGGCTGGTTTAATTCTTTTGGCGTCTCCAATTCTCACCGACTTCCTGTCTCGCCCACTTCTTGCCCGACACACCGCCTAACCCACTGCTTTCTTTATTTTTTTCTTTACTATTTTCCTTAATTGCTAGCTTCTTTACTCACTGCCTTCCTTTCTTACAGACGCTCATTCGTTGTCATTCTTTTTCCACTTTCTTTCCTAACTCACGATCTTATTCACCTTTCACTCCCAACTTCACACCTCCACTTTCCTCACCCACTACCTGCCTCACCCACCCTGCTTCACCCACGCCGCCTTACCACCTTGTCTACCCACCCTACCTCACCCATTCCCTGACTCCACCACACCTGCCTTACCCCCATCCTGCCTTACCCACACCCGGCCTCATCCATTCTGCCTCAAAGGGACCTCAGAATTATCGGAACCTCAACCAGAACAATCAAATCTGGCCAAAGTTACGTCCCTTATTCACTCTCTCTGTCTAACCTCCCCCTCTCTCCCGTTAACTCTCCCTAACTTTCACTCTTCTTTCCTGAACTCTCTTTCCTTTTAACAATTGCTGTCCTTACATCTACTCTTTCTTATTCTCCTGCTCTCCCATACCTTCCTCTTTCGCCCCATTAATCTCTTCCCTTCTCCCTTAACTTTCCTTTTCCTTTATCTTATTTTACTCCTAATCTTCTTTGTCCTGACTCTCTTGACTAAACTATCTTTGCCCCCAAAATCTCTTACTATGAATCTTTCACTGTCCTTACCCTTAATACTTCATTCGCTTAAATTCCCTTTCACATAACTTTATTTCTAATCTTTTGTTCCTTTATTTTCTCCCATAATCTCTCTCCCCTTTGTCCCTTAATAATTCACTAACCATCTTATTCTCCAGACCATTATTTCTCCATACCCTTGATTTTCCTTTCCTTTAACATTTATAACCTCTACGCTCATCTCCCTTAAAGTTCCCTTCCCTTTTCTCTACTCTCTTTTAAGTCTCCCAGCATTCAACTTACGGTCTCCCCACTCACTTTCCTCACTCACCCTACCCACTCACTCTACCCACTCTTTCCTCACTCACTCTCTCCCCACTCACTCTCCCACTCTCTCCCCACTCACTCTCCCCCATCGTCTCTCGTTGCACAGACCATTTGACACCGTAACTGCCCTGTACCGCCTTCCCTCTCCTATGTCTCTCACCTCCCCTTCTTCTCCTTCACTGCCTTCCTCTCTCTCTCTCTCTCTCTCTCTCTCTCTCTCTCTCTCTCTCTCTCTCTCTCTCTCTCTCTCTCTCTCTCATCCAGCATTCTTTTCCTTATCATCCCCATACTTTCTAAAACACTACCCTTTTCCTCCCTTCTCCTAATCCTTCATCACCCAAGCTTTCTCCCCATCATTATCTCCCCCCTCTTCTCTGACCATTCACCCGTACCCATCACCACCCATCCTCTTCCTCCATCATCTTCCTCTCCTCTCTCTCCATCATCCCCCCTAGTCTATTTCTTCATTCTTGCTCCTCTACACCCATCCTCTACCTCATCATCATCCCCTTTACCCTTTATCCTCCCCAGTCATTCTCTCACTCACCTTTCATCCCCTCATAACCCCTTTTCACCCACCCTCATCCCTCACCACTGACCTCCCCATCATTATCTTCCTCACCTCTCATCCTCTCCCCTCATCACCACCGCGCCATAATCCTATCATCTTCCTCACCCATCATCCCGTAACCAAATCTTACCATCCGTCCTCACCCCTCACCACCCACCCTCACCATCCACGTTCACCCTTCACCACTCACCCACATCCCTGACCTCTAACCTTTACCCCCAGTCACCCACCCTCATGCCACACCACCCACTGTCACCGTGCACCCTCACCCCTCACCCTTCCTCCTCACCCCTCACCACCTATTCTCTCCCCTCATGATCACATACTTCACTTTTCCCCCTCACCCCTCAACACCGATGCCCTCCCCTCATGATCACCTCCCTCGCCCCTCATCCTCTGCCTTCATCCTCATCCTCTGCCTTCATCCCCTCACTCACCAAGGGGATCAAGCCTAAGCTCCCCGTCACAAGAGGTTCGGTGGGGGACATGAACCAGCTTTATCGAGTGCAGCTTCACAAGAGTCGTTTTCCCTACCTCATGTGTCCATTACTTTCCTCAGTGCAGTATGCTCATGTTTAGTTCCACCTGGGACTCTCTCTCTCTCTCTCTCTCTCTCTCTCTCTCTCTCTCTCTCTCTCTCTCTCTCTCTCTCTCTCTCTCTCTCTCTCTCTCTCTCTCTCTCTCTCTCTCTCTCTCTCTCTCTCTCTCTCTCTCTCTCTCTCTCTCTCTCTCTCTCTCTCTCTCTCTCTCTCTCATGAGTAGTTGTCTAGATTACCCTAGTCCACGTGCTCGTCACCTTGACCGCTGCAGTATGTGTTTGTTTTGTTGTTTAGCTTCACCTAAGACAAATTACCTCTCTCTCTCTCTCTCTCTCTCTCTCTCTCTCTCTCTCTCTCTCTCTCTCTCTCTCTCTCTCTCTCTCTCAGGGACTGGCAGGACTCAGGTAAGTTGACTGATAATATAACCGTTGTCACTGTGTGGCAAGGATAAACTCGGGCACTTGGAGTGATGGCCTAGTTCATTCTGGCCACTGATACATTAATCCTCTGAGCACGGAAGAGTCTGTTTGGTTTTACTCTTGCTCTTTCCTGACGATTTTATTCTGGTGTGTGTGTGAGAGAGAGAGAGAGAGAGAGAGAGAGAGAGTCGTCTGGTGGTGACCTGAGTACATTGAAAAATACGTCATCGTATTGAAGGGGTTAAGTCGTTTTGCATTCGCTTGATCCACTTCTGATGGTGTATTTCGGATTTCTCTCTCTCTCTCTCTCTCTCTCTCTCTCTCTCTCTCTCTCTCTCTCTCTCTCTCTCTCTCTCTCTCTCTCTCTCTCTCCTGCATATCTGAATTCTTAACTCTCAGTATTTTTCAAGAACAGTACATTATTAATATCATGGTGATTTTTTACTGGATTCCGAATTGCAGTTTTAATTAAGAACATTTTTTTCCTCGTGTGTTTTATGAGAGAGAGAGAGAGAGAGAGAGAGAGAGAGAGAGTGCGTGTATCAAAAGCTTGCGGAGGTGTGTGTGTGTGTGTGTGTGTGTGTGTGTGTGTGTGTGTGTGTGTGTGTGTGTGTGTGTGTGTGTGTGTGTACCTCTGCTTGCAGGTACTCCTGTGTATGAACAATACAATCAGTGGGATGCGAGCGCTAGGACCAGGTTTACCAAGGACACGCAACGCTCTACTGAAGGTGTGTGTGTGTGTGTGTGTGTGTGTGTGTGTGTGTGTGTGTGTGTGTGTGTGTGTGTGTGTGTGTGTGTGTGTGTGTGTGTGTGTGTGTGTGTGTGTGTGTGTGTGGTGGAGTTATGTGCTTACCTGTCCCTGAATCTTATGTGCGCACCTTTGTTTGTGTTTGTTCGTAGGCACCCATAAGTATACTTGTGTGTGTGTGTGTGTGTGTGTGTGTGTGTGTGTGTGTGTGTGTGTGTGTGTTTATATTCGCCTCTGTGTATATATATGCAGGCTTGATCGACATTTATTGGTTGCGTGGTTCTGTGGAAATGAATGTGTTTTTTGCGTGTGTGGGAATACTTTTCTGTGATTATTTTCTTTGCCTGCACGTGTATTTCTGTGTTTTTCATGTTTTTTTTCTCACCAGTGGATGTAATTTAGATGATAGCAATGTGTACTGTTTTTTTTTTTCTTTAATTTCTCAGGTGGTACATTGCATTGCTTGATGAAGATGTTTAAAATCGGATCCCAGTAATCTCCGACGTGTGTGTGTGTGTGTGTGTGTGTGTGTGTGTGTGTGTGTGTGTGTGTGTGTGTGTGTGTGTGTGTGTGTGTGTGTGTGTGTGTGTGTGTGTCCCTAAATCGTTTTCTGTGTAACTGTAAAAGGCAAGTTTACTGTTAAAATTATTGCTGTTAGACAAAGATATTCTATTTCAGTTAACCTTCCTTGGTATCTGGATGACATTTTCATTAATAAGAAGCCAAAATGGAAAGGAAATAAATAACTAACGTGTGGACATTAACAGATTTATTTATAACATGGTACTTTCCAATCAACCTCTCTCTCTCTCTCTCTCTCTCTCTCTCTCTCTCTCTCTCTCTCTCTCTCTCACACACACACACACACACACACACACACACACACACACACACACACACACACACACACACACACACACACTCACACACATCAAAGTAGTCAGAGTAAGTATATCTACAAACGACATCTCTCCTTTGACTCCAGCAGCCTTCGTTGCGTCTGGAGGTGGGCTCTGTCGTCGTCTGAGTGGCCTCTACTTTCACTGGCTTGTGAGATTTTATAGCTCCCTAACACCTCTTCCTCACCGATTTATTTTTGGATACAGCTGGCTAATATCGTTGTGTACGTTGTTTATGCGGAGTATGGTGATATTAGAATGATTTAAATAACACAGAAGAGAAGGGCAAGGTATAATTAGCAACATAAATCGCTTAGGAAAAGGTGTTAGGGATAAGGTGTAAGAATAATACGGAACTCTAACACGCCTTCCTTACGAGTTATTTCCTGCCATTAAAACCAGTCCGAATTATATACTATGTCGCCTAACTCCTTTACTACTGATTACCTTAACTTAACCCAGAGTTTCGTCCTCCTGTGGCTTATTACATGCAGCTCAGTGGCAGAAAAAGATAATACTACGGCTCTACGTCCCTTCCATATCACTTTCCGTGACTAGCACTATGTTCCTGTGTTATTATCTTGTTACTGCTCAATATTCAAGATGGAGAGGTGCCATTTTTACTCCAAGTTAAAATGAACAGAGTATAGTACCGCTTTTTGTTGTTGCTGCTTATTCAGCCAAGGAGATATTATTTTCTGGAGAGACTATGTGGGTGAAATAAGGCAATAAAACACAAGCACATCACCTAAAGGGGTTAACACACAGTAATTACCGAAAAAATGTGTAGAGGGTATGACACACAAGAAGAGCAGCACTTGATTTGAAAGGCATCAAGTGTGAGTCTGCGGCAGGAGGACGAGAGTAGGTTACGGTTCACCCCGGAAACATCCGAACTTGAACCAGCGCAACAGCTTTGGCCTTGACCAAAACATCTGTCAATACCTCCCTCTTGCTGCTGGCGGAATGGAGGGGTGAGGGGAGGAAGGGTGAAGGCAGGGTCTGAGTTCCTTATTCTAGGTAACATAGGAGCCTTTCGTGGTTTCGTATTCTAAGTAACACAGGAGACTTCGTAGTTTATCTTTTTGGCGATTTTTTTTGCAAATTTCCTCATAATGTCGATGTTTATGCTTCGTATGTCTTTCCTATATCGGCATAGTTTGAACCAATTACACATAAAAGAGTGATAAGGCGCGGAGTAAAACATATATCGCTAGGGAAGAGACGCAGGGAAATCTCCGAATCCAGATGTATAAAATGTTGGCGTTCACCTGTCTGTTTTCATCGTCTTCCAGAGTCCTCTCATCGTTTTTTTCGCTCACCTTCTTTACTGACTTTATTACTTTTTTTTTCCTCAGTTTCCAGTGTTATATCATCGTTTATAGTCTTCTCTCATCGCCTCCCTCCTCACAACTTTCCAGTCTTTTATCGCCGTTTGTTAGTCCCTTCCTAAGTTTCTCCAATCTCATCCTCCCTCCATTCATTACTCTTGGTGCCTCTGCTGGCTCCGGCTCTCCTTCACCTATCCATCTTCTTCCTCTTCCTCCTTCTTGCCTCCCTTCTCAGATCTCTCTCTTCTCTCTCTCTCGCTTTATCTCTCGCTTGCTTTTCTTCGTCTTCTTCACCCAGCCCCTATTTTTTTTTCTCTCTCTCTCACGATTGCTTCCGAAAATGTTTGCTGTTCACTTTAATTTTCTCTTTTCTCACCTCGTCCTCCTCCTCCTCGTCCTCCTCCTCCTCCTCCTCCTCCTCCTCCTCCTCCTCCTCCTCCTCCTCCACTTCCTCCTCCGTTCCTTTTCTTCTTCTTCCTCTTCCTCTTTCTCTCAGCCTCCCATTCGCTGTTATTTCCGTTCCTGCCTACTTTCCACTTCCTGCTTTTATCTCTTTTCCCTCCCATTTTTTTGCCTTCCTTTCTCCCCCTCTTCCCTCTGATCCCTTCTTGCTCCCTCTGCCTCACACAGCTGCGTCACCCTCCTTCACAAATCCCTCTTCCTCCTCCTGCTTCCTCTTCCTCCTTCTCGTTTTCCTTCCTCTTGCCTCTTCCTTCTCCTCCACCTTCTTCACCTTCCTCCTTTTCTTCTTCCTTCTTCTTTCCTCCCCCTCGTTCCTCTTGTTGCTCCATTTCTTCTTCCTTCCTCCTCCTCTGCCTCTTCCTCTTCCTCCTTCTCTCCTTCCCTGACCTTTCTTTCACCCCTGTTATTTCGGTGTCTGATATTTTTCCACTTTTCTTTCTTCCCTCTTTCCTCTCGCAGTTTTTCCTTCAACTATTTCTCTCCTCTCACCTAACCCTTATTGTTCCCTCCTCTGTCCTTCCAAGCTGTGTCATTTTCCTTCATCAATCTGTTCTCCTCCTCCTCTTCCTCCTCCTTCTCCTCTTCCTCTTCCTTCTCCTCCTCTTCTCTGTTACTATTGTACCTGATTCTTTTCCACTTTTTATCTCTGCCGGGTTCTGCCTTCCAACTCTCCCCCCCCTTATCTCTCTCTCTCTCTCTCTCTCTCTCTCTCTCTCTCTCTCTCTCTCTCTCTCTCTCTCTCTCTCTCTCTCTCTCTCTCTCTCTCCTTCAGTTCTTCTTTCCTGTCTTTTTTTTCGTCTTTTATGCCTCAGTCTGTGCAGTTAGCAAAAAGAAAAAAAAAAAAAAAAGAAAAGCTTCGTTACCTTATAGATTCGGAGACACTGGAATTCTATATGTTTTTGTGTATCTAATTCAGAGCAATTGGGTAAAAGACTATTATTAAAATTTCCTTAATAAGTTCATTTGTCTGAGGTTAGATATTGCCTAATGTTGCTGTTTTCCTCTCAACCGAGTGATGAGGTGGTTACTGTGGGTGAGTGTGGATATGAAATAGTTTTACACACATTCCAGATAAGCAAATATGTTTTTAAGTGGTAGTAATAGTAGTAGTAATAGTAGTAGTAGTAGTAGTAATAATAATAATAATAATAATAATAATAATAATAATAATAATAATAATAATAATAATAATAATAATAATGATAATAATAATGTTAATAATAATAATCGAATGACTTTGTACCAGTGCAAATTAATCTCGCACCCCGACCATTGAAATTTCGTACCCTCAAGATAAACGTGTACCCCAGCCAGTGCAATAAAACACGAGCAGCGTAGGCTACCGATAATTTTGCTGACTACACCTTCGTTTGTTCCTGTGTGTTTGTCTTCCTCCTCCCTGTTCTATTTGTCTTCCTCTTGCCTGTTCCTCTCCTTCTCTTACAAGTACGCCTTTTCTTTTTTTCCTCTTTACCTCGTTCTCCTCACTTCTCTTTGTCTGTCTCTCACGTTTTCTTTCTTTCGTCCTTCTGTCCCTCCCTTTATCACATTTCGTGTCGCAAACATTCTATGTTTCTTTCTCCTTTTTTCCTACAATATTGTTTTTCTTTCACGTTTCTTCTTTCACTCATTCTTTAGTAAATTTTGCTTTTTCCTTCCTGTCTTCCTCCTTTTTCTGTTTTTCATCGTTTCTTTTCCTATCTCCATTCCTTTTTTTTTCTTCATCTTCGTTGTAGTCATCGTCGTCCTCCTCCTTCCCTCGTTCTTTCCCTCCCTTCGTCTATCCCTCTAGCCCTGACTAACACTTTAAAACTTCTCCCATATCACCCGGCCGGACACTCCTTTTCTCATTCCGTTCCTCCTTTTCTTCCTACATTTTCTCGTCTCATCTTCCACATTTCAGCTTTTTCCCTCCATCCCTTAGTTTTCTTCCTCCATCCTTCTTTCTCTCCCTCAGACTTTTATTGTCTTACATTTCTCCCTCCGGCCTTCCTTTTCTCTCCTTGAATTTTTTCCCTTTCCTTTGTGCCTCCCTCTCTCTCCAGAGCTTTGTCTCTCCCTCCATCCCTATTTACATTTCTTCAGCCATTTTTCACTTTATCCCTTTTTCTCTTTCTCCACCCCCCATTTCCTTTCTTCCCCCATTATATTTCTCCAAGCAATTCTTCTTCCTTTCCTCCCTTCTCTCCCTCCATCGCTCCGTCTCTCCCTCTCTTCCTGACTAACGGTAAAACTTGGACCTTATCCCCTGGTCTGACACTCAATACATTACCTGGCCACCCTCACTTATCACACGGTTAATGGCCGATAGAAATTAAATTAATTACTCTCTAATCTCTCACGCTTTCTTATATCAGTTTCCTCTCGCTTGTTTCTCCGCACTTTCTCCTTTTCTCTCATGAGGTGCGTTTCTTTTCCTCATTTCTCGCAGCTTCCTTTTTTCTTATTTTCTCATAACTTCGCCATCTTTTCGTCTGGCAGCTTTTTTCAGTTCTTTTTCCATACTAATTACATAAATATAATCAACCACGAAACACTTGTAAGAAGGCTTTGTACTGCAATGGCTTGACAAAACTGATAATGTCATGGTTTCATATAGGTAACTTAAAGAGCTTTGATATTTCATTATTATGCACATCCCTACTATCAATAGCCAGTGTATAGACATTTCACTACAGTAATATATAAATCCTGACCAACACTCGCACATAACTTCACCTCGTAGGACTATGCACATTCCTCACACATACAGCATAAACTTACATCCCTCATCACACACACACACACACACACACACACACACACACACACACACACACACACACACACACACACACACACACACACACACACTGTCCTCCATATCAAGCCCAAACAAAGCGTCGAGACCACAACCTGTATGTAGGAAACGATGACAAAACGCAAAACAAATCATAAAATAAAAGGGCCGCAATAAAACACACATGACGTAGACAAACAACCCATCGACACGACTCTCGTAAATTGTTTGTTCAAAGTTAAATGCAGGTGTAATTGACAAACGATAGAATAAAACAATAAAATAAAAAGTGATCCAATTTAATGGTAAAGCTGTGTTTAAGCCAACGTGGTTAGCTGATGCTTTAGTTATGTTGGGAAAAAATAGTGTGATGTACGGGATGCGATGTGAGCAAAAAAGCAATGTGAGACAGACAGAGACAGAGACAGACATACCTACCCCGAAACCTAGCTGTACAGGTGAATATTGAGAAATTAATTATGCCGCCTATTTTTTTTTTTTACTCACAGATCCACTGTTGCACACTTCATGCTGTGCTTGGAAGGAGAATCGATAACATTTTCACCTTATCATAGATCAGATTTTCGTTCATCTAAAGCCTATTTCACATAGCTCGGTAACATAAAAAAAAATTACTTCGGCTCTACATCCGTACCATAGCACGTTTTCGTGACTAGCTTCATGTTCTAGTGTTAGCTTCTAGATGTACGTACTGACTATGGAGAGAAGGCAATATTAGACTAAGCTATAGTGAAATGAGTATAGTAATGATTACGCTAATGAAGGCTGTATCCAACCCCTTCAGTTCTTAAAGTCTCTCTTAAGCTGAATAAGGCTGTCTGACGATGAAAATAAACTATAAAACATGTGTCCAGTCTGAAGGGTAAAAAAGTAAACATGAAGTTAGATGGAAAACAGAATGCAGCAAGTATTTTCAGTCCTAAAAAATTAAAGTTTAGTACATGTATCTCTCGTGCCATTTCATAATTACATTATTTTTACTCCCATGAGCCCTCACCTCGCGGATTAGAATATTTTATTCTTTGTTAATTTTTTAATGACATTCTCACGCCTTCATCCAAGGGTAAAAGAAAAAAGTACTCAGAATTAATCAGCAGTTGTGTCCGTATTTTTCACGCAAGGTGATGATTAAAATTTTATTTTTCTTTCCTTGAAACAGTGAAAGTGATGAAAAAAATTTAGAGAATGCCTCTTTATAGTACGAGCAGTGTGGGTGTGGGTGTGGGTAGTGTGAAGTCGTGCTTGATTTGGGGTGTGGGTGGTATTAGGGTAAGAGTAGTGTGGGTGTGTGGATGATGAGTTAATGTGATATCGTGGTGAAGAAATGGTGTGAGGTGTGACCGTTTGGTGGTGTAAAGATGTGGGAGTGTCGTAGTGGGAGAATGAAGATGTGGTGATGTACGCGTGTGGAAGTATGCGAGTATGGCACCTTGGTGATGTGATGGTGTGGTAATGTGGGTGATGTGGGGTTGTGGGTGAGGATACAGTGTTGGCAGAGTGACCTCATTCTGTCTAACAATCGTCCATAAAAGGAAGGCGGCACACTAAGCGGAATTTGGTCCTATTCTCACCCTTGCCCTCACCAACCATACTTCCCCCTGCCTGCCTTCACTTCATGCGTAACCCCAGCCCTCACTCTGCTCACCATTTGTTTTCTCTTTCCCCTTCTCTCATCACTACCCTTACCTTGCATAGCCATTGTCTCTCTCTCTTCCCCTTGCCCATATCCTTTCCCTCACCTTTCTCCCTTCTCTATCTCGCTCCAAAAAGCCCTCTCTCCCTCTCCCCTCACCCTTAACCTCACTTCCGCCGTCACCTTGCACACTTTTTTCTCCCTCTCACCTATCCCCCAGTCCACACCATTCCTTTCTCCCCTACCCATTTTCTCCCTCTTTTCCTCACTTTCCTCGCCCACTCACTCCCTCTACCAGCCCTCTCACTCACTCTTTCCCTGCCCTGTCCTCTGACTTCTTCTCTCCCCCTGCCCACACCCTCAACCACTGCCCCTGTCCCGTCCACCCCACTCCTTTCTTTGTCTTCTCCATCCCTTCTTCCCTCTTCTCCTCTTCTCTATTACCCAGGGTCCTTCCCGGCCCCCTCACCCCCTTCTCACCCCACTCCACTAGCCTCTCACTCTACTTTGATCATCCCTCATTCTCCCCATTAATTTCTCCCCTATGGGCCATTTCGCCAACTATCTCTCCCAGCTGTTCCTTCCCCTCCCCCCATAGTCTTCCACTTTCTTCCCCAGTTGTTCGTTTCCCCTTCTCACACATCCTTTTTTTCATCAAGTGTCCTTTTCCTCCTCTTCTCCTTGTCTCTTTTCTCTCCCATTACGCAGCTCTTCATTTCCACATTAGTTCATCCCCTTTTTTTCCCTCTACTTACTCTCTTTTAAGCAGTTTCTCCTTTGGCACCTAGGATTTCTATGAAGTTGGCAAATTCCCTTGGTGTTAGATTAAATGAGATACCTAAGTGTAACAATAGTACTGGAAGCTCATTACACCACGATGTCTTACCTATTAAACAAAATCACCAGGTATCGGCCTGAATAAAATACCGAAATGTACTCTTAGCAACGGAAGGGTTAAGGTGTAAGTGTGAGAGACAGAGTTACAACGTGAGAGTGAATAAGCTACCTTCCGATCCTCCCTCCTTCTCCCTTTTTTCCTCCTTTCCATCCCGCCTTAGTCTTTCTTCAACATGCCTCACCCTTCCTCAGAGCTATGCCTTCTTTTCACACTCTCTTACCTCATCCCACCCAATTTTCACCAACTTTCACCAACTTTCACAAACACACTCTCTCTAACACTTTCGTTTGCACTTTCTCATACACTTTATCACACAATCTAACTCCATCCCACCCATCTCACCTTCCATTCAACACTTTCTCACATTATCTCACCCCAGCCCTACGTTTTCTCACACTCTTACACACGATTTCTCACACACATTTACACCTTTCCCCACTTTGCTAAATCCCCACCTCCTCCTTTCTCATAAAAGTTCTCACCAGCCATTCACTCTTATCCCATCTCATGGCTCACATTTTCTTACCTAGCACCTTTTTCTCTCACTTTCTCACACCCTTCCCCCCCTTTCTCACCCCGCCCCTCCCTGCCCCACCCCGCCCAGCCCCGCCCAGCCCCGCCCAGCCCCGCCCAGCCCCGCCCAGCCCCGCCCCACATAATGGCCGGGGTACTCAGGCGGGACCCACAATCTGGAATGAGGATCTGGGTCGTGGGTTCTCAAGAGGAGGATTACTGGAGGGTGTAAGGGTGAGAGCTGGAGTGTAGGGCTAAGCGCTGGGGTGTAGGGGTGAGGGATAGGGTGTAAAGATGAAAAGTAAAGTGCAGGGGCGAGGACAGGGATGTAGGGGTGGGGGCTGGGGTGTACTGTAGGGGTGAAGATTGGGATGTTGTGGATAGGGACTGGGGAGAAAGGGTGGGGACATAGGTGGAGAGGTCAGGGCTGGGGTGTAGAACGTATGGACTGAGGTGTTGGGGTGAGGACTGAGGTGTAAGGGTAAGGGCTGGTGTGTGTGTGTGTGTGTGTGTGTGTGTGTGTGTGTGTGTGTGTGTGTGTGTGTGTGTGTGTGTGTGAGAGAGAGAAAGAGAGAGAGGGGTGTAGGTTTTCTTTCCTATAACGATGTATCCTGAATACTACACGCAGTATTCTCTTTCATCCTCTTTTATTCTTTCAGTTCGATACAAACATACAAGTATATACTAAAGTACTACATATATATCAGTGCACTATATACAAAAATGAACTGGTAAGGAAAAGGTGCTAAGGAGCGTCTATAACCACGGGTCTGGGAGTGTAAGGGAAATTAAGGACAAAGGACCATATTTTTTTCAGTATCATAACTCCCTAATATCTTGCGCTTACCTTTTTTTTTTCTTCGTATTTTAGGCTGATATTTTCTTGTCCCATTCTCAGTGATAGTATGAATAACATGCAGGATGACAGCATTATCATAATCATCATCATCATCATAATCAGAATCATCATCATCATCATCCACCGGCCCTCTTTTCCCACATAAGGATGGAGTGAGGTAGGGCTGAACGCTTGTTAGAAAATAAATACGATACCCATACAGTCTCTAAGAAATGTCATTATAGTGGGTGCGGATATTTTTCAGCAGTAGGGTATGGTACTAGTCACAAAGAAGTGCTATGCAAAGGATGCCGAGCCGTAGTTTTACCATTGTCACTAAGCTAAGGGAATAAGCTGAATAAATTAAACTCTTTGCCGTCCACATACTCCCCTCTGGACAAGGACAAGTTCTGAAGGCAATTAATCACTTTGCCTTGGGATGTTTCTCTGGCTTGTTTTTGCTGCTTTCAGAAACTTTTATTCCAACCCACAGCAGTTCACGTCCAACTGTTACAGATTTTTTTATGAATGAAGGATACCTGTGGCCTGGTGCATTTTTTTCTTTCTGTTGAATTTGTTTTTCCTTCCCCTTGCCATCTTCTGTAAAAAAATAAATTAGGAGACTTTCGATACTTTAGGAGTTAAATGTAGCCTTCATTAACTCATTCTGTAAGGGAGGCAATATCTAACTTTCTTAAACTCGTCTGGAAATAGTAATAGACCTAAAAGTAAATAAATGACCAGACTGCAGTAGGTTTAGGCTTACGGAAGCCCTGTATGGGTGATGCTATTATCAGGTTCACCCTCTGGCAAATCTTCCCTAGCTATCTCAAAATTAAATGGAAGTCATAAGGCAATGGAGAATCACGTTACTTAGCTTAATTGACCCTGACTCATTTTCGGAATTGCTGTTACTTCCTCCTCCTCCTCCTCCCCCTTTTGTCTTCCGTCCTTTCCCCTCCCTCCTGCCCCTTTCTCTACTATTAGTCTTCTTTCTCCCTCCTACTTCATTTCGTCTCTCCCTCCATTTGTCTCCCCTTTCTCCAGCTTTTAACCACTCTTTTTCGGAATTGCTTTTTTTCCTCCAATGCATTGGTCCTCCTTCATTTCCTCTCCTTTCCATTTTCCTCTCCTCAGCCATTTGTCCACCCCCCTCTTACTTACTTTTATCACTCTTTTTATTTCTCTTTTCTAACTCCTACTTTTCACACCAGCTCGTTGAGGGAAAAGGGTTACTTTGTGGTTCGGTTGCTTTGTGTGCCTACTTGTCCTTCTGTCTGTTTGTCTGTGTGGTTGTCATTCTGCTTGTCTGTTGGCAAGATTATGGAATTTAATGACATGGAGGACATAGGGGACTTTCAGGGAAACAAATGATTGAATTTTGGCCGAAAGAGGCCATAGATCATGGGTCAGGGACTGGATCAATTCAGGCAGTAGTGATCTGACTGAAGCCAAGCTTGGAGGGAAAGTCTGTAGGTCAGAAAAGCTGAGTTCATTCAGTTTTATCGATCTTGATTAAACTTGGTCCATATCAAGTTTTTTTCCTGTAGCCTCCTACTCCCTTTCTCCTTTCTTTAATCTCATTACCATCTTCTACTTCCTTTTTGTCCTCCTCTCATTCCTCTCCATTTCTTTTCCTTTATTTCTCTCTCTTCTTACCTTATGCAACTCTCCAACCTACCTCGGCTATCCATTCCTCTCTCTTTGCCACCTCCTTCACACCATCTGTCTCTTCTCTTCCTTCCTCTTATGCCTCCCCTCTCCTACCTCCTCCCTTTTCTTACCCAACTCTAGCCCCTCCGGGTTCTCTTCCCCCCTTGCCCCCCATCCTCATCTTTCCCTAAGGTCTCTTTACCCTCATCCCTGTCCTGTCATAACCAACTATGTCCCTTCACTTCATCTGCGCCTCTCGTCCCTTTATGCTGTCTCTACCCAGAGTTGTTCCCTGTTTTCCCTTCTTCAGCATTTTTCTGCCCTTTTTCTCACCCCTCCCTTTCCCGTATGCTGTCTTTCTTTTTCCTCCATATCCCTTGTCGTATCTCCTTCTCCTTTTCTGTCCTGTCTCCACTCCTCCCTTTCCATGTCTTCTCTCCTTCCCTTCGCTTTCAAGTTCTCTCAATCTCTCCCTGTCTCTCTCCTCCCTATCCTACCTCACCTTCCGTCGTCAGCCCTCCTCCTATCCCACCCCCGCTCTCTTTCCCTCTCCTGTCTAACCCTCGTCCCCACAATTGCTAATTTCATCCCCTCTTTCTCTTTGCTCACTTTGTCTGTTACTCTCTCCCTCCATTCTGTTTCCTCTTGTCTCCCCATCCTTCCTGGCTGTTCCATCCTTCCTCCCCTCTCTTTACTGTTCTTCTCCCATCTTCTCCCATTCTCTTCTTCAGCCTACCTATGCCATCCTTCCTCCCCTTTGTCTTCCCTTTATTCTCTCCATTTCTCACTCTTCCCTGTCCAACCTGCTCATCCCATCCTCCCTCCTCTCTCCATTCCTGCCTTTCTAACCTACCCATACCGTTCTCCCTCCTTTCTTTATTGCCCCCCTTTTCTCTCCTTCTATTTCTTCCCTGTCCTCCTTCCCGCCAACACAATCATACAATATTCACGAAGCAGTCTTTTGTCTCCTCCCATAGTCTGCATCTCATACTCTAAGTCCTCAGGTGCCTTTCAATAAACGCAATTTGCTCTCTCTCTCTCTCTCTCTCTCTCTCTCTCTCTCTCTCTCTCTCTCTCTCTCTCTCTCTCTCTCTCTCTCTCTCTCTCTCTCATCATCCTTCCTTCCTTATTCGTTTCTATCTTTCCTCCACCCGTTCCCTCTCTGCACCCTCCATCCCCCATTCTCCCTTCTCTCTCCTTCTCCCCACCTTTCTCCCCCTCCGCACTTCCTTTTCTCCTTTCTCCCATCTTCCTCTCTTTTCCCCCATTCTTTCCCTCTCTTCACCCCACCCCCATTGCCATCTCTCCCTTCCCTCCTTCCATTCCCCTCCTCCCCCCTCTCTCCACTCACCCTCTCACAGCTCTTCTCTTACCCCTCCCCTCTCCTGCCTCCTACCATCCCCTTCCTCTCCTCCCTCTCCCCCAATCCACTGCAGTTCTTGTCTTTTCCCCTCCTTGTTCTCCCCTTCCCCTCCCCTCCCCTCCCCTCCCCTGTCCCCTCCGTCTCACCTGCAAAGCCTCTGGAGTTTTTGTTTTTATCTCTCACATCTCCGCCCCTTAAGCACTTTTCCTCCTTTTTCCTCCCTTCACCCTCCCTTACCTCCCTTCCTTGCCTTTCCTCTCTATTCTCTCCCTCTCCACTCTCCCTTTCCTCCCTTCTCCATCCTCACCCCCCTCAACCCCTATTTACCGTCTACACATACCTACCTTTTCTCTTTCCCTCTCCCTCCCAGGCTTACCCATTCTCCTCTTGCTCTCTTCTCTTGAAATCAGTATCTCCCCTCTCCCCTTATCCCTCCAAACTCTCTCTCTTTCCCTACCCCTCCAAACCTCTCCCCTACCTCAGCATTCTCTCTACATTCCCCTTCCTCTTCCTTCTACCCCTCCAAACATCTCCCTCCTCCCCTCAAAACCCCGTATCCTCCCCTTTTCAACCACTCTCCCTTCCCCTTTTCCTTCCCTCCAGTCCTCTCCCATCCTCTACCACTCTAATTTCCTCCCTTCTCCTGCCATTCCAGTCATCTCCCTCTTGCCCTCCAGTCTTACCCTATCCTCCTCCCTTTCAAGACTCCCCCTCTCTTTATAATTATGCAAACAACATTGTGCTAAATTGCCGCTTAATTTCATCCAACTCCTTTTTTTATACTTTTCCCTTTTTTTAAGCGGACAGAGGGCTGAGTGCGGGCGGGGGTCGGGTCCGGGATTACGGCTGGGCAACGAATGGAAAAGTTAAATTGGATCTGTAACAAACGAAGTGCGAGGGATTGATTGGTCGGCCGTCCGGAAAAAAATGCCGGTAATTCCATTTCTCTTGACAGCCGGACTAGCAAAGAAATGGAGAGGAGGACGTGGTGGTTGGGAGGGGACAGAGACAGACGAAAGGCGGAGATGTAGACAGACAATGATGGATAGACCGATTCATGGCAATGTGGATAGGAGGGCATGATGGTGAGGAGGAGAGACAGAGGGATGGGGAGACAGGGAGGCAGAGGCAGACAGACAATGACGGATAGACAATGCAGAACGAACAGGAGAACGTGGTGGTTGGGAGAGGTGAGATACGGATAGGAAGACAGTGAGAGAGAGGTACACAGACAATGATGAATAGAAAAACTCATGAGGAAGTGTTAAATGGATGGGTTGTGGTGAGTGAGGGAAAGAAGGAATGATGGAAAGACAATAAGAAGAGGAAACAGATATTAAGGGATGGAGAGAGGGAGAACAAAAATATTGAAGACATCGACGGAAAAGCAAACAAATTCATGAAAGACCAATTAATGGATAAGAAGAATAGAACTGTGGTGGTGAGAGGGAAGAAAAGAGAGAGTCCGAAGGAGATAGAATCATGGAAAGGCAAATAAATTCATGAGAGAGGAATACATGGGCAAGGAAATAAGAATTTTGGGCATTTTCTTAACCCACTTTATGTTATTGGTTTCTATAAAGCGGTGACGGAAGATGATTACACTGACATGTGCATCCCCCGTCAGCTAAATACAGTATAACCGTCTGGCTTTAGCCTGAAGAAAATAATTCCACGAGAGCATGGCAATGAAAAATTACTCTGGGTAGCTTCTGACTCTCTTTTAGCAAATTTCCTAGAATTAAGATCATTGGTTGGAACTACTCGTAATGTAAATACGTAAGAGAGTCAGCATAAGGTCCTCAGAGCGTCAAGAGCGCCAACATTAACAAGATTTATTATTGCATAGGAATGAGTATTGATGGCATGACACCTGGGTATGAAGGCGTTGCGGCAGAACAGACCTGCTAGTTACGCAGAGAATAAAAGCTTGGCAACAACTAATGTTTTGATAGCCAGCAGTTTACATTGGGTTTTGCAGGGCTCGTTGTGGAGCAAGCGATGGTTTTGTGGGTCGAGAGGCGGCCGTGATAGACCTGGCACTCACAGCTGCTCTCCCGTCATCCTGCGGGAACTGGCCCTGTGGCACTGCGTTATTATACTTCTGAAACAACTCAACAGCTCAGTGGAGCAAGATATATCCCCTGTACTGCGATGACATCTTTATTTTTGTTCGTGCTACCGTCAAGCGATTTTATATAATTTAAGAAGAGGAGACCAAGGATGAGATGGAGGGATGCCGATATTTATTTTCAGTAGATATTGTGCAACTCCTAAAAGTTCTTGCCCTTCGTGTATCAGTTCAGTGTGCAGATCCTGACCCAACTATATTTAAAAAATCCTAATTGAATTAACAGATTTATTACATACCAGGTATATATTCCTCTCTCTCTCTCTCTCTCTCTCTCTCTCTCTCTCTCTCTCTCTTTTTCCTCCCCTGCCTCTATCCACCTGTCCCCATCCCCCCTTCAATCCCAGCTCAGGAGGGGATGGAACGTAACTATATGTAAATGTGTGATGAGATGGTTGCAATTCAAGGTAGCCGCTCATTTACATTTGCTGATCGAATTACACTGTGTTAGGGCGAGAGATGGAGGGAATGAGGGAGATAAATGGAGGGAGGGAGAAGTGATATGAGAGAGGGAAGGAAGGAGAGAAGGAGGGAGGAAACTGGAGAAGGAGAGGCGACTGGATAGAGGGAAAGAGGATGAAAAAGGGTGCAGAAGGGAAGTGCAGTAAGGACACGCAAATGTGTGAGAGAAGCGGAGGGAGGGGAAAAAAAACAGAGTGGAGGGAGGGAAGGAAGGAATGGGGGAGGAAGTAGGGGGGAGGGGGAGAAAACCGGAAGAAGGGAAGAAGGAGGAGTAAGAGAGAAGAAAGGAAGAAAAGCGAAGTTACGTAAATGTGTTATGATCCTGATTGCCACTCAAGGTACCTGCTAATTCGCACATGATAAGCAAATGACATTGAGTTCGGGGAGAGAGAAAGAGGTAGGGATGTAGAGGGAGGGAAGGAAGGCAGGGCGGAAGGAAGTTGAGGAAAGATGAGGATAGTAGAGTAGATGAGAGTAAAAAAGAAGTGAAAGGGGAGGAAAGGAAGTGGAGGTAGAAAAGGTAGGGTATAGAGAAGTAAGGGGTGGGAAGTAGAGGAGGAAGAAAAATGATGGACAGATGCCGAGGAGAAAAGGAGAGACAGTAAAAGTACTTTAGAATGTAGAGAAAGGGAAGGAGGTGGAACGAAAGTGGAATAAAAAGATGTGTTAATGAGTACAGGGATAGTTCAGCCTTGGCCTATGACCTTTCCATATTTGTCCTTCACAGCACACACACATTTTTCCTGGATAATTTTTGTTTACTCAGAATCCTCCATGCAATTTTTTTTTTTTTTTTTTTTTTTGCGAAAACTTGGATGGGTGATTTTTTGAAGGGCCATAATGAAGGCTGCAGGGCGGGAAGAGGAAGGGAACTGAGGGGTTGGGAAAGTCCACTTCTTGACTAGCACTTAAAGGCGAATTCTAAGTGGTTTTGGAGACTTAGTAAAACTTTGTCCATTGTGATTTATTCAGCAAATTACATATCAGTGTCCCTTAGCATAGTACTGATGCGATTTCACTGATATTAACGTTAAATTAATAATATACAAGAGATTACCACCGTGTAATATGAAAAAAAAAATCAATACAGAAGATGCGTCGCAGTGCCTCTTTTGCCACGTAGTCTGCCACTCTTATCCCGGCCAATTCATTTACACGATAAGTTTCGAAGTAATTCGTGTCGTTATTAATAAACTGCTCAAAGGTCGACAAACTGACAGAGAATTCAAGTGTGGCCGACAAACATACATAAGGATTTCTGATCGTTTGGACCACTACTGAAAAAAACTTACACACACATGGCATCAGGCTCAACCATGCAGTACAATGTGCAACCCTTCTCATTCCCTTCGAAGCTAATAGTATTTATATACAATACAGTGCCCACCTTAACGTGGCTTAAAATTGCGACCTCCTCACCTCAAATGCTACCTGTAACAAAAGATTTTAATTGCAGTATGGTGCAGGTCAAGAAGAAGTGCTATTCAAAGGATATAAAGCCTTAGTACTGCCTTATCCTACCACTTAACTACAGGAAATAAGCTGCAAAAAGACGAAAATCTCGGCGAAGTTAAGGCTAAGGAGTCCCACTTTCATTTCCCATATCGGTAACCAGTCTATACTCGATAAGCTTATAACCAAACCAGCTGCTATGTGGCTAAATGGAGAAGATTATATTGGGAATGAACCGATCTACTGCCCCTTTCCTTCTCTCCCCGTCCTTCCCTTCGCCCCACTTCCTTCCTTCCTTTCCTCCCCTACCTTCATCATCCCTCCATTTTTTTTTCCATATTTCACTCCCCTGCTCTCCTTCATTTTCTCCCTTTCCTTACGGCTCTCCTTCCTCCTCCCTCCACTTCTCTCTCTCAGTTCGCCTCCCTTTCTCCCTTATTATATTTATTTCCCTCTCTCTTACATTTTTCCTCCTATTTTTCTAAACTGGACCATACCAGCGAGAGAGAGAGAGAGAGAGAGAGAGAGAGAGAGAGAGAAAGAAGAGGGATCATCCACATTCCCTCCATTCCATCCTACGCTACATTCAGGAAGTTAACCATCATTTTATTCTTAGTTCTTTGGCCGCCTTTGTAACCCTCGGTCGGTGATCTCTTCCTTGATAAAACAGAATTTTCCGTTGATTTAAACCGAATCAATGAGTTATCTCTAAAAATGACACAATTCCTTTCTCGTACCCGTTCTTTTCACCCTTTCCTTCTCCTCTCTCACTCTTTTTCTTTTCTCCTCTTTTTCCCTTCCTTCTACCCCTTTGTGTCTCTTCTTTCTACTCAGTCTCTCTCCCTTCCTCCTTTTCCATCTTCCTCCTTCTCCTCTTCTCTCCTTCCTTCTTCTCCCTCTCCATTCGCTTTCATCTCTCTCTCTCTACCTCTGTCTCCTCACTCCCTCTTTCTCCTCTTTCTTCCACCCTTTCACCTCTTTCTCTATCCGTTCTTCTCTTCTCTCCCTCTTTCTCCTTCCTTTCCCAGCCCTTTCACCTTTCTTTTCACCTGCTTCTTCTCCTGTCTCTTTCTTCTCCTCTTCTCGCCTTCTTTCTCCTCACTCCCCCACTCTTTTCACCTCTGGCTCTGTCTATCTCTTTCTCTACTTCTTTCTACCTCCCTTCCCCTCTCCTGACTTCCACCTCGTCCTCTGACTTCCATGAAAACACTGATTTTTGCCGGCAGGAGTTGCGGCAAGTTACATGAGAGGTCAGGTACCCCGCCACTCATCCACACCACCCGGATACAGCGTTCATGAAACAGGACACAGTAATACATCACAGAAAAGACACGTATTTCACTAGAGCTCCAGATAGTTGAGTTATTCGCTAAGTCTGTATAATAACTGAAGAACACCGTGGATTAGGTGAATACTGTGGTTTATTTTCGAGTCAGAGTATTATTGTATAAGAGACATAATAACGTTACAGTGACTAAAGTTATTCGATAAATCCGTACAGCTATCGAAGAACGCACTGGATTAAGTAAATAATTTGTTTTTATGACACGATATTTCACCATTTAAAAGAGGTGTGTTATATTAAAGCTGGCAAATACTTCATTTACTCGCAAAGTCTGTATGGCGGCCAATGAACATTATGGGCTACGTGAATAGTTTGTATTCCCAGTTGTCCCTGTTGACGCAGTTGGGAACCTGGATAATGGTTATGTTAAGGATCGTTTTCTAGAGAATGATTGAAAGTTATCAACCACTGCCTCTGGTTTAATTAGCCTCGTTCAGTCGCTAAGCATGAAGTCTATGCAGTCGTCCTCGCTTCCGGGTCAGTGAAACATGGTTGGGTGAGTGCGTAGAGTTTGATCATCATCTGACACTTGCATTTTTCCTTCCAGTGGCAAAATATCTCCCCAATCAAACTTTCAAGCGCTGCTCAAATGCATAGTAACTGTGGTCTTGAGAGCCATATGTTGCTTGTATTGTAGTAGAGCATTCTTGTTTAATACGCTGAGAAACTATGCACACAGTTATTGAGATGTGGCCCTCGTCTTTGTTCTGTCTCTGTCTTTGTTTTATTTCTGTTGTGTCTACGTTTTTCCGCGGTGGTTGGAATCTTTGACTGACCCATTTTTTTTTTCGTGTGTGTGTGTGTGTGTGTGTGTGTGTGTGTGTGTGTGCATTGATTGATTTTTGACAGGTTAATTAATTATTTTCTGGCAGGTAAAATGACATCTATTTTCATAGGTAGCTTTATTTTTTGGACACGTTCAGTAATTATTTTTGTCAGGTATTTTTCTTCTAAGATGGATCATATTTCTTTCTGTATTTTGATTTTTTTTTTTTTTTCATGAGTAGGTTGAAAGCTTGGAGATTATTATTTTTTTTTTTCAGGCAGACCAATTATTCTTATAGATACATTGATAGTATTACGTCCAGGTTAATCTTTAGACAGGTAGGTCGAATTATTTTTTTCTCTCCCTCGGGCTGATTGAAACAGGTACCGTCACTCAAAATTAGGAAAATGTAAGCGATCCCCGAGTGCCAATTATAAAGTTTTCATATTAAAACTTTGGCGATTTCCTGATAACCCACCTTCGCTTTTTTAATTCCTGTTTTTAAATTCTTTTTTATGCGTCATTTGAAGAGCGAAGTAGTATGATATTGTTGGCTGTACTGGTTTCATTATATGATACACATATTATCATTTTCTCATTTCTCTCTCTCTCTCTCTCTCTCTCTCTCTCTCTCTCTCTCTCTCTCTCTCTCTCTCTCTCTCTCTCCTCAATTATATCCTCTCCAAAGCCTCCGTTTGTCTCTTAGTCTCTGCGCAAATATCGACTTCCAGCCAATGTGTTTCTTTGCCCCGGCCGATTACGGGAAGCGGAGAGTGTTGACAGAGGCTTGAGAGAAAACTGGGGTTAGGGGAGAAGGGGAGGGGGACATTGGTGGCGCTGGTCGTAGGCTTATGTTTCGTCTGTTTCAGAGAGAGAGAGAGAGAGAGAGAGAGAGAGAGAGAAGTAATTATCTCTCCCTGGATTGATCAAAGAAATATCGAAACACGGAGGTGTGGTTATATAACTCAGAGATGGGGAAAAAATAAACTCGTATATAACCTTGAAATTGAATTGAGGCCAACAAACAGGAGCAAGTTATCTCTCTCCGTCCTCGAAGATGTCTTTGAGAGGATGCCAAACAAACCAGGTGAAAAATCCTGGGCAATAATGTACAGTTACGAATGGAACTGAGCTGGAAACATGTAAGAATAGTTTCAAATACGGACAAAAATCAACAGACAGGGACGAAACATGTTATTTACTCATCCTCTTCCACGACATCTTTGACAGGATGCACAAAAACCAAACGAAAATCTTGAAAAGCGAGTATAAGGTTCGATATGAAAGGTAAAATTGCCTAGAGATTAGATTGTCACTCAGCAACTGAGCATGGTATCTCTTCTTTTTTGCAAGATTTCTCTGAAAGAGTGTACAGTACAAGAGATATCGGAAAATGCCTTAGGCAGGGTGAACGGTTGGGTGTTTGAGGAAGTTAGATAACGAAAATAACTTCGAGAAAAAACAAAAACGGACAGGGAGACGAAGCAGGGTATTTCCTTTCTCCTTTCACCTTCGAGATGGTGCCCAAAAGATAAGAAAAATTGTGAGGGAGTGAATAGTTAGCTATAAAATGATGCTAAAAACTGATACCAAAATAACCTCGAGACAGGAAAAAACTAACATAGGGAAAGAAGAAGCATAACATTTATCTCCCTCCTCCCAAATTTATTGGAAAGGGTGCACGGTAGACATTAAAACTGGACAAGGTGTAAACACCAAGGTAGAACGAGGCTTCAGAAGAGAGAGAGAGAGAGAGAGAGAGAGAGGGAGACAGACAGACAGACAGACAGAGACAGACACAGACACAGAGATTATCACAGCACCAGTACACAGTTCCATCCTATGCCCCTTCTTGGACTTCAAAAGATGACTACTGATACGACTACCTTCCCCTTCTTCCCTTTGAGGAGTTGTTCCCTTTGTTCGATTGAGGAGGAGGGGGAAGAGAAGAGGAGGAGGAAGAGGAAGAGGAGGAGGGGAAGGAAGAAAATGAAAAGGAGGAGGAGGAACAAAGAGAGAGAGAGAGAGAGAGAGAGAGAGAGAGGGGACGCCTTATCCCATCCCATAGCTCCTTCATAAAAAGTCGAGGGAGAGTTTTGTCAGTTGTCACAGCGAAGAAAATCATATCTCCCTTTAGGATCCAGTCTCACAAGGGAAAAAATAATCGAGGAAAATTGGAATGGGCTCTTTGCTATCTCGCTCGACCGTTCAAGAAGGAAGACGGGTATTTGTATGTTGTTTGATAAGCGTAGATAGAGGTTGTGTGTGTGTGTGTGTGTGTGTGTGTGTGTGTGTGTGTGTGTGTGTGTGTGTGTGTGTGTGTGTGTGTGTGTGTGTGTGTAGCTGCTATGAATAAACTTACGTATTTCATTAAAGATAATTCTTGGCGATTTCGTTCACGTGAGAAATCCTAGTAAAAGAGCTCAAAGTACCATTCAGTCATATAAAGAAATAAGTAGGTAAGGATGAGGTGTTAGGAAACATTCTTAGCCAACGAGATAGCAATCCTAAGTCAAGAGTTAACAGGATGTTTATTATCATTATATTAATATCATTATTATTGTTATTATTTATGATGATTTGTACTTACCACTTAGTACAACCCACGACATCCTAGAAAACGATGTCGCTGGGGGTAAAGCAGAAATGAAAATAAGAAGGCAAGAACACATATATGACAAATACAGGATGAAACAGGGGAACTTTAGCGTAGTTGCCCATAGCCTCAGTTATGTCGTTGTCTGTGCTACTCTAGGCAGACTGTTTTCATTTATGGTGAATGCGGTGTTTGAGGGGTGACTGTGGTGTGGTTGGTATCGTGATATGGTTTCGAATCACGCCGCAGCCGGGGACTTTTCAGCGAGGTCCTCTCACATCGTTATTGCCGTCTCCGCAACGTCACTGTTCGGCCTAAGTGACTCTCTCTCTCTCTCTCTCTCTCTCTCTCTCTCTCTCTCTCTCTCTCTCTCTCTCTCTCTCTCTCTCTCACACACACACACACGCACACCTGCACAACTGCCATCTTTCACTTCCTCAGTGACTACGCGACCCCAAGTATTGGCGTCGTTCCTTGGGTGACAATTCTGCAGCACGTAAATAAGTAAATAAATGAACAACCTACCTGTAATCCCAAAACTGAATACACTGAAAGCATTATTCTGACATACTTTTCAACATTCAGTGCTTCAAGAACAGAATATCTCTTTAAATGCATCGAATGTGGCCTTGAAATCTGAACTCCCGGGCTAGTCAAGAGGTCTTCTTTAGATTGCAGGTGGGTGGCGTGCGTCAGAGTAACTACCAGAGGGCTCTTCTTTGCTAAATATAATTCTCTGGTAAGACTAATAATAAAGTACTGGTAAAGCTGTCACACTAATAATAAAGTACTGGTAAAGCTGTCACACTAATAATAAAGTACTGGTAAAGCTGTCACACTAATAATAAAGTACTGGTAAAGCTGTCACACTAATAATAAAGTACTGGTAAAGCTGTCACACTAATAATAAAGTACTGGTAAAGCTGTCACTGTACTAGATGATATAAGCGGTGTGCCCAAGAAAATGAAACAGTGACAGTTCAGAAATCCCATCTCTCGGTATAATAATAAATAAATAAATAAATAAACTACGTACGAGTGACATAATTTTCCCTACGCAATCAACATGTCACAGTGAGCATTATCAGTCCATTCGAAATAGTTTTGTTGTTTGAAGTTTAAATTGAATTACATCTGAAAATTTTTATTGTAGTAATATTATTAACATGCTGCATTTTCACATCCTCCATGTTTTGACCCAGTGACAGGTTAATGGTTAAACTATGAAATTATTGCGTGAGAGAGAGAGAGAGAGAGAGAGAGAGAGAGGGAGAATGCAGCGATCTAACCACAGGGCTTCTCAACGCATCGCTTCGGAAATCGATGTGCAATTGAGGGAAGTGCGAAGATGTTATAGTCTTCTTCAATTAACGTCATTATCGGTGGTCTGGGGCAAGTGAGAGGAGAAAGGAGAGAAAGGGAGGGGAAGGGGAAGGTGGAGAGGGGAGGGGAGGGGAAAGGTGGAGAAAGGAGAGAAAGGGATGTTAGAGAGCGGAGAGGAAGGTAGAGAAAGGAGGCAATTAGGAAGTGATAAGGGAAGGGAGAGGGTGCGAAGGGAGGGAAAGAGGATGGTGGAGAAGGAAGGCAAATATTTAAGGAAGGAGGGAAGTGAGGTAGTGCAGAGGTAAGGGAAGAAAGGAGGAAAGAGGAGTGAGAAAAAACAGAGAGGAGAAAATTGAAGAAGTTGAGGAAAGAAAGGAAGGGGAGAATATGCAGTGAGAAGAGAAAGAGATGGGAGGGGAAGGGGAAGGGGAAGAGGTGAGGGAATATTTAGGGAATAAAGGGGAATGGGAGTTAAGTTATGAGGGAAAAAGGAGAGAAAAGAAAGAATGGAAGGAGGAAGCAGAGAAGGAAGGAGAAGGAGAAATAAAAAATCAGCCAAAGATCAGAAGTGGCAATACGGAAGAAGTGAAGGAGAAGAAGAAAAGGGAAGACAATAAGAAATGTGACAAATGGAGAAATGATGGGCTGGAGAAGAGGGAGAAAGGTAGTGGAATGAAGACAGTGGAGAAAAGGAAAGAGAGCGTAACGTACGGGAAACGAATAGGAAAGAGACAGTTGGAGGGAAAAAGAGGGCAAATTTAAAGGAAAGGGGAGGTGAGTGATAAGATGATGGGCGTGCGAAAAGAATATAGGAGACGAGAGAGAGGGAATAGGAAAGAAGGGAACATGTAAGAAGAGAAAGGTGGCAGAGACTAAGTAGAAAAGAGAGAGAGAGAGAGAGAGAGAGAGAGAGAGAGAGAGAGAGAGAGAGAGAGAGACCGAAATGAGAAAGGGGAAAGGGGAAATAAATTGCTCTTGAGGTAAGCACCGAAACAAATAAGTAGAAAGTCATCCATCAAAATTAATTAACCCATCACAGGTAATGTATTTTCACAGAGGTAAATAATGATGGGGTTGTTATATCAGGCTTATACAATGTTCTTCCTATATTTGTCCACCCTTAACTACCGTTTAATTAAACTCTGTCCAAACGGGCTTCTCCTGCCAGTTGGCCAATAATGCTCGAAGCCATCATTTCACTCCTGTCCTCCCTCAACCCTCTCACAGATTTAGTATCGCCTTCTTCCTCTCCTCTTCTCTTCCCATCTCTTCTTTTCTCTGCTCTTATTTTCTTTTCTCTTCTCTCCTTTTGTTCCGTTGATAATGAATGTAGGATCTCTTTATTCTGCCTCTTTTAGTTTTTTTTTTTTTTCCATGTATTTGCTCTATCTTTATTTTGCCGCTTGGCTTCTCTTCTTCCATTGTTCATATATTTAGTATCTCCTCCTAAATTTGAGTTCCCTTTTCCCTTGTTTTCTTGTACAGATATTTAGTACCATTTAATTCTGTTCATCTTCTCATGTTCCCTTTATTCATGTAATTAGTTCCGGCATCTCATTGTTCAGTCTCTTATTTTGTTCCATCGTTCGTTTGTTTATTTGGTCCAAAAAAAGAAAAGTGACATGAATTTCTACGTATCTCTGAACACTATAATCCTTACAGAGTACCAGCGTGTCTCCTTTAACCCCAGGTTGTAGGCATTCTTGTTATTTCTTTATGCCCTGGACTACGTTGACGTCTGTTTGGTATTTTATGCAAGACATCCAGACGTTTTTCTTAGTTTGTGATGTTTTCCTGACTGAGTAGTAGTAGTAGTAGTAGTAGTAGTAGTAGCAGGGTAGTAGTGGTAGTAGCAGAGTAGTAGTAGCCCTAGGTTTGTCTGAAAAGTAAACCCAGTGGACTGCAGGCTGAAGTTGCCCACATCCTGCGGTCCACCACCATCCATTTGAGGGATGGGGGAGGAGGTAAAGGACGTTTGTTGAACCAGGCAGTGGAGCCTCCTGGCTATATCGGTTTCACCACTTGCAGGTGTCCCTACTCCAACGCACATGAACTGACTGAAGGAATAAGATACACGATTAAAATATAAGTAGGCGTCATTGTGCTGAGTGGTTGTAAGGAGTATATGGCTGTCACGGGGTTTGTATAAATAACACGGGTTTTTTTAAAATAAATGCTAAATATTATTTAATTGATAATAATGTTCAATAATATTGAAGAGCAGGGACAATGATTGTCTTGCTAAATCAAGCAACGATTCTCTAAGAACGAGAATTTATAAACTTTCTCGACAGTACACAGCAGAGACTAATCACTCAATTGCTGTTTATTAGTACTGTAGCCTCTGGAGAAAGTTACTTCACCCCTGACAATAAATAACTAATACTAATAATAGTATCAGGTTCTTGCTGATGCTTGACTCCTAGGAGGCACAACGGATTTTAAGTTTAATACACAAGACTGGCCTAAGTACCAGTTATGAAAGGCAAACGTTTATGCAAGCTAGGAGCTATAAGAGAAATAAGCTTAACTGCGGAGAAATGAAACAAGAGTTTACATTACATTAAGCTCAAGCAAAAGAACTGTTAAATTTATTGATTACAAAATAAATTTAACGTTACAATTCAAAATCAAATGAATGAGATCGCACTCACTCACTCACTCGAGCTAAATCCTTACGCCTAGGAAAAACACCTTAACTAAACTCTTAAACCTAAGAAAATACAAAAAGGAAATACTGGTCGATGAATGCTGTGTATCACCCAAAGCTGAACTAAGGGTGGGAGCACTGGAGAACTGTGAAGTGGAGTTTGGGTACTAGCTGACCTCTCACACTGCTGGCACAGGACCTCTCTCCGTCACAGCAACAACTGGACTCAATAAGTCGTGGGAAAGAAGGGGAGCAGTAGGCCGCATTTTTTAACGGTCGAGGCAAGCAGGGGCGAACAATAAAGAAACAATAGTATCTCTCAGTAGAGCACTTAGTGACGTGCATTAAATCGGTCACTTTTGAAACAGTGACGAATGTTTTGAAAAGTATACCCCGAAATGGAGAGAGAAACGGTTAACTGAGCGATACACAGTGAGTTTTCCACTAATAGTTCGTGGCTTCTCACAAAAGGGAAATGTCGCGAATTTGATTCGTGACATTATGCCCCTACAAAATTAAATTTTTTCCTTATGGGAAAATATTTGTGGATATATATATATATATATATGTACACATCCTAAATCATTCACACAAGATTCACACTGTGGTGTGTGTGCTATCCTGCTACAGGAGAAAGTCGCAGTCGCCAGTGAGCGAAAAAACCTCGTATTTACATTAATAGAAGCAAGCTTGAGGGAAAAACTCCGTGACAACGGTGAAAATCCTGTACTCAGGTCAAACTGAGCGAAAGTTCGCTACCTTTACACTGACAACTAATTGTTGTGTAGCGTGGTGTATGTAATACACGGTGTAGGTGTGACAGTTGTAATGTAACTGTACCTACGTGTAAAATGACACAGTAAATAATAATATGGCGACGACGAAGGCAGAGGAGAAGAGGCGGCAGCGTGCAGCAGACGATCAGCTGGCCCGCACAGCAAAACTGCTACGCCCATTGCTGTACCTGCAAAATCAATTGAGGTGGAGCATCAAAAGTGTCAATGAGACAAAATTTTATTATGTTACAATTACTCTCTCTGCCTAGCAGTCAGTGCTACGACGTACATTCGAGGTCGCCATTAATTATAGCACACGATTAGTGTCGGCAAGTTGAGAATCCTTGTGCAAACTCAGGTCTTCCATAGCCTCGAACTGCACACGGGTCCTCAACCTGTGCCTTAACCTACAGTACTTATATTAATATCAGGGAGCTGAGAATCCTTGTGCAAACTCGGGTCTTCCATAGCCTCGAGTCGCCTCTGCGGAGTTCTCACTTCCCCCTTAACCTACAGTACTTATATTAGTATCGGAGAGCTGAGAATCCTTGTGCAAACTCGGGTCTTCCATAGCCTCAAGTCGCCTCTGCGGAGTTCTCTCTCAAACTTCCCCCTTAACCTACAGTACTTATATTACTATCGGGGAGCTGAGAATCCTTGTGCAAACTCGGGTCTTCCATAGCCTCGAGTCGCCTCTGCGGAGTCCTCTCTCGAACTTCCCCCTTAACCTACAGTACTTATATTAGAACTGGGAAGCTGAGAATCCTTGTGCAAACTCGGGTCTTCCATAGCCTCGAGTCGCCTCTGCGGAGTTCTCTCTCTAACTTGCCCCTTAACCTACAGTACTTATATTAGTACCGGGAAGCTGAGAATCCTTGTGCAAACTCGGGTCTTCCATAGCCTCGAGTCGCCTCTGCGGAGTTCTCTCTCGAACTTCCCCCTTAACCTACGGTACATAATATGTATGTACAGGCCCTGGACATACTGTGTCCTGTGGGGCCAATGGGCGAGACATCAGGTCTGCACCCACTTCACCACTACCCTGTCTCTCAACTGACTCAGAGATTACGGGTGTGGTTACAAACGGCACAGGAAGGGCATGTCCCTGATTAGTGGTGTTACTTTGACACACACTGCAGGAACGGACAAAACGATCTATGTCTCGTCCCATCCCTGGCCAGAAAAAGTCAGCTCGGATACGGCCCTGGGTCTTCCTTTTGCCCATGTGACCTCCTGAGGCTGAACAATGACCCCATTGTGACGCTGCTAGGCGGTACTTGGCGGGAACGACAAACTGCAGTCGAACCTCGCCCTCGGGTGTTCGTGACTCACGGCAGAGCCGTCCTTGTTTGCGAAAGAACTTGGCTCGACTTCCCCGTGAATACTTAATCACTCGACCCTTTTGTTTGTTCAGCATGGCAGCAAGTGTCTGGTCAGAATGTTGTTCTTGTACAACAAGTTGACTACACATCAGATCTTGCGGCGATTCAATGATCACTGGGGTGACACAGTCTGGAGCCTCAGCCATGGCTCATGTTACCGCAGCAGCCGAAGTCTGAGTAGCATCATGTTCGGTGCAACTATCCTTGACTCTGGAAATGTTGCCGATGATGAGGTCAAATAAAGGTTCTGGCATGACAACTGCGAGTGTCGTACCAGTATAAAATGGAGATGCCACCTGGATACATGCCTCAGGGAACAATCTCACTGATCCATCGATAAGGTTTGCATGGATCAGTCGACCTGTATACTGCTCAGGCCGAATTAGACTCTGCTTGACAGAGCAACCTGAGGAACCATTATCTCTCAGGACCTTCACAGGAATGTCTCCCACAAACCCTGGCTGAACAAGGAAGGTACTGTCACCTGTGGGAAGGCCTGTGGAGGAAGCAGCTAGCCACTCATGAGGCTGCTGAATTGATGCGGCAAACATTGTGCCTTGAGAATTATATTGGGAAGATGGAACATTGGCCATCTGTGGAGGGGGGTTCACTGTCACTGTGGGACTAGTGAACTGTGGGGAAGTACCCATACTGGTAGGGACGTGACCACCATGCTGCTGCTGAGGAATGAAGGCTGCGTTCGCTTCCTACCTCTTTTGAGCTGGTGGTGAAAAAGTTAGTCCCGACGGTCGGTTACGTGGCTGATACTGCTGCTGGTTAGGGTACTTGTTGTACCTCTTCCACTCAGGTTTCTGAGTGTTTTGCCCCTGGTCCTTCCACTGCGGTTTTGGACCTTGGCCATTATTCTGAGAATGGCCTTGGTGCTGGGATTCAGTCTGAGACGATTTCCCAGATTTATCAGGTTTTCTGTTCCAGGTGTTTTGCTTACGAGTTTGATACCCGTATGCAGTAAAGAATGCGTCAGCCTTTTCTGCCATTTGCTGGCATCTTTCACCTGGCAGATCTTAAGCTGTGCTATGAGCTCAGCAGGCCACGACCTCTCTAGCTGTGTACGCAGCATAAGGTCAATTATCCCCTCACGCATGGAAGGAGTTTCATCTTTCTCCATCCACTCATTTAAGTAAGCTGTGAGACGATCAAGGAACTGAACAGCTGTCTCCTTGTCTTGGAGACGAGCTCGCATGAACTGAACTTTGGCGTCGTCTGCTGTGAGACCATACGCCTTAATGAGGGCAGCTTTCATCATCTCATATGTGAGATTGTCTCCACGAATTCTGTGGAGAATATTGAGGGCAGGGCCCTCAAATAAACTAAGAAATTGGATCCGCTTAGCTGCCTCATCCAGTTGATACATGTCTGCCATGTCCTCAAAACGAGCTATGTACGGCTCGATTCGCTCGCTTTCCTTGTATGAAGGAAGCTTGATGCGTGAGGTCGCCAGGACATGTGCAGCGAGAACGCTCGTGGAGCTTTGACCAACTGCACCAGATGTATCTGAAGCCAAGGAATCTCGCTTGAGCTTCAGCATTTCATATTCGTGTTTTTCGCGTGCTTCTCGCTCGGCACGTTCGTGTTCTCGTTCTCTCTCTCGTTCCTCACGCTGTTCTCGCTCATGTTCCAAGTCGAGTTCGCGCTGTTTTTGCTCGTGTTCGCGCTGTTGTCGCTCTTTTTCTAACTTGAGCTCGCGTTGTTTCTTACGCTCTTCACGGGCATCATTCTCGCGCTGCTGCTCCTGATTATGCCGTGAGAGTATATACTCTTTAATTTTGGTTGGGTCCGAAAGACCTATTTCTTTGGCTTCCTGTAAAAATACAGTGGTAGCCATGGTGCTAATTTATTAAGCAAACGAAACTGAGTACTGACTGCTTCGCAAACGAATGCTAATGACACAAGTAAAGAGCATAGACACAAGCTAGTGGTGACCAGTCTTATCTAGTTAACTGGAAAAGAATAAAGCAAAAATGCCAATAACTGAGAAGACTCAATAATTAACACAATGGGTACGGCGGGTACCCAGGAGCGAATAAAATCGTCTGGCGTTACCAAGAATAAACTAGAGTTAAGTACTCTATTGATTAATAAAGCAAAAATTCACTTGCTAAATTAACGGTAAACACCAGTAAACTTGTGCATATAAACTTTAATTATAAATACCTAAATATGAACGAGTGAGCACTATCTCGTGAATAGATTTAGAGCTAGGAGTTAATATCCTGGTGAGGTCGCCAATTGTCACGGGGTTTTTGTAAATGACACGGGGTTTTTTAAAATAAATGCTAAATATTATTTAATTGATAATAATGTTCAATAATATTGAAGAGCAGGGACAATGATTGTCTTGCTAAATCAAGCAACGATTCTCTAAGAACGAGAATTTATAAACTTTCTCGACAGTACACAGCAGAGACTAATCACTCAATTGCTGTTTATTAGTACTGTAGCCTCTGGAGAAAGTTACTTCACCCCTGACAATAAATAACTAATACTAACAATAGTATCAGGTTCTTGCTGATGCTTGACTCCTAGGAGGCACAACGGATTTTAAGTTTAATACACAAGACTGGCCTAAGTACCAGTTATGAAAGGCAAACGTTTATGCAAGCTAGGAGCTATAAGAGAAATAAGCTTAACTGCGGAGAAATGAAACAAGAGTTTACATTACATTAAGCTCAAGCAAAAGAACTGTTAAATTTATTGATTACAAAATAAATTTAACGTCACAATTCAAAATCAAATTAATGAGATCGCACTCACTCACTCACTCGAGCTAAATCCTTACGCCTAGGAAAAACACCTTAACTAAACTCTTAAACCTAAGAAAATACAAAAAGGAAATACTGGTCAATGAATGCTGTGTATCACCCAAAGCTGAACTAAGGGTGGGAGCACTGGAGAACTGTGAAGTGGAGTTTGGGTACTAGCTGACCTCTCACACTGCTGGCACAGGACCTCTCTCCGTCACAGCAACAACTGGACTCAATAAGTCGTGGGAAAGAAGGGGAGCAGTAGGCCGCATTTTTTAACGGTCGAGGCAAGCAGGGGCGAACAATAAAGAAACAATAGTATCTCTCAGTAGAGCACTTAGTGACGTGCATTAAATCGGTCACTTTTGAAACAGTGACGAATGTTTTGAAAAGTATACCCCGAAATGGAGAGAGAAACGGTTAACTGAGCGATACACAGTGAGTTTTCCACTAATAGTTCGTGGCTTCTCACAAAAGGGAAATGTCGCGAATTTGATTCGTGACAATGGCTTAGAAATAACCGTATTTTTCTTTTATCTTGCAGGCTCACCACACCCATCAAGAAAGCATTGCGCCACATTCGCACTCAGCACTATGAAACGCGAAAGAAGCGTTGTGGTATGTGGGCCACTATGTGAGGTAAGTGAGGAAGTAACTCTTGGCGTTTTATAGTACTCGAAATTACGTAGATGACACGGCATGATGCAGAATGTTGTATAGTCTGAGGTAACTGCTTAAGAAACGTGGACGCTGTTGTTGTTGGCGGTGTTGATGATGTTGTTGTTGTTTTTATTGCTGCTGTATCACCACGTTAATATGAATGTGAACCTAGTGGACTGGACGCTAAGTTGCCCTTCTGACGTAAACCATCCTCCTTTCGGGGATAGGAAGGGAATTGAGAGATGTCTGTAAAACCGGGCATCAGAGTCGTCTGGTTATATTAGTGCCGCCACTTGAAGGGGTCCCTCTTTAGCACCAAACGTTGAAGTATTATGTGGGCCACACAGCGACATAAGTAGAGAAATTATTTTTAGCATCTTTAGTTCACGAAATTACATAAACGGTGCGATACAGATCGTTACATAGTCCAAGGTACCAGCTTATGAGATTCATGTTTTAGATGTAAACACAAATGTTACCTTGTTCTACCCAGTACTCGAAATTACATAGTACAACAAGGTACAGGGTGTTAAGAGGTCTGTGGTGTTAGCTTAGTAAATTTATCTTTGTCCGGAGATTTTCTAATTTCCATATTCATTAAACCCCAAGGGCGCGATAATTTTGTGTTAGGTGTACAGTTCGGGAATCCACTATTTTCCTGTTCCCTGTTCGCTTTAGCTAGACGTAAGGTGCCCATCCTTTCATTTTCAATGCTGAGCTAAGAGAAAAGATTAATACTTGATTATGGTGCTATTCGCGAAGAAATGCCATGGAAAGGATGTTGAGTAATAGTGTTGTCATAGGGCACAGAACTGCGAAAAATTAGCTGCAAAAGAACTTAAAGCTCCACCAAGTTAAAATGAACGGACTATGGTTTTGTATGCAGATTTAAGTAGTAAAATATAAGTACTGTAATAGGCTAAACTGGACTGTACTTTTTTTTTTACCCTAACCGGGCACAGTCTTTTGTTTTCTTTAGTGGTTCATTTCACGTAGCTCAGCAGCACAAGATCAAGCTATGGCTCTACTTCCTTTCCATAGTACTTCTTCGTGATTAGCATCATATTCAAGTGTTAACCTATTACTGGAACTAACATTCAAGACGGAATGGTGGCAATTTTAGGCTAAGTTAGAGCAAAAAGAGTACAGTTCGTAGTTCGGATGGTTGTACTTTTCCGCGATACTTACATCCGATTGTAGGAAATAATTCATCTACAAACAGCAAAAGGAAAAGAGGTGATATAAGTAAGAAAAAGAGCCGTGTGTGCAGGTGAGAGGTCGTAGTGAGAGGGGACGAGGAAGAAGGTAGGGAGAGAAGGAGGAAGAGAAATAATGTAAGCAAGAAGAGGGAACGAGGGAGAGGACTGGTGTGTTGGTGTGAGTTCATTGGAAGATGTGGGAGAATTGCGGGGTGAGGCTGAAGAGAGAATGGAGGTGGCAAGGGAATATGTCACTGCCTCCCACATTCCTCCTATGCTTCTCTCCATTCTTCAGTATACGTCCCCCTCACCTTTACATTCCGTACCACTCCTGTTCGCTTACCTTCAGTGCTTCCAGAAAAGTATAAATTTCCTCGGATTGGGCGTAATATTTCCTTAGGCATTCGTAAAGTTCATTAATTTTTCTTATCATTTTAGTGTATGTTATTCGTCAGGTGTCTTTTTTCTTTCGATGGACAGGGCACAACGCAGGTCAGAATCCACGCTGTTCATTGCTTTAGCCTCGATCGCCACGAAACCTGAAAGTCCTTGTTTATATAGGCACAGGCATGTAAGTCTTTCAAAACAGCATTACACTCGTCTTTCCTGGAGGTCCGGAAGTTACGCCTGAAGTATGAGCACTAAAAAGCAATAGTCATTCTTCTGGTGTGTGTGTGGGGGGGGGGTTGTGTGTGTGTGTGTGTATGTGTGCGTGTGTGTGTGTGTGTGTGTGTGTGTATGTGTGCGTGTGTGTGTGTGTGTGTGTAATTCACCGGGTCGGTCAGGATCACTTGATGGTTGTGATCGTCAGCTTTTACCCTCCAGGAAGGGAGCTGAGAGCTCATATAGTCCGATCTAAGGGCAAGGCTGTGACCTTCACACACGCACACACCCGTCCCCTTGCTCAAGGGGGACAGTAACCATCCACTTCGTCAGTGAAACTTTTCGCAACCTGAGCGAGGCGCGAACTCCCGTCCACCAGTTGGCAAGCGAGAACGTTACCACTGGACCAGCGAGCGGTGTGTGTGTGTGTGTGTGTGTGTGTGTGTGTGTGTGTGTGTGTGTGTGTGTGTGTGTGTGTGTGTGTGTGTGTGTGTGTGTGTGTGTGTGTGTGTGTGTGTGTGTGTGTGTGTGTGTGTGTGTGTGTGTGTGTGTGTGTGTGTGTGTGTTTCTGGTAATATGGCACATTGTGATAATACCAGACGACCTTCTCGCGCCAGTGAGGAACTTTTTTGAGATCTTAAATTGGGTCCCACAGAGCTAGATCTATCCTTCAACGATCTCTTTCTCTTCCTCCCTCCCCCCCTTCAGTATGGAGTGGAGGGTTATGGGTCTCCCTCCTTTCCTCCCTTCCTCCCTCTCTTATGTCACCTCCCTCCATCATTGTACCTCCCTCCCTCTCCCCCTTCTTCATTTAACTCCCTTCCTCCCTCATGTTACCACCCTCCCTCCTTCGTGTTCTCTCCTTCTCTCATGATACCTCCTTCTCTCTCCAATGTTACCTCCCTCCCTCTTTCCCTCCCTCGTGTTCTCTCCCTCCCTTCAGTGTTCTCTCTGTCCCCAAACCTCATGTTTCTATTTTCCTCACTCCCATCCGCGTCTTCTCCCTTCCTCCTTCATGTTCACTTCCTCACTTACTCTTGCTTTCTCTCTCTCCCTCCTCTAGCTTCATGTTTTCCCAGTCATAGAGAGAGAGAGAGAGCGAGAGAGGATTACACAGGTATAGACAACACAGATCTTATGGTTCCACTGAGGCAATCTGAAACAAACAGCAGTAAAAATTATACCCAAGTTGTACAAATGCATGAAAATTATAGTACAATAAAACTCTTGTCTATCTATCTATCTGTCTGTCTATCTGTGTGTCTGTCTCTGTTTCTCCTCAACTTCTTACCTCTCACGCTCATCTCATCCAACATTTCCACTTTGACATAGCTCTCCTTATTCCGACTCTTGTAATCCTTTCTCTCACCCACCCACCTTCTCTTCCAACCCCCACTCTCACCTCTTCCCCCTCCCCCTCCCCCATCCTAACTCCCCTCTCTTCCAGCCCCTTTCTCCCCTCTGTTGCTCCCTCCTGTTCTTTGCCTTTTTTAAGCCTTCTCTTTCTCCTCTTTCTTGTTCTTTGCTTTGCTCTTTGAAGTTCTTGTCCCTGTCACCTTTTTAGCCCAATGTCTTTCTCTCTCTTTTCGTTTTCACCTCTATTTTTTCACCCTTTTTTTTAGGAACACATTGAATAAAACTGGAGCTCAGGGTATATGTTTATTACTAAATTACATTATCTCTACGTACGCTTTACTGACCATGTTTATACAAAATAAAAATTTTTCCTTTTTTTTTTTGCACTGTTCCTTTTCGTTCCCTGTATATGTTTGCCAGGCAACCCTTACACATAACATATTTCTTATGGCACGATACATGAGAGAGAGAGAGAGAGAGAGAGAGAGAGAGAGAGAGAGAGAGAACGAGAGAGAGAGAGAGAGAGAACGAGAGAGAGAGAGAGAACGAAAGAGAGAGAGAGAGAGAGAGAGAGAGAGAGAGAAAGATAACACACACACACACACACACACACACACACACACACACACACACTGACATACCCGAATGAACAGAGAGGCATCAGTTCATGTATTATTGGTCACTAAAGTTTCGGTGCACAGGGGTCCGATACCTACCGAAAACATTCGAGCAACTGCTGACATTACCAACGTCTCATTGTGTATTAAGAATGTTTGTTTATCTAGACATAACATTTGCTATCTGTTTGCAAGATAATATTTCTAGTTGACGATATATGACTCCTCCCGACATCAGGGCTACCAACGTGCGGTAAGTCGGAAACTAGTATTTCAGTGACCTTTGTTCTGTTGTCCCAAATGTTTCACGCATACTGTGCACCGATACTTTTGTGACACATAGTACACTCATCGAAGCTAGATAATATTTGTCTCTAACTTGGCCACTGTGTATTTGGTGCAGATTTTCATCATTTTGTGACTTATTTCCCACAGTCCAATGGCAGAATATGGCATTGCCTGGGCTTTACATTCTTTTAAAAGCAGTTTTTTCGTGACTAGAAGTATATTCTTGAGTTAATCCTTTGTTACAGTTCAGCATTCAAGATAGAGAGAGGGCAATTATAGGCCAAATTATAGTGGACAAGGGTATTAAATAGCACTGTGGTATTTGAAATTCCGATTGTTCAGTGTTGAGCGTGCTTCTGTATGTCAATAGCGCTTCATGCCGACAATCGGAAATACATTTCAACCCAAATGCCGATAATACATTTCGTCGCGACTTCTGATAATGAAGTCGGGAACAAAAATGTCCAGCTAATACATGTATATCACTTCTCCCTCGTCTCGCTTTACTCCATTGTCAGTATGCCTAGCTAAGAGAGGCTTGGTAGCTCTCTCTAACCATAGATGATGCAGTGAGGAACGTTAGAATGTAATTTCCCGCACGGCATGAGTTTCATAGAGTATAAAATTGACCCTTCTAGCACTCATCCTGAAGCGTATCCAAAATCTTTTTAGCTGCTTGGAAACCCCTCTTCCTTACTCCTCAGGAGACATAACACACTGTACAAAACACTACCGGTATCTGTTTTTTGTCAAATCATTCCATCTATATTCACCGAGTTTTCGAGGGGATCCCTGCAGAATTGTAACATTTTTTTTTTTCTGTTTTCACCTGCTGTATGCAAATATTTGTTTATGTATTTTAACAAATTTTGGAGAATAGCAACACATTCTCCAATGGCTTCCTGGGGTATCATAATATATTTCTTGTCTTTCCTTTTCACTTGCTACCCTCCCGTCTCTGTCAGCATCCCAAGTCAAAAATGCTTAGGGATTGGACCACCTTCCTCCTACAGTCCTAGGCTGAGATGAACAGACTTATGATCAGTCCCCTCTCGTTGCAATATTTTTTTGCGAGAAGAACATGGGGAACGTAGAATCTCTCCAACTCTCTTGTTCCTTCCATAGTCACATTCCTTAGGTACGATAGGAAAAATTATGATTATCATATACTGCATTTAATTTCGACAAGAAAGACAGTGAAAGAAGAGTATAGAAACTTCACATGTCTCCGTCCTTCCTTACTTACGAGAGAGAACTGATCGCAAGCATGTTCGTGAATCGGGTCCTGGATACGCATTTGTCTCCCGCATTCATCTTTTATATTTACTGCAAGAACGCAGACACATTTTGTGTCTTGAGTTACACACAGACAATAAGCATTTCTACAACAGTAGAAAAATAATATATAATGAATTTTCTCTTCATACATATAAAAGTATTAAAAAGATTAACTTTGTGCAGGTTTATACGTTATCACGATATAAATGCAATGTGTGCCGAAATATATTTTTATATTACAAAATTGTTATATTAGGCAGTCTTCTGGGTGGCGCAGGACCTCTACCTCAGCGGTTAGTTTGCACATTACACTTTTTTATCCTCTTGTGCGTTACTGCATCGAACTATGTCGATATTCATTGACATTGAAGAGAATATCATCTTGAAAAATTCATGATAAATCGCTAAGAGAAGGATGCTACGAAGTCTCCCACGCCACCCAGAATGCTGCCCTGTGCTAAGCTAAACATGCAAGGGAAAGAGGGTCAGTTTTTCAGTCATACCTGTGAAAGGGACAAAACTCACGAATTTCGATTGATGAGAAAGACTTTGCGCCTTAATCTAGGTGGCATAGAACTCTTAGTAACTGTTACTTAGCGATTCATTTTGCGCATTGAATCTTCACATCCTCTTTATGTTCTTCATATCCTTTTAATACTGGCTGAGTCCATATCGATAATATAAAAGATAATTTTGGTCATAACCTGCAGAATAAATCGCTGAGGAAGAGGTGTTAGGAAATCCCCAAATCCACTGAAAATACGATGTTGGAAGTGCCCCGAGTCAGTATAACCCGTATTCTCGTGGCCTTAAGAAGTTTTCTATGGTAGCATACAAGAGACTATTGAGCTGTAATACTGCAAAGTAAGTCGCCGAAGAAGAGATACAAGAAAACCATACAGACTGACGAAAACAGACTCAAGGAACCCCCCACAACAAACGGAAACTTGAGTGCTTCCGCGGCCCTTCGCCTTAAAGAGAGTGCATTCTTTACGCTGGCAATACCACTCCACTCGCCAGGAATTGTGGAAGAGAGGTAAACAGACAATTTGTTCGGCCAGTCATGTGAAATACTCTGTACTTAAAGTTATCCTAAGTGGAGTAATATAATCAATTATTCTGTTGGTCTTGCGTCCTACTCATCCAGATATTTGCAACTTGTTATTTGTTGACTACTAAATAAGAGCTCAATAATCCCCATACTGAGTTTAGAGAAAATATCAAATAATACAGATTAATTGCGAAAATAATCTTGATGTTGCAATCTACATAGCATAGAATACATGCATTATATATACATTAATCTAACAGAAATTAGAATCTTACATAAATTATATACAACTTTGGTTATTCGGAGTTAATCAGTTATATAGAGTAGTATCAGTTCAAGATGGTTCATTCTTTCCATGTACTCATCTCAAACTCCAATCAGAAGGCACTAGTTTCATTTTGTTTATTTATTTACTGTATATTATGTACAGTTTCCCGCAGTTTAACTTTTACAGCAAGCATCAAGTTTCGAGTGATTTAGCGCCGCTGTGTTTGTTTATACTAGACTGGATAGACCCGTTTATACATGGAATATATAGTTCTTTCACTTCAACTTGGCGAAGAGCATCGTCCTTTTGCAGCCTGCTTCCTGTAGCCTATTTAGAGAGAGAGAGAGAGAGAGAGAGAGAGAGAGAGTAAACACTTAAAGATGCTGCTCGAAACTTAAAGACGGTAAACGAGGAATTGGGGGAACTGTACATCTATTAATCGTGTTGTGTGATCTGGCCCGTATTCTCGTAGGTTAAGGAAGCTCTCTAATTCCTTTCCCTTACCAGTTCATTTTTACATGGCATGTTAATTGTATGTTAATTAAAAAGTCCGTAAAATAAAAGGGATATAAGTAACATATCGCAGATTAGTGAACAGTTAATAACGGTATGAAAGGGATGTTAAAATGCCTGTTAAGCTAGCAAGAATACGGTCTCGTCCGTTTACAAAGGCGTCTCTGACTGGTTTGTGCTATCCTTCCTGGCCTGGTCCTTGGAAGCCTTTGCACCCTGGCGGAGAGACGGCGAAGCTTCAGGACCCACGAAGGTGTTGGGACGGGCGCCTCGATTTTCATCCCCGTCATACTGCCCACTGAACCCCTCGTTGAAGAGGCCACTGAAGCTGTGGCCGTCACCGAAACCCCTTCCATCACATACGCCGTTGGCCTTACTAGAGAGCGTGGCTTCCAAAGGGGCGCTAATCACCGGGGAAAGTCGACTCCCTTCAGTCACCCACATATCGTTCTGTTGCTGCTCCTCCAGCTTCTTCTTCTGCAACATAGGATCATCATCACCATCACTATCATTAACACCTTTATCACCATCTTCATTATTACTATCATCACAGATATCTTCACCGCCATTATCATCATTATTATTATAATCAATAACACTTTTATCACCATCATCATTATTATTATCGTTAACACCCCAATCACCATTATCATCATTATCATTACCACCGCTACCTACATCATCATCATAAACACGTTCATCACCATCGTCATTACCATTAGTCCAATACTCTTCTCCATTAATACGTGGGACGGGAAATTTTCTGTCACTATTTTTTGTTCACCATCCTCATCATCGATATCAACAGCCCCTCAAAGGAATGGTTGGTGGAATCAGAAGTACGATAGTTGAACAGCTATTTTATAAGTCAGTCCTAAACATCCATTCACTCGCTTATCGCACAGGCCATTGGAATCAAGGCTTTATCTTGCTGGTGAACCATCCACCTGTTTTTAAATGTGCTTCATATCTGCATGTCCGATAGAGCCATGGAGCCATTTCCTCGACTGACAGAACCAACATATTATCTCAGTTAACATGTGGTTCCTTCAAGTAAATCCGTATGCAGTGATTTAGGAAGACTGTTGCCATGTTGAGATTTAAATTGCATTTTATAAAACAGAAATAACCTACAGTAGCACGACAAATGTGTATTATTACACATGATTATATCCATACTAAGGATTATATTACAATTTTTTAGTGAAAAATACGGTAATAAGGCAATAAATATAGCTAAGACTGATTATGTCCATACTGAGGATGCTATTTACATTCTGAGCGGGAAATAGAGTAACAAAGCAATTAAGTGTGGATGATGGCCCTGGAGAAGAACCAAAGACAATGAGAGAGGAGCATGAGACATGAATAATTGTATCGGGAAAAATAAGTGTGGATGATCACCTTGTAGAAGAACCTGAGGTAATGTGTGGGAAAGACGATGCCCTTGGCTCCGGTCCCCGCCCCGTCCATCACGGCCCCACGCACCAGGATGGAGTTGGCGGTGTAGAAGCACATCAACACCACCACCCCACCAATTGAGGTTACGAAATTGCTGGCCACTGGCATTTCTGCGGAGAAGGTCAGGGTTGGTCAAGGAGGGGAAGTGAGAGGAAGTGGTAATGTCTGGGGAGGGGAAGTGAGGGACGGTGGCGAAGTCAGATTAAAGCAAGTTAGGACAGAGAAGGGGAAGTGAGGGAAGGTGACGAGGTCAGATAAAGTAAAGTTAGCTCAGAGAGAGGGAGGTCAGGGGAGATGATGTTAGTTTAGGGAAGGGATGAAACTGAAGGGAGGTGACCAAGTCACGTTAAGAGAACACCCTGTTAGTGGGGAGGTTAATGAAGGTTGTAGTTAACCTCTCCTGTTCCAAAAGTGTTCCTTTACCTGAGTAAAATTGCCTGGAATTACCGACTTGGAATAAAAGTAAACAAAGGAAAAGCAATCGTTGTGAGGAACAGCCTTTACCTCACTCTGAAACGGCTCACAGTAAAGGGGTTCATAAAATCGTTGGGAGAAAGGAAAAATATAACAAAAAGACGCTGTGAAAGATATAGCTCATTCTCAAAGTTCCCCCTCCCCTCCACAGCTGACTACATGAGGACAGACAGAACAATCAACAAACACCCAAAGGGGGGAGGGAGGAAGTCATTCGCCAGAGAAAGCTAATTAGAAAATCGGGGCGGTGACAGGGAGTGGGATTGGAGATGACAAGCCTAAGAAGATTTAAGAATTTAGCACGTCAGCCAGCAAAATTGCCAGCTGGAAATGGAAAAAGAAAAATTTTTAAGTGCCTCGAGCGACACTGCAGGCAGCGGAGATGTCCTTGAGTTTTTATTTTGGGAGCTGTTAATCAAGACCTGTTATGTGGTGTGCTGAGGGCTGGAGAGGTGGAAGGGGAGAGAGAGAGAGAGAGAGAGACTATTGGCTGGGGTGAATGAAGAGATAAACAGAGTAGTATTTGATGAAATGGAAGGAAAATCCTTGGCAGTAAATAATGTAGCGGTTAGAGGAATAGGAAAACAGAAAAAATAAAAATGCTTGGAGGTGAAACGCTTGAAAATGGGAGAAGGAACAAGAGAAATGAAGCTGGCAGACCGATCGTTTTTAGTTTTGCTGATTATGACAAGAACATGCATATGTAGTATCAAACAATCAATCAATCTATCTATCTATTTGTGTGTGTGTGTGTGTGTGTGTGTGTGTGTGTGTGTGTGTGTGTGTGTGTGTGTGTATACAAAATAGCCTTTCAGCAATGGGTCTTTCATATCAGTATTGATATATCATGTGCGTCTCTCACGAAGAAATTTTGATAAATAAGTGCTCAGTACTACCCGGAAGAAGGTGAAGTTGAGTGTTAATAGAGTGAGAGTAAACAGTGGTGTCGCGAGAGTTTTTATTTCCTTTGGGGAAAACTATTTTGGTGATATTCTCTTGGCAATTTTAAGCACTCATATTACCGTGACTCATTCTCAGCTTAATAAAATCGTCTGGCGTTAGCTGGTACACAATAGGCCTACTAGAATTGTCCAAATCATGAGAGAGCTAAGAGGCACCAGGGGGGAGTGATGACCTGGTAGAAAGTAGATGTTAAGGAGAACCCAAACTCCTCTCCACACGTTGACATCGCCGACGAAGCATATGGTGTGGTAGACGTCCTCCAGGAGTATCTTGGGCAGCCCCTTGCCGACGTGGCGAGCGCAGGGCACTACTATCAGCTGAGCCAGGAAAGTCAGTACCGTCACCCCCATCCCTAAGATCTGTGTATGGGATTAGTAGGAACATCAGTATTTACCATCACACACACACACACACACACACACACACACACACACACACACACACACACACACACACACACACACACACACACACACACATACTGGTGCAGTGGTAACGTTCTCGCTTGCCATCCGGTAGACGGGAGTTCGCGCCTCGCTCAGGTTGCGACAAGTTTCACTGACGAAGTGGGTGGTTACTGTCCCC